>NC_140479.1:32500-632500 GCF_051167445.1 Perissodus microlepis
AAGAAAAGTTGTCGTATCATAGGCACGAGGAGTGTGTGTGTGTGTGGCAAAGTGCTCCTGCGCAGTGTACCAGCGGCATGGAGAAAAGCTGTCGTACCATATGCACGAGGAGTGTGTGTGTGTGTGTGTGTGTGTGTGTGGCAAAGTGCTTCTACGCAGTGTACCAGGGGTTGGAGAAAAGTTGTCGTACCATAGGCACGAGGAGTGTGTGTGTGTGTGTGTGTGTGTGTGTGTGGCAAGGTTTTTCTGCGCAGTGTACCAGGGGCACGGAGAAAAGTTGTCGTACCATAGGCACGAGCAGTGTGTGTGTGTGTGTGTGTGTGTGTGGGTGGGTGGCAAAGTGCTTCTACGCAGTGTACCAGGGGCACATTTGAATTTTCTTTCTGGAGTACCAGGGGCATGAGGATTTTGCCAGGGGTGTTCTGCTTTGTTAGTGGTGGGGGGGCTTAGTTGTGGGTCCATGGGGCCTGCTGGAGGTCAAGGTCCATGCTAGATATGTGGTACAGGGTAACTGCAGGAAAGGAAATCTAATGGGGGACTATAGCAGGGGGGGATGTGGGTCCCCTGGGCCTGCTGGAGGGCAAGGGCCATGCTGGATATGTGGTGGAGGGTAACTGCAGGAGAAGAAGCTAGCACCGGCGGCGCAAATGTCGCTTCCTTCTCTGACAGGCCGGGTAATTCCACATCCGGCAGTTCGGACAACACGTCCTCCATTGAGGCGATCAGGCGAGCGGTAGTGGTGAGGGGGTGAAGATGAAGTTCATGGAGTATGAAATCTTGTACGAGCAGGTGCAGTGAGTCCAATAGCCAGGGGTGACCGGAATTAAGCTGCTGTAGCCTTCCTTCCAGAGTGCCGAGAAATCCCTCTCCCTCATGCTCCAGCCATAGGTTGACTAACCTGGAAGCAGAGTCAATTATAACCTCCCGAAGCTCCTTGGGAGGGGCAAATGTCACTGGATCCATAATCTGGCTGGTCCGTTCTGTCACGGCGAGTGAGAAGAGCTGTGAGGAAAAATAAAGGAGGATCCAAGTGCAGGCACTCGCTGAGATGATTGAAAATAAAGCACACAGTGAAAAATGGCAAAACCGAATAAAAGCTAAACTAAACTGGGACAAAACTAAAACCACAAAGCAGCAGTAGATTCACAGATGGACCAGCGACTACAACAAAAGAAGACACGACTTAAATACACACAGAAGAACACAGGGAGATAACACACAGGTGGGGAACACAGCTGGAAGTATTAAGGGCTAACAAGACGGGGGAGAAGTAAAACTGAACACGCTGACATCACACATGAACATGAACCTTCAAAGTAAAACAGGAAACAGGACACACTTTACTAAGACACGGACTAGACAGAGAGACAGACTAGACACTGAACTAAACCTACACTAAACATGAGACACAACCCTAAGAACTAATCCCTCACCAGAATAACTAAAACATAGATTTATCATAATAATCAAAGCACCAGAGAAATCAAAAACAATTCATAATGCAAATATAAACCAAAACATAAGAACTCAAAATACTGGGTCAAAACTGACCCAGAACCGTGACAGCAAGTAGGGGTGGGGCTGGGAACCGCTTCCTCTGCTTTGGCCTGCCTCGTATTCCAAGCCAGCTGCCTCCTCTGACTACTTGGCCAGGTGAATCCTCTGCCAATATCTCTTTATATCTATGTTCATTGTGGCACTGTCATTATGACTGTGTGAACTTTAGCTCTGCATTTATTAACTCAAAGGAGAGATACTAAACTAGACTGGGAAAATATAAACTTCACAGAGAGGCACACTAGGGAACAGCATGAGGGATGACATAAATACACAGAAGGCAATGAGGGACGTGGGAACACGCGAGGAGCACAGCTGAGGACAATTACACATAGTGCAGAGTGGGACAAAGGAGTCTGTTGGTGTCACGACTGGGGCAGCAGCCGTGTGTTGTGTGGAAAAGAGGACTTGAAGGCAGCACTTACTGAGATGTGAGCATAGTTTATTATGAAAACAGAAGTGGGGATGGCAAAACAGAACTAAGGATAAACTAAACTGTGAGAAACTAAACCATAGAACAGCAAACCTGAACACAAAGGGAGGACAGCAGGGAGAACACGCAGTGGATTCACGGAGATGACGGAGTAATGCAGAGAAACACAGGGAATGAACACAGAGGATGAATACAGACGACGCGATGAGGAACAGAGGCAGACACACACTTTAAATACACAGAGGGACACTGGGAAATCACACACAGGTGGGAGACACAGCTGGACCTGATTAACCTGACGAGACAGGGGAACACTAACAGCAGGGACCAACAGAGGGAGCACAAACTCAGAAACCCAGTATCCAAAACCCCAAAACACAAACCATCCCAAAAAAGCCCACAAATAATAATGATGATAACAACAATAAATACACCAAACACAAAATTACTGAGTCCACGGACTCAGGACCATGACAGTTGGTCTAAGATTATGGGAGATGCAATCGTTCGCTGAGGAGACTCCTCTGGTTGTTTATGACTATACAGGGAGTGCAGAATTATTAGGCAAGTTGTATTTTTGAGGAATAATTTTATTATTGAACAACAACCATGTTCTCAATGAACCCAAAAAACTCATTAATATCAAAGCTGAATGTTTTTGGAAGTAGTTTTTAGTTTGTTTTTAGTTTTAGCTATTTTAGGGGGATATCTGTGTGTGCAGGTGACTATTACTGTGCATAATTATTAGGCAACTTAACAAAAAACAAATATATACCCATTTCAATTATTTATTTTTACCAGTGAAACCAATATAACATCTCCACATTCACAAATATACATTTCTGACATTCAAAAACAAAACAAAAACAAATCAGCGACCAATATAGCCACCTTTCTTTGCAAGGACACTCAAAAGCCTGCCATCCATGGATTCTGTCAGTGTTTTGATCTGTTCACCATCAACATTGCGTGCAGCAGCAACCACAGCCTCCCAGACACTGTTCAGAGAGGTGTACTGTTTTCCCTCCTTGTAAATCTCACATTTGATGATGGACCACAGGTTCTCAATGGGGTTCAGATCAGGTGAACAAGGTGGCCATGTCATTAGTTTTCCTTCTTTTATACCCTTTCTTGCCAGCCACGCTGTGGAGTACTTGGACGCGTGTGATGGAGCATTGTCCTGCATGAAAATCATGTTTTTCTTGAAGGATGCAGACTTCTTCCTGTACCACTGCTTGAAGAAGGTGTCTTCCAGAAACTGGCAGTAGGACTGGGAGTTGAGCTTGACTCCATCCTCAACCCGAAAAGGCCCCACAAGCTCATCTTTGATGATACCAGCCCAAACCAGTACTCCACCTCCACCTTGCTGGCGTCTGAGTCGGACTGGAGCTCTCTGCCCTTTACCAATCCAGCCACGGGCCCATCCATCTGGCCCATCAAGACTCACTCTCATTTCATCAGTCCATAAAACCTTAGAAAAATCAGTCTTGAGATATTTCTTGGCCCAGTCTTGACGTTTCAGCTTGTGTGTCTTGTTCAGTGGTGGTCGTCTTTCAGCCTTTCTTACCTTGGCCATGTCTCTGAGTATTGCACACCTTGTGCTTTTGGGCACTCCAGTGATGTTGCAGCTCTGAAATATGGCCAAACTGGTGGCAAGTGGCATCTTGGCAGCTGCACGCTTGACTTTTCTCAGTTCATGGGCAGTTATTTTGCGCCTTGGTTTTTCCACACGCTTCTTGCGACCCTGTTGACTATTTTGAATGAAACGGTTGATTGTTCGATGATCACGCTTCAGAAGCTTTGCAATTTTGAGACTGCTGCATCCCTCTGCAAGATATCTCACTATTTTTGACTTTTCTGAGCCTGTCAAGTCCTTCTTTTGACCCATTTTGCCAAAGGAAAGGACATTGCCTAATAATTATGCACACCTGATATAGGGTGTTGATGTCATTAGACCACACCCCTTCTCATTACAGCGATGCACATCACCTAATATGCTTAATTGGTAGTAGGCTTTCGAGCCTATACAGCTTTGAGTAAGACAACATGCATGAAGAGGATGATGTGGACAAAATACTCATTTGCCTAATAATTCTGCACTCCCTGTATGCAGAGGATACCCAACATTGTCCATAATGTCTAGCCGTTTTTGTAGTGTCCTCTTCTCTGCCATTGTCATCAGTGTCTAGCTTTATGCTGACCACAGAGCCAGCCTTCCTGATCTGTTATTGTATATTTTTCATGTTTGTACAGAATGTTGTATTTTTTTAAATTGTTATTGTGATGCATGTGTTTTTGACTTTTGCTGCCTTGATGCCAGGTCTCTCTTGGTAATGAGATTTTAATGTAAATGAGATTTTTACCTGGATAAATAAAGGACTAATAAGTGAAGATATGGGAAAGTTGTTGAAGCTAGGTTAAGACAAAAGGTGATGAACAGTGAGCAATAATTCAATTCAATTCAATTCAATTCAATTCAATTTTATTTATATAGCGCCAAATCACAACAAAAGTCGCCTCAAGGCGCTTCATAGATACAGAGAAAAACCCAACAATCATATGACCCCCTATGAGCAAGCACTTTGGCGACAGTGGGAAGGAAAAACTCCCTTTTAACAGGAAGAAACCTCCGGCAGAACCAGGCTCAGGGAGGGGCGGCCATCTGCTGCGACCGGTTGGGGTGAGAGAAGGAAGACAGGATAAAGACATGCTGTGGAAGAGAGACAGAGGTTAATAACAGATATGATTCAATGCAGAGAGGTCTATTAATACATAGTGAGTGAGAAAGGTGACTGGAAAGGAAAAACTCAATGCATCTTGGGAATCCCCCGGCAGCCTACGTCTATTGCAGCATAACTAAGGGAGGATTCAGGGTCACCTGGTCCAGCCCTAACTATATGCTTTAGCAAAAAGGAAAGTTTTAAGCCTAATCTTAAAAGTAGAGATAGTTTCTGTCTCCCGAATCCAAACTGGAAGCTGGTTCCACAGAAGAGGGGCCTGAAAACTGAAGGCTCTGCCTCCCATTCTACTTTTAAATACTCTAGGAACAACAAGTAGGCCTGCAGAGCGAGAGCGAAGTGCTCTAATAGGGTGATATGGTACTACAAGGTCATTAAGATAAGATGGGGCCTGATTATTTAAGACCTTGTATGTGAGGAGCAGGATTTTGAATTCAATTCTGGATTTAACAGGAAGCCAATGAAGGGAAGCCAAAACAGGAGAAATATGCTCTCTCCTTCTAGTCCCTGTCAGTACTCTTGCTGCAGCATTTTGGATTAGCTGAAGGCTTTTCAGTGAGTTTTTTGGACATCCTAATAATAATGAATTACAGTAGTCCAGCCTGGAAGTAATAAATGCATGAACTAGTTTTTCAGCGTCACTCTGAGACAGGATATTTCTAATTTTAGAGATGTTGCGCAAATGGAAGAAAGCAGTCTTACATATTTGTTTAATATGTGCGTTGAAGGACATGTCCTGGTCAAAAATGACTCCAAGGTTCCTCACAGCGTTACTGGAGGCCAAGGTAATGCCATCCAGAGTATGAATCTGGTTAGATACCATATTTCTAAGATTTTCAGGGCCGAGTACAATAACCTCAGTTTTATCTGAATTAAGAAGCAGAAAGTTAGCGGCCATCCAGGTCTTTATGTCTTTAAGACATTCCTGCAGTTTAACTAATTGGTGTGTGTTATCTGGCTTCATGGACAGATAGAGCTGGGTGTCATCTGCATAGCAGTGAAAATGTATGCTATGTCTTCTAATGATGCTGCCTAAGGGAAGCATGTATATTGTAAACAGAATTGGTCCTAGCACTGAACCCTGTGGAACTCCATAATTGACCTCAGTGTGTGAAGAGGACTCTCCATTTACATGCACAAATTGGAGTCTATTAGATAGATATGATACAAACCACTGCAGTGCAGTACCTGTAATACCTACAGCATGTTCTAATCGCTCTAATAGGATATTATGGTCGACAGTATCGAACGCTGCACTGAGGTCTAGCAGGACAAGCACAGAGATGAGTCCACTGTCAGAGGCCATAAGAAGATCATTTGTAACCTTCACTAAAGCTGTTTCTGTGCTGTGATGAGCTCTGAAACCTGACTGAAACTCTTCAAATAAACCATTCCTCTGCAGATGATCTGTTAGCTGTTTGACAACTACTCTTTCAAGGATTTTTGATATGAAAGGAAGGTTGGAGATTGGCCTATAATTAGCTAAGACTGCTGGGTCTAGAGATGGCTTTTTGAGTAAAGGTTTAACCACAGCCAGCTTGAAGGCCTGTGGTACATAGCCGATTATTAGAGATAGGTTGATCATATTTAAGATCGAAGAATTAATCAATGGCAGGACTTCTTTGAGCAGTTTTGTAGGAATGGGGTCTAAAAGACACGTTGATGGTTTGGAGGAAGTAATTATTGAAGTTAACTCAGAAAGATCAATTGGAGAAAAAGAGTCTAACTTAACATCAATGGTACTAAGAGTAGCTGTAGATAATATTACATCTGTGGGATGATTACTGGTAATTTTTTCTCTAATGATAAAAATTTTATTTGTGAAGAAGTTCATGAAGTCATTACTAGTTAACGTTAAAGGGATGGTTGGCTCAACAGAGCTCTGACTCTTTGTCAGCCTGGCTACAGTGCTGAAGAGAAACCTGGGGTTGTTCTTATTTTCTTCAATCAGTGATGAATAGTAAGATGTTCTGGCTTTGCGGAGGGCTTTCTTATAAAGCAGCAAACTATTTCTCCAGGCTAAATGATGATCCTCTAAATTTGTGACACGCCATTTCCTCTCCAGATTACGAGTCATCTGCTTTAGGGTACGTGTTTGAGAATTATACCACGGAGTCAGGTACTTCTGATTAGAGACCTTAGTTTTCACTGGAGCTACAGTATCCAGAGTCGTACGTAGTGAGGAGGTGAAATTATTAACAAGATAATCGACCTCTGTTGGGGTAGCGTTCAGATAGCTGCTCTGCTCTGTGTTGGTACAGGGCATTGAAGATGATAACAGTGGGTGGATTATATTCTTAAACTTAGTTACAGCGCTTTCAGAAAGACATCTACTTTGATAAAATCTACTCTCCACTGCTGTGTAATCAATTATTGTAAATGTAAATGTTATCAGGAAATGATCAGACAGGAGAGGGTTTTCAGGAAACACTGTTAAATGTTCAGTTTCTATGCCATATGTTAAAACAAGATCTAGAGTGTGATTAAAGTGGTGGGTGGGTTCTTTTACATTTTGAGAGAAGCCAATTGAGTCTAATAACAGACTAAATGCCATGTTGAGGCTGTCATTTTTAGCATCTACATGGATGTTAAAATCACCCACAATAATTATTTTATTTGAGCTCAGAACTAAATTAGATATAAAGTCTGAGAAATCAGACAGAAACTCTGTGTAAGGCCCAGGTGGACGATAGATGATAACAAGTAAGACTGGTTTCTGAGTTTCACAGCTGGGGTGGACAATGTTAAGCATCAGGCTTTCAAATGAATTAAAAGTCTGTCTTGGTCTTTCATTAATTAATAGGCTGGTGTGAAAAATTGCTGCCACACCGCCCCCTCGGCCTGTGCTTCGAGGTTTCTGGTAGTTAGAATGACTCGGGGGTGTTGATTCATTTAAACTAACATAATCATCCTGCTGCAACCAGGTTTCTGTAAGGCAGAGTAAATCAATTTGTTGATCAATTATTAAGTCATGTACTAACAGAGACTTGGAGGAGAGAGACCTAATATTTAATAATCCACATTTCACTGTTTTACTCTTTGGTTCAGATGTGGATACTGTACTGTTCTTTCTTTGTAATTGTTTATGTTTAAGTTGTTTGTTGCTGGTTTTTAGTTTGTTTTTAGTCTTTTTGGAAGCTGACACAGTCTCTATGGAGATGGGTTTTTGGGGGGGTAGCAGGAGGAGAGAAGCTGCAGAGAGGCGTGTAAGACTGCAACTCTGCTTCCTGGTCCCAACTCTGGATAGTCATATTTTGGGGGGTTTAATAAATTTGTCCATATTTCTAGAAATGAGAGCTGCTCCATCCAAAGTGGGATGGATGCCGTCTCTCCTAACAAGACCAGGTTTCCTCCAGAAGGTTTGCCAATTATCTATGAAGCCCACATCGTTTCTGGGACACCACTCAGACAGCCAGTAATTTAAGGAGAACATGCGGCTAAACATGTCACTCCTGGTCTGATTGGGGAGGGGACCAGAGAAAACTACAGAGTCCGACATTGTTTTAGCAAAGTTGCACATCGATTCAATATTGATTTTAGTGACCTCCGATTGGCGTAACCGGGTGTCATTACTGCCGACGTGAATTATGATTTTACTGAATTTACGTTTACCCTTAGCCAGCAGTTTTAAATTTCCTTCAATGTCGCCTGCTCTGGCCCCTGGAAGACAATTGACTATGGTTGCCGGTGTCTCTAGCTTCACATGTCTGAGAACAGAATCACCAATTACCAGAGTTTGACCCCCGGCGGGTGTGTCACCGAGTGGGGAAAAACGGTTAGACACATGAACGGGTTGGTGGTGTACCTGGGGCTTCTGTTTAGGACTATGCTTCCTCCTCACCGTGACCCAGCCGCCCTCTTTCCCCAGCTGCTTGGGGTCTGCCGGGGAACAGCTAGCGGGGCCTACGCTATCTTCGGCTGCACCAGCTACAGGGGCCTGGCTAGCTACGGGTGAATGAAGGGTGCGAAGCCGAGTCTCCAATTCAGTAATCCTGGCCTCCAGAGCTGCAAATATGCTACATTTGTTACAGATATCATTACTGCTAAAGGAGGCCGAGGAGTAACTAAACATCTGACACAATGAGCAAGAAAGTGCAGGAGGGACAGGTGAAGTAGCCATGGTGCTAACGAGTCGGCTACGAGCTAAGCTAAGCTAGCGAAACAGTACAGAGACAGTGAGTGAATACTTTGGCTATAAATTAGGTAGTGAGTACACAGAAAGTGTGCTTCGGATGAAGCACGTGAAGATTATACTATGAAAGAAGAATGTATTTAAAAGTTGTTAATTAAATTGCTAAGCAAATAAGCTACTCAGAAACACCACTGTGTTTGAGCAGGAACAGGAAGTGATACTCTACCGCAGAGCGAGCGAACACCAAGTGACAATAGTATGGCTTCATGCTGAGAAAGAGCTCTACAGATGCAATGTTGGCTTTGCTCTGATGTTTGTTGTAGAGAAGTTTTAAAGAAAGTCTGGGACTATGGGGGGCAGGAGTCAACCTCATTTAGCATTTATGTCTGAAAGTTCAAAATACACAGCAACAAAAACCGAAATGAACAAGGAAATCACAAAAAGTACAAATTTATGGAGTTAAATCAGGGCCATAATGTTTGTGTAGTTAAAAGAAAAATTTGAAATCGAAAATATGTAAACTGAAAGCAAAAGTCACATTTTTAGAGTGAACTTTGAAAAAGAAAGAGTTGGATTTAAAATAAAATCAAACGTTTTGAATATTTGTATTAACTGAAAACCCAATGGTTCTTTTATCTATAATTTCTCTGAGTAAACTTTATTTAAAAATTTTCAGTAATCTTTTTTTCATTATTATTATTTTTAAAAAATCTATTCAGTCTCAGATTACATTTTTTCAGATTCAGATCTTTTAAATTAATGTACAAAAAAAAATTCTTCAGGTTCGGATTTTTCTCTTAGCTTCAATTTTTTTTTTTCACTTTCAGATCTCTATTTTTCAGTTACAGACTTTTGGCCCTGTTTTGGCCTGGTGGGCGTGGCTACACAGAGAGGGGCGGGGAATCATGAGTGACAGCAGACCGCTGCAGGCTCAAGATGGTCCATTTTTCATGTTGCCTTCAGGAAACCTGGGAATGAACATAATTTATCAAACACCTCCTGCACTGTATTATTTGATAATGTTTAGAAAACATGTCATGCATAACTGCTAAAACTCAGTTACTAAAGCTCTTTCAAGCAGTAATGTGTACAAATTACGCCGTAACTGATCAATTATGAGACGTTTTCCCAGCCACTACGTGAGAAGTGGTCAAAGTAGCGCGCATTGTATCGGGTGGGGGCTGCTGTTAACTTGTCCCTCAGTGAACGATGGCGTCGTCTTCCAACAACACTGCTGGCGCGAACAATAAGGTGAGTGTTTAAGTTTGGAACAATTACACTGCAGTCTGTGAATACTACGAATTTAAGAAGTGGCTATTGTTACGGTTAATTTTTCGGCTATTCTGTTTTTTTATCTTATAACGTTTTTTGCTGAAATGCTAGCTCAACAGAAACGCCTCGCTATCATTTTCGGCTGAAACTTACGTCCTAGTTGATCTGTAAGCTTGGAGAACAACAAAGTTAGTGAAGTAACGTAAAATTCTTTGTATTTAATTTAGGAGCAGCTAAAAAGAGAGATGCTTCAGCGACTACTGCATAAAGTTTCCCAGGTCATGCACAGACAACCCCTCGATGTGGACTATTTGCAGTTTGTTATCGACCATGAGATGGTCCTTTTAAGATCTTTGTCCGATCAGGTTGAGATCCCTCAAAGTATTATAAATGCTCTGATAGAGCTGTCAACTGTGCTCAGTATGGAGGACGTCAATGAACAAACCCCCTCTCAGATGTCAGTGTCAGAAGGAAAGCTGGGACGTCCAAATTACAATGTATCGCCTGTACAGCTCCAGATACTGACAGAAATGTTCTTATCAATCACCCAAATTGCAAAACTTCTTGGAATATCTGTGAGTACAGTGAAACGTCGTTTGCATGAATATGGCATTTCCATAAAGCAGTGCTACAGTACAACAAGTGATGAAGAGCTGGACAATTTAGTAAGATCTATAAAGACAAGAACACCTCATGTTGGATACAGGATGATGAAAGGGATGCTTCAAGCCATGGGCCACCATGTACAGTGGAAGAGAGTGTACTCGTCGATGCACCGTGTGGACTCTGCTGGTATTTTCTCAAGAATGACAAGGCTGGGATTTGTGGTCCGAAGGACATATTCACTGCAAGGTCCTCTTTACTTGATGCATATAGACACAAACCATAAACTAATAAGGTAGGATGAAGTCTGACAATACTGCTAAATACTGAATTATGTTTTATACCTGTTAATGCCCTAGTTGTTGTTTTTTGTTGTTCTTTTTACAGATTTGGCCTGGTGATATTCGGAGGGATAGATGGGTACTCAAGAAAGGTGATTTTTCACTTTCAAAATTGAGCTGAATGAGATGTTAATTGAAAAGTGAAATACTTGTGTTTTGGTCTACCATAAAACTTACCATATACTGTAATATAGAGATCCTTCTGTAAAACAAAATGTTCCTAATCTGTTTATGTTTGTCAGTATTTGGTGACTATAAATGCTTGGTAAACTAATTCTTCAAGTTGCTAAAAGGATTTTTTTTTTTTACCCTTTGCATTTGGGTGAATAGTTGATTACAAGTACTGCTACATCTCATGGCAGCTTGCTACCTTGGGAATTATGTAGCCTGCTTTTTTTCTTGTACTTATAAATATAAAATAAATGTACCAAGCTACAATACCTGATAAACATGTTTCTATCTTTAATTATAGTAACTTGACTTGACCAAGTTTCCACTTAATGATATTTACATCTCTAGATCATGTACCTGGGTGCTGCTGCCAACAACAGAGCATCAACTGCACTTGCTTTCTTCTTGGAGGCTGTACAAAAGTATGGCTTTCCATTGAGGTAAAATCTACACAAAATTAATTTTCACAATGATTGTGCAAATGTGTAAATATGATTCCCCCCCTGATTAGCAGTGTAATTATTTTGACATGCAATATGTAAACTGTAGCCTATATGATCAGTTGTTTATAAATCCCCATACACTTGTTTAAATGGTTCAAACATTTAGAATTCTTGAAAGGTGTGCTTATACAGAGCTGCACACTGTTGAATGACCAAAACAATAAACTTCTAATAACCAGTCTAAAGTAAAATTATATTAAAAACACAAAGGCTGCAATAAATTTTAAGAGTGACATGTTTTTTTTAGATTTAAAACAAATTGTACTGTCGATGTTTAATTTTGTTTCAGAGTTCGAGGGGATCAAGGGGTGGAAAATGTTGGAATAGCAAGATGCATGTTCACCATCCGGGGCTGTGGAAGAGGAAGCTTTCTGTCAGGCAAGAGTGTTCACAACCAAAGGTATGTGTAGTATTTGTATAAATGTCCCATGGAAATAAGAAAAATGTTCTTATATATTTTTCAATTCAGTGAATTTCTGGGTAAAATTCTGAAAACGTTGCCATATTTTGATGTTGAACAGAATAGAGCGCTTGTGGCGAGATGTGTGGATGGCTGTTTCAAGCGTGCACTATGAAACCCTTCACAACCTCGAGGATGAAGGCCTTCTGGATCCAACTGATGGTGTCCACATGTTTTGTGTCCAACATACATTTCTTCCACGTCTGCAGAGGGATCTGGATGTCTTTAGACAGGGTTGGGATAACCACCCTCTAAGGACAGAGAGGAATCTGTCCCCACAACAACTGTGGACACTGGGACTCCACCAGAATCCAGTTGATACTCCAGACACAGTGGAGGTACTAAAACAAATCTAAATTATACAATCCCTCTTTAATCAAGTTTCAAAAAGTGCACTTGGAGATGTTGAAAAAAACACGGTGTGCTGTCACTGCAGACTATCAGCTTTAAGTTGAGGGTATTTGCATCCAAATCAGTTAAAAGTTGTAGGAGTTACAACAGTCTGCATGTGTACCCCCCACTTGTTAAGTTACCAAAAGTAATGAGACAGAACATTAATCATAACTGAAACTGGATCGCAGAGACTTCAGCAGATGTTGGGCTTCATACCTGCTGATGCTCTGTCAGGCCTCTACTGCAACTGTCTTCACTTCCAGCTATTATTGAGGCATTTGCCCTTCAATTTTGTCTTCAGCAATGAAACACTGCTCCGTCAGATTCAGGTCAAGTGATTGACGTGGCCACTGCATAACATTCCACTTCTTTTAACTATTTGTTTTTTTTCTGCAGAATGCTTTAAGTGATTGTCCATCTGGACCATCAAGTGCTGCCTCATGAGTTTCGAAGCATTTGGCTGAATATGAGCAGATATATTGCCCAAAACACTTCAAAATTTATCCTGCTGTTTTTGTCAGGAGTTGCTTCACTAAATACAAGAATATCACATCCCTGGCCATGGAACATCAGAGAAGCCAATTGTTCCATTACTTTTGGTCCCTTAAGTGGAAGGCACATATGAAAACAGTTCAAATACCTCTGCAGTTATAGCCAATCGTGTTAGTTTAATTTCAAATCCATTGCGTGGCATATAGAGCCAAAAGTAGAATTCCCATGTTCCAATATTTATGGAGCTGACTGTTTGTCTTGAATTTCCCAACACTGTTTTTGAATTGTCATTTGAAATATCTTTTTTTTTAAAATCATCACAGGAAATCGAGGATGCGTACTTGGATGTCAACTCTATTGGTGAGCTGGATGGGAGCAATCCTGGAGTAATTCTTCCATCTGTTGAATGTCCTCTATCTGAGGAGGACATGGCAAGACTAAGAGACACTGTCAATGTAACAAGGCCCTCTCAGTCACATGGCCGAGACATTTATTTGGATGTACTTAACTTTGTACTAACTCACCGTTCCTAGGCGGCAACATTTTTATTTTGAATTTTCAACCCAGAGAAGGTTCATGAATAGCTCAGACTTTTATTTGATGTGATATACATGTAAAATGAACCTGCCAGGAAATTTTTATGTGAACACTCAAACATCACATTACAAACTATTTTTTTTTTGTCTCTGGCACATTTTTCAACAGTAAACCTGTATGTTTTTGTGTGCTTCATGCCACTCATTAAAGAACTCTGGCTGTCAATCTCCAACTTTGAAATGTGCTTCCTGAACATTAAATGGAAGGAGCAGCATTTTGAGTTACACCTCAAAACTATTGATAGACAATGCTATGCTTTACACATTGTTAAATTCCTGGCCAAGATGAAAAGCCTCCAGCAGAACCATTCTGAATTGACTATAGGACTTCATATGTTTCACAGGCAGGACAATGGTCTTAGCACAGGATGACACAACAGGATAGCAGATGCTGTGATTTCCAAAGTCAGCTTCACAATTGTGATTAAATTTTACCACCACAGCAAAGTCCTTCTTTTCTGAGGGGAGGAGAGGAACATGGCCTTGACCGGTGATCCATTGCAGAAACCTGGCAGGTGTGATAGATCTTGGGCCATCTTCGTCAGCTACATGTTCTTGACCTTCTGTTACGATAAGAGTGAATTTTAAGACGTTTTGAAGAACCCTGGCCTTTTGGACAAAAAAAATATCTAAATATTTGAATTCGATACAAGTGTAACTTTTGTCACAAAATCCTTAGAATATAATTTTGGAATGTGACAACTATAAACTAGACAAAAATAACCATTTACCTTCTGACTCATAAAGCAAGTCCTGAATGAAGTTAACCAGGTCCAGCTCAACCTGATGCTTGGAGGTTCCCTTCTCACTCAGCTGAGGGTGAATGGACGCCATGACAAACTCGGCACTGACCTATGATGATATTAGAAAGCAAAGCAACCCAACGGCTTGATTACTTCAGGGCTGCAGTATTCGGGCCCTAGAACATTTCCACAGTTTGTCACATTATAGCCACAAACATGAATATATTTTATTGGAATTCAACATAAAAGACCAATAAAAAGTGGTAAACAATTGAGAATTGTAACAAAATTCATCCATGATTCCAAACATTTTTTTACAAATAAATAACTGAAAAGTGTGGTGTGTGTAATTATTCAGCCCCCTCAGTCAATACTTTTTAGAAACACCTTTTGCTGCAATTACAGCTCCCAGTCTTTTAGGGTATTTTTCTACCAGCTTTGCACATCTACAGACTGACATTCTTGCTCATTCTTCTTTGCCAAACTGCTCCAGCTCAGTCAGATTAGATAGACAGCGTTTGTGAACAGCAGTTTTCAGATCTTGCCACAGATTCTGGATTGGATTTAGATCTGGACATTGACTGGGCCGTTCTAACACATGGAAATGTTTTGTTTTTCTATTGTTGCCCTGGCTTTACTGTATGTTTAGCAATCATCAGGAAATGTCTATGGGCAACTGACTACACTGAGACCAAAGGGGGCTGAATAATTACACACACCACACTTTTCAGTTATTTATTTGTAATAAATATTTGGCATCATGTATGATTTTTGTTCCACTTCTCTAATGTACACCACTTTGTGTAGGTGTTTCATTTAGAGTTCAAATAAAATAGATTCATATTTGTGTCTGTAATGTAACAAAATGTGTAAATGTATGTAATACATACATGTAAAACTGAAAATACGTTTGTACTCACTTTCACATCTCCCCCAAGGACGAAGAGAGGCTGGCAGATTTCTGGGTATTGCTTAATCAGCAGGTGGAGGCCATACAGCTGCAAACCCTCCTTGAGTTGTTCCAACAATGTTCCAATATTGGCTGCAATCTAAGCACAGCATGGAGTGTAATGGCTCTGTGGGTACAAAAAAGAGATTAAACAACATCTTCAGATGCTATTTTTCTTACATTCATATAGAAAAACGAAAACATGTCACAGCATACCGGACAATCGGTTCCTTGTTTTGAACTGAGATGGCTCCAGTGAATCCACAGTTTAAAATCTCATCAGTAAGGCCCTGAAGTGACTGCTCAGTTGAAGATTCCACCTACAAGTAATTTAACAGATGAAATTATATAGCTGCAATGTGTACTAAGGCAATATTTTTACTAGTTATACAGCACCTGGTCAATCAGTAACCGCAACTGTGAATCTGCCACTGTATTTTTATCCAGCTGTGTTGGGTTGATCTGCCCATTGCAGAGGTAACTGTAAGCCCACTGGCTGAAAAATGTAGGGGCAGGACCTCCTTGTGCCAAACTGACGGCCAGAATCTCACCAACAGTCCTACTTATACAAACAGCATGAGTGTATTGCTTATAGTATAAAACATGACAGTTTTCCCTTTCTTTAAAATAAACATGCCTGAAGAGTCCACTGTCAAAGTCAGTAAGGGAATAGCGTGGACTTTTTTGGTGTGGTGGTCCTTCAAAGAAACGAGTCTCGATTCCGGCGACCATTTCTATTGAGAGAAGAAAGTTATGAATTATCCGATGTAAAACATTCATTTAGAGCTGGGTGAAATAAGATTTTTTTCATATCACAGTATTTTTTTCATTTGAGGCAATACTGATATATATATATATATATATATATATATATATCATAATGTGTCTCACTGATTTTGAAGGCTTAACATGACAGATGTACTGAAGGAACATCATACATCTGTTCCAGATATGTAAAAATTCCATTCAAAATGAAAATATTGATTCAAAAAAGATGCCCTGCGATGGACTGGCGACCCATCCAGGTTGTACCCCGCCTCTCGCCCTGTGACCGCTGGAGATAGGCACCAGCACTCCCCGCGACCCCACAAGGGATAAGCGGCCAAGAAAATGGATGGATGGATGGATGGATGATTCAAAAAAGAAATCATAGTATACAGAAAGGTGTACTTGAGACAATAATATTGACACCTTTTATCAACACCAAACCAGTAAGCTCATAACACAACATAGTCACATCACAGCCATGCTATGGTTAAAAAAAAAGACTATTTTCCCTGTGTTACCGGTGTTTTGGTTTTCGACCTTGGTTTTCTCATTTTTGGTTTCGGCCAAGAACTTTCATATCAGTCCATCCCAAATTATAAACATGATTGATGTATAGTTTAGTAAAGGAGAAATATAGTCATATTTACAACACAACTGGAGCAGAGTTCACTTAGAAGATAAAATATATATTACAGAAGTATAAAATTTAGGGATTGGTCATTTCTTCAACATAAATAATACGATAATACGAGTAATTGATCTCTTTAAGTTCACCTGTGAGAAATTCTTTTCGAAGGGCACCAGTGTCGATTCCTGCTTCCCCAAAGAAGGACACCTTCAACATGGCAGTGGGTGAATTTTTTTTTTGACGTTGCCACTGCAGAAGGCCTCTCTCCAGAATGTTTGTTCTTGAAATAAGGATGCTGAACTGCTTCTCCACATCAACTCTTTGACAAATCGCATCCAACACATCGTCGACACTAAAAAAATCCATAAATGAAAGAATAAACACTCTTTATTCAGTTCAGAGTATTAATAGTCATCTGTGTGTGTGATGTTTTTTACCTTTTCATATGGTCCTCTTCTACTATGTTCTCCTCAATTTCATCCACGTCTATTACATTTTTGCTTCTAATAAAAATAAAGAAAAAGTTGGTGTGTCAATGGGAAATTCTCAAGATGTTATATCCTATATGTAATTTTAAAAGCCCTGCTTTTTCAACTACCTTTCTCCACATGTGCTTGCATGGATTTCAAGGAAATAAGGTGCAAATTTCAAGTTACAGATAGGACACTGAAGTTTCTAAAACAGAAATGAGAGTTAAAATATTGAATAGAGTTCCATTGTAGTTATGTTAATGGTCTATACTCATTTCTATTAAGATATTACTTCTTCATCCAATTCCTCTGTGTCGGTGTGCTCTTCAGAAGGCTGCAGGGACACTATTTGGACCTCGGTTTGACATGCCTATCATAATTAATAGACATATAACATTGCTGATTAAGATAAAAAAAAGTGGGACAATTTTTTTATTGCCATTTCAATGCAATGCAATTTCATTAAAATAAATGCATATATTGTTCTAAGATGTATGTACCTCTGTGTCCTCAGCTGAAGACCCAGACTCTGTGCACTCCTGCACATGAAGAGCCAAAATATGCAATGGCAGACTTACTTTGCATGTTTGGCATTGTGCTTTGGGCATATTTTTAAATTCAACTGCATCAGGAGGTAACGGAGTAAGGTCAAATTCTTGCTGTAAAGGTACTATATACAGCAAGTTTTTCCCATTTCCTGTCATACTGCGTATTAGGGTCCCTGTGTAACCTTCAGAATCAGGAGGGACCAGTGTCAGTTTCCTTTTACCCTGACCGCCTGAAAAAAATAGAGCCCAGATCTAGTTCACATAGGTGCAAATTATGGGACTATCATGTAATAAACATTTGTTACCCCAACCTGTAGCCTTGTAGAGCAACCATCCTCCAGTCAGACCCTGCATTTTAGGATATTCACTTTGAAGAAGTCCAAATAACTGCTGAAGAAGATCAATATTGTGATGCCTGCAGACTTGATGATCTTTACAGAGACATATAAGTATATATATATATTCCTTTAACCTCTTCATGGTTCATGTCCCTGGACATTGTGAGATGTCTTTTACCCAGTCCTGCCTGTGCAAGCTGAAATTCCTCAGAGGAGGTAGGTGTTGTTTCTGCATTACAGTTCAGCAAGTATACATAAAAACTGAAAGGCTTCCATGCTTCAAAAGGTGGTGTCACAGGGATCCTTGGATTATGCATCTTTCGTTTTCCAAGAAAACTTTTTTTTCCAAAGAAACCAGGGAAAGATCTGAACGGAATTAGAAAAATACATGAAAATGACAGCACAGTTATAACACACCAAAAAGGTTAAAAACTTTTTAAATAATTTATTTTCATATTTAATTTAAAACCTTGCCATCTCTTGATCTACAGAGGGAGGTCCCTGTTCCTGCCTTACTCCCTGTGCTGCCTGGTGCTGTCCCTGAGAAAGATTCTGAGTGAGCACAGTAATAAGATTCTGTGCAGCGGCTTCCACTGTAGAATTGTAGTTCACATTCTAAAAAACACATATATAAAAAAAATTAATAGGTAAAACATAACAGAAATTATGAAATATGTTAAACATAGGGATGCACCGATACCGGTATCGGCCTCGATACCAGATTTTCTAAAGTACTCGTTAAAACTCCCCCGATACCATGGTTTGAGAAATGTCTATGTTTGAGCGTCGTGTGAGGGGTTAATCACGTTTTTTTTCTCTAAATAATTAGTTATTCTATAATATGTTACATACAACATGCTTTAGTTTTCATTTTAAATAATTAATTATCTTAATTAATTCTTGTTTTTAATGGCCTTTCATTTTCTATGTGATGACCAGTGAATCACCAGTGCTGTTTTCACATGCTCTAAAGTAATAATTGCAAATAACATGTTGACACATCATTTATTGTTATTTACTTAAACATGACACATAGTTTAGGGAAGATTTTGCAGTTCTGTCATTTCAACTGGAATCATTCAGCTGCACATTACTTGGGGGAAAAAAGGCCTTCTGAAAAAGATCTCTTACTTCTTGCTTTAGAACATGATACTATTATTGCTTTTTATCTATAACTCACGCATATGTATATTGTAGGAAAACCGTGAAAATTTGACACGTTTTTCCCTCGTGATAATTTGTAGCATTGCAAAGGCGTACATTATTGAGTAATAACAAATCAAATGATTGATTTGATTAGATTTAAGCATCAAGACCGAGAATGACCAGCACACTGTTTGAAGAAACAAGGATTCCTCCTGAGGAGCAGGCTAAAGTGGCTGGGGAGAGGGTAGTCTGGGTCTATTTACTAAAGCTGCTGGCCCCGCCAGCGGAGCCCGGAACCAGATAATGGATGGATGAGAGTCTTGCAACATTGCCGTAGCGCAGGTGATGAAGACTGCATCCCAAGCCCGATTAGTTATGGAGTCTTTTAAAATGTTTTCCATATTTTTGGGGAAGGATCAAATTGTTAATATTACTTTACCTTTCGAAGTAAGTTTCAGCCGAAAATGATAGCGAGGCGTTTCTGTTGAGCTAGCATTTCAGCAAAAAACGTTATAAGATAAAAAAACAGAATAGCCGAAAAATTAACCGTAACAATAGCCACTTCTTAAATTCGTAGTATTCACAGACTGCAGTGTAATTGTTCCAAACTTAAACACTCACCTTATTGTTCGCGCCAGCAGTGTTGTTGGAAGACGACGCCATCGTTCACTGAGGGACAAGTTAACAGCAGCCCCCACCCGATACAATGCGCGCTACTTTGACCACTTCTCACGTAGTGGCTGGGAAAACGTCTCATAATTGATCAGTTACGGCGTAATTTGTACACATTACTGCTTGAAAGAGCTTTAGTAACTGAGTTTTAGCAGTTATGCATGACATGTTTTCTAAACATTATCAAATAATACAGTGCAGGAGGTGTTTGATAAATTATGTTCATTCCCAGGTTTCCTGAAGGCAACATGAAAAATGGACCATCTTGAGCCTGCAGCGGTCTGCTGTCACTCATGATTCCCCGCCCCTCTCTGTGTAGCCACGCCCACCAGGCCAAAACAGGGCCAAAAGTCTGTAACTGAAAAATAGAGATCTGAAAGTGAAAAAAAAAAATTGAAGCTAAGAGAAAAATCCGAACCTGAAGAATTTTTTTTTGTACATTAATTTAAAAGATCTGAATCTGAAAAAATGTAATCTGAGACTGAATAGATTTTTTAAAAATAATAATAATGAAAAAAAGATTACTGAAAATTTTTAAATAAAGTTTACTCAGAGAAATTATAGATAAAAGAACCATTGGGTTTTCAGTTAATACAAATATTCAAAACGTTTGATTTTATTTTAAATCCAACTCTTTCTTTTTCAAAGTTCACTCTAAAAATGTGACTTTTGCTTTCAGTTTACATATTTTCGATTTCAAATTTTTCTTTTAACTACACAAACATTATGGCCCTGATTTAACTCCATAGATTTGTACTTTTTGTGATTTCCTTGTTCATTTCGGTTTTTGTTGCTGTGTATTTTGAACTTTCAGACATAAATGCTAAATGAGGTTGACTCCTGCCCCCCATAGTCCCAGACTTTCTTTAAAACTTCTCTACAACAAACATCAGAGCAAAGCCAACATTGCATCTGTAGAGCTCTTTCTCAGCATGAAGCCATACTATTGCTCACTGTTCATCACCTTTTGTCTTAACCTAGCTTCAACAACTTTCCCATATCTTCACTTATTAGTCCTTTATTTATCCAGGTAAAAATCTCATTTACATTAAAATCTCATTACCAAGAGAGACCTGGCATCAAGGCAGCAAAAGTCAAAAACACATGCATCACAATAACAATTTAAAAAAATACAACATTCTGTACAAACATGAAAAATATACAATAACAGATCAGGAAGGCTGGCTCTGTGGTCAGCATAAAGCTAGACACTGATGACAATGGCAGAGAAGAGGACACTACAAAAACGGCTAGACATTATGGACAATGTTGGGTATCCTCTGCATATAGTCATAAACAACCAGAGGAGTCTCCTCAGCGAACGATTGCATCTCCCATAATCTTAGACCAACTGTCATGGTCCTGAGTCCGTGGACTCAGTAATTTTGTGTTTGGTGTATTTATTGTTGTTATCATCATTATTATTTGTGGGCTTTTTTGGGATGGTTTGTGTTTTGGGGTTTTGGATACTGGGTTTCTGAGTTTGTGCTCCCTCTGTTGGTCCCTGCTGTTAGTGTTCCCCTGTCTCGTCAGGTTAATCAGGTCCAGCTGTGTCTCCCACCTGTGTGTGATTTCCCAGTGTCCCTCTGTGTATTTAAAGTGTGTGTCTGCCTCTGTTCCTCATCGCGTCGTCTGTATTCATCCTCTGTGTTCATTCCCTGTGTTTCTCTGCATTACTCCGTCATCTCCGTGAATCCACTGCGTGTTCTCCCTGCTGTCCTCCCTTTGTGTTCAGGTTTGCTGTTCTATGGTTTAGTTTCTCACAGTTTAGTTTATCCTTAGTTCTGTTTTGCCATCCCCACTTTGTATTCTGTTTTCATAATAAACTACGCTCACATCTCAGTAAGTGCTGCCTTCAAGTCCTCTTTTCCACACAACACACGGCTGCTGCCCCAGTCGTGACACCAACAGACTCCTTTGTCCCACTCTGCACTATGTGTAATTGTCCTCAGCTGTGCTCCTCGCGTGTTCCCACGTCCCTCATTGCCTTCTGTGTATTTATGTCATCCCTCATGCTGTTCCCTAGTGTGCCTCTCTGTGAAGTTTATATTTTCCCAGTCTAGTTTAGTATCTCTCCTTTGAGTTAATAAATAAAGCTTTATTTTGAGTTCATTCCCGTGTGTTGTGAGTCCTGCATTTTGGGTCCAATTTCCTGCCTGCACACAGCGCTTCTTGATGCTCGGGCTTCTCACAGCGTAGGAGGGCCAGGAGAGAAAGATGCCAACTCCACGGAACATCAAGTGGTTACCTTTATGGTCCAATGGTGTTAAAGTGGACTACAACAACACTGAGGCTTGCCACCCTCTACCCTGAAAAAATGACAGTGACAAACCAGCCATCTTCAACACAAATCGCACTGATAAAACAAGGAAAGAATCTGAAAGGATCCGATGTCTTCATGAAGGAAGACATGATGAAAAAACTAAATGCGGACATTGACAGGAAAGCACGCTACTTGAAGAAAGAGGGAAAAATTCAAAATACATGGACCACAAACTGTAAAGTATTCATTAAACTCAATGGAACACAGGAACAAGCCAAGGTCATCTGATGACCAACACTTTGGCTTGGTCCTGGAGCTGGACAAATACTGATGTTCATCTTACACTGGAGGTACGAATACATATGTGACATGATACACAACGCATGGCACAATCTGAAAGAACTTCATCTGTATCCGGCAACAATATCACTATAATTCATTGAATTTCTGGTTATGAGAATCTGGAACTGAGAACATTTCAATACACAGACCATAATGTTCTAGACTTGGAAAAGGATCCAGAAAAAAAGAAAAAATAAGAAGATCCAGAGAGTGAATTCTTCTACAGCATCAACAATAATTTCTGCTACTTCACTGATGAACACTTTAAACACACCACCAACACGGAAAACAAATAATACATTTTAATAGCAGAGGTCTGTATGCCATTTCAATAATATAAAGGAATATGTAAATCAGTTGACAAAACCATTCGGAATTATTGCCATATCTGAAACATGGATCAATGCAGAGAAAGGACTGGACTTTGGACTGGAGGGATATGATGTGAATTGTGTAAATAGAAGGAACAAAAGTGGACAAAAGTGAAGGGGGAGTAGCTGTGTATGTGGATAAAAATTTAAATTATAAGGTGGTAGAAAGTATGACAACTGCAATTGATAATTTATAAGAATGTATAACAATTGAAATGTTTAAGGAAAAAGAGAAAAGTACAATAATTAGCTATATATAGAGAACACCTGTCTCTAGTATTCAAGTTTAGTGACTTCATAGAAGAAGTATTCTCTAAAACAAATTTAAAAAGTTATGTTTCTCTGTGATGGTTTTAACATTGACCTGTTGAATCCAAAAAAGCATAAAATGACCGAAGATGTTCTAAACACTATGTAAAGTTTACATCCTAAAATAACCAGGCCCACTGCACCACCTGGTGGAAAAACACATTGTGACTGGATTATTAATTAATTACATCAATGATCACTTACCAGTTTTTGCAGTTTATGACACTAATTACAAGAGAAATCATGGAGAGGAACAACTGAGACATGTATGGACAGAAGAAACCATGAATGCACTTAAGAATCACTGCCATCTGTAGACTGTAGTGAAAAGCCTGATTGATAGGAACCCTAACAGCAGTGGAGGAAAAAGAAATAATTGATATTGTAAACATGTAAATACAAAACATCCACTGATCGTGACGATATTGAAATGAAAATTGTCAAGAAGGTCATAGAAGGAATCGTAGAACCACTAACATACATCTGCAACTTATCATTTCAGACTGTAAAAGTTCCAAACAAAATGAAAATAGCTGAAGTTGTGCCACTGTATAAAACTGGGGATAGACACCACTTCACAAATTACATGTCTGTTTCTTTACAACCACAATTCTCCAAAATCCTACAAAACCTGTTTAATAAACTATTAGACAAATTCTTAGATGAATATAAATTACTCTCTGACAGTTAATATGGATTCAGATCGAAAATGGCATCATTGTCATTAATCAAATAAATTGAGGAGATTACAAATGCTAGACAGTGGGATGCAAAAGTTTGGGCAACCTTGTTAATAGTCATCATTTTCCTGTATAAATCATTGGTTGTTACAATAAAAAATGTCAGTTAAATATATCATATAGGAGACACACACAGTGATATTTGAGAAGTGAAATGAAGTTTATTGGATTTACAGAAAGTGTGCAATAATTGTTTAAACAAAATCAGGCAGGTGCATAAATTTGGGCACTGTTGTCATTGTATTGATTCCAAAACCTTTAGAACTAATTGTTGGAAGCTGGTATACCCGCCAAAACACCATGCATTTATCGAGACTTTCAACCCCAGGTAGGTCAATTATGGATCTTCGGATCCACATCATGTCAGCAGCTATTCTCCACCATGAACTATGTTAAAAACGCCGCTCACGCCTCACAGATGACAGCTTACAGTCCTGCGTAAAGATGAAAGTGACTTCGTATAGCCCCGATTTGCAGACGCAGTGCGCAGAGGTTCAGGAGCAGAAGTCCCATTGTAAACATACCACGGCAGACCCGATGATGTTTCCATGAACATGCTTTTCAGCATCTCTTTATTGACCACTTTTCACACACGGTCGCTGTACGCATGCAGCCGGCTGTTAAAAGATAAAGAAAATATTGTCAATGTTTAGATCACATGCTACCCTTTCTCTGAAAAAGCACATCACCCACCTGCAGAAGTGGAAGAAGGCTATGAAGTGAAGGAAAGTGATGAAGATGATGATGAGGAAGAATCTGAACTATGTTCAAGTAGGTTCTCAGGCATCCAGGACATGGTAGTCTGAGGAGCTTGGAAAGAAAGTGACTGGGCTTCTTGAAGTTTCTTTAATTTTCAGAATGTGAAACTGAAATAGAAGATGTGTCAGAGGACTACACATCTTCCATTTCAATTATGATGAAGAAAAGAATCAAGCAGGAAAGAAGAGTCAGCTGAGACAGAGGAATATTTGCAGTAATGTGAGGAAACATTGATCTGGTCTTCTATCCTTCCCAGTGACAGACGATGCATGACTCTCTCATGTGCCTCAGAGAAAGACAATCTACCACAGTCCAAGCACGTGTGCCAGGTCCCATACTCCTTCAGTGGCTTTTGTACTCGAGTACTGAAAGCATTACACACCATGTATTCTGCTTGTATTCTGCTTTTTAACGTTCACATGCCAATAGATGCATCAGAGACCAAGTTGGGGTTCAGTAACTTGCCCAAGGACACCTTGGTAAGAACTCCAGACTAGATCACACAGAGATTGAACCAACAACCATCCAATTAGCAGATGACCTGCTCTACAGCCAACTCAATGACGAACAAGGAGGGACAACGAGAGAGGAAGAAAAATGGACCGAATGCAGCTGTAGGCATATGTAGGTGTGTTGATTCTTACTGCCGTGCATCCAGTAGAGTCGCTACGGCCAGTTTATGACATCCTGAGTCTGGTAGAGAAGTTTTAAAGGTGACTCAAGATTAATCATAGAAGCACAAAAAGGATATAATTTCTTGATAAAGACACAATAGATGATCATCGTTCATGACACAAGCGTGCTCCCATTTGAGGTGTATGGAACAAGTGGGTGTTTCTCCTGCTGTGATGTAAGATCCTGGTACTGATGTGACTGTATGAGCACCAAGTCCCCTTCAGAGGACTCTGTCCAACAGAACATCCAAGTAAACCAGGGAGCTATGAGATACAAACATGGGCAGCATGTGATGCAGGTCCAGCTGTACATGGAACATGCTAGTGTACGATGGCAAACCGTCTGTCCTGCAGTCAGGACACGCGAGTTTTCCCTAACATTGCAGGTTTCCAAAAGAAAACAATCACCAGTAACAACTTGTTTACTGTATATGACCCTTGGCCTGCAACTGCAGAAAAGAAAGCTGTCCATGATGGGACCTGTGCAGAGGAATAAACCTGAGCTTCCTCCTGCACTTGGGTCAAATATGAACACGCCTTTGTCCTCATGAAAGTTTGCCTTCACTCAGACCCATGCCCTGGTGTTCCTACCATGCCAAAATACAGAAAACCATCAGGTAATGAGTTGGAATAAAGTTGAATAAAACCTTGAAACACAGAGATGGATGATATTTTATACTTGTTGCTTTATAAACAGTCAAAGCAAACAGGGTCATTTTTGAGCCCAGAAGACAACAGATGTGATTATTTGCTGCCAGTAAAAAACTTGAAGTAGTTTAAAAACAGCTTTCAAGGTTCAAGGTTCAAGGTTCTTTATTTGTCACATGCATAGTTATACAAGTATAACACACAGTGAAATGTTACCTGACACGCTCCTCGACATGTGCAAAAATGGGGGGGGGCAGAGGAAGGACATTATATATATATATATATATATATATATATATATATATATAGTATATACATTGGGTGAATGTGCAGTAGTAGCAGCAAGCAGGTGAATTCTGTACATTAATAAGAATAGACAATCTGACTATTTTACAGAATAGACAATATAAACATATTTAAAATTAAAGGAATTTGGAATGTACATTGTGCCTTGGTTTAGAGTGTCTGGAAGAGAGTCCTGTCTCAGTCAATTATAGATGATGTGAGAGGGCGGGTGTGTGTGTGTTTAGGGCCCGGATGGCTTGGGGATAGAAGCTCCTCTTGAGTCTCTCTGTCCTTGCCCGGATGATGCGGAACCTTCTACCAGATTGCAGAAGTTGGAACAGTTTGTTGCCAGGATGGGACGGGTCCTTCAGTATCTGCGCTGCTCTAGTCCGGCATCTCCTGGTGTAGGTGTCCTGAAGCGGGGGGAGAGCAATCCTGCAGCAGCGTTCTGCTGTACGGATCACTCTCTGGAGAGCTTTTTGGTCCTTCACACAGCTGTTCCCAAACCACGATGTCATGTTCTGTGTGAGGATGCTCTCCACAGAGCCTGTATAGAAAATCCTGAGGATCTTTGGAGAGACCCTGAACTTCCTCAGTTGTCGTAGGTGATACAGGCGCTGCCTAGCCTTTTTGGTCTGGACCTGAATGTGGGCAGCCCATGTCAGGTCTGAGGAGATGTGGACACTGAAATACTTGAAGGACTGCACCCTCTCCACTGGAGCTCCATTGATGATAATGGGCTTGTAGTCTCTGTGCTGACCCCTTCTGAAGTCCACCACCAGCTCCTTGGTCTTGCCGACGTTCAGCTGGAGGTGGTTGTCCTGGCACCATGATGCCAGATTCTTCACTTCATCCATGTAGGCCGCCTCATCGTTGTTGGAGATGGCACCCAACACCACTGTGTCGTCAGCAAACTTCACAATGGTGTTGGAGCCATGGGTGGCCACACAGTCTGAAGTGTAGAGGGAGTAGAGCAGTGGCGAGAGGACACATCCCTGAGGTGCTCCTGTGTTGATGGTGATGCTGTTAGAGACGCATCTACCCACCCTCACCACCTGAGTTCTGCCAGTGAGGAAGTCCAACACCCATGCACATAGACGGCTGTTAAGTCCCAGATCCCTGAGCTTTGTGAACAGTCTGCAGGGCACTATTGTGTTAAACACTGAACTGTAATCAACAAACAGCAGTCTCACATAGTTACCCTGTTTCTTGTCCACGTGGCTGAGGGTGGTGTGCAGGACGTGGGCGATGGCATCCTCTGTGGATCTGTTGGATCGGTAGGCGAACTGCAGCGGATCTGTCGTGTCTGGGATGGAGGAGGAGATGATGTTCTTCAGCAGCCTCTCAAACACCTTCATTACTACCGAGGTCAATGCAACTGGCCGGTAATCGTTCAGGGATGAGGGTTTGCTGTTCTTGGGCACAGGGATGATGGTGGATCTTTTGAAGCATGTGGGGACCACAGACTTCGCCAGGGACTCGTTGAAGATGTAAGTGAACACACCTGCTAGCTGGTCAGCACAGCAGCGCAGCAGACGGCCGGTGATGCCGTCTGACCCCGCCGCTTTCCTTGTGTTCACTCTCCTCAATGCCGCTCGGACGTCATGCTCCGCGATGCTGGTCACCGGTCTCTCGCTGATGACGTCACTGTCCTCGGTATTCAGGCGGTAGATAGCATTAGCCGCCTGGCTAACCTCGAAACGGGCGTAGAACTGATTCAGCTCGTTGGTGAATGCAGAGTCGGCGTTGATCGGCGCAGTGTCCCTGGCTTTGTAGTCCGTAATGGTGCGTAGTCCGTGCCACATACTCCGTGTGTCGCCCTGGTGGAAGCGGGACTCCACACGCTCCCGGTACCGGCGTTTGGCATCTCTCACCGCGCGCCGCACGCCGTATGAGGCCGCTTTGTAGGCGCTCATATCGCCAGTGGCGAGACCCGCGTTGTAGGAGGCGGTCCTGGCGTTTACTGCAGTGCGGATCGATCTGTCCATCCACGGTTTCTGGTTTGGGAATGTGGTGACTCTCGCAGTGGGGATAATCTCCTCCGCTAGCATATTGACGAAGCATACTGCTACTTCCGTAAACTCGTTGATGTCGACTGCGCATACTCTGAACATGTCCCAGTCGACGTCGTCGAGTGCGTCCTGTAGCGTAGCTTCTGATTGGGCAGTCCACCGTTTTACCTCCCTCGTGGTTACGTCTTCCCTCCGTATGTTTTGTTTATACTGGGGAATGAGGAAGATGGCGTTGTGGTCAGACTTCCCAAAAGCCGGGTGTGAGACAGCTTTGTAGCCCTGCTTGTATGGCGTGTAGCAGTGATCCAAAATTCGATCCCCTCTCGTTGGACACGAGACATGCTGGTAAAAGTTTGGCATGACTTGTCTGAGGTTTGCTTTATTAAAGTCTCCTGCTACAATGAGGGCTGCGCCCGGGTCCTTGTTTTGAAGCGAGCTCAGCACATCATGTAATTCGGACAAAGCCATACCTGTGTCCGCTTGGGGTGGGATGTAGACCACCGTGGCGATGACCAAGGTGAACTCACGGGGCAGATAGAAAGGGCGGCACTTAATGCTCAGGAACTCCAGATGCGGCGAGCAGCTGCTGGAGAGAGTAGAAATGCTCCTGGCATCACACCACTTTCTGTTTACCATGAAACACATTCCTCCACCTTTGGTTTTGTTCGACAGCCATGTCTCTGTGAAGCACAGAATGTTGCAGTCCCTCATGTCACGTTGGAAGGTGACCCTTGCTCTTAGGTCATCGAGCTTGTTCTCCATGGATTGTACGTTGGCCAGTAGGATACTGGGCAGTGGTGCGCGATGCGCCTGCTGTCTCAGTCTGTTCCTAATGCCAGCGCGGTTCCCCCGGCGCTTCTTTGTTCTGCGCCTCGGATGAGCGGCCCGTCCTTTGTTGTTCTCCGCGCCGCGTAGAATCTCTGGCGGCCAGGAAGGGTCGGGTTTAAAAGTGTCCAAGATTAGATGTGCAACCTTGTCACCGATGTTTACAAGTGATTCGCTGTCGTATACTATAAGACTAGAGGATTTTGGGATGTAAACCAGAGCAAAAAATAAGTAAAAAACAAGAAAAGTGGATAGTCGGAGCGGAGCGGTCAGGAAGGCGTCTGGACGTGGCCGCGCCATCTTGTACATTCTAAATTAACTTTGACATAAACCCGTCTGTGATCATCTGTTAAAGCAGCCGACTCTGGTTGTGAAACAATAATCACAATAACTGATGATTTAATTTATTTTTTGCCCGAAAACAGAAAAAATTCATTTTTATGAGGTTTGTATCAGACTTAAGATTAAAAAAATGGTTTGATGTAAATAAATTATCTTTGAATCTGACAAAAACGAAATTCATGATATTTGGCAATCGTGTAAAGGAGGAAGAAGTCATTATGTCCATTAATGGAGAATTGATTGAAAGAGTTACTGAATTTCGCTTTTTGGGTGTAATAGTAGATGAAAATTTGACATGGAAATCACATATTGAGTATATTAGAAAGAAGACGGTTAAAAACATTTATATTTTGGGAAATGTAAGAGATTTATTAGACTACAAAGCAATGCACATTTTATATTTTTCATTGTTTTTCTCATACTTTAGTTACTGTGTCGAAGTTTGGGGGAATACATATGAGAATACTATAAAACCTCTAAACTTATTACAGAAGAAAGTGATACGAATGATTCATAACGTTAAATATAGAGAACATACAAATAAATTATTTATAAAAATCTAAATTATTAAAATTAGGAGATTTAGTGAAACTACGGACACTTAATTATGTTTAAGGCTAAAAATAATATTTTGCCTTTTAAGTTACAAAGAGTATTTTTAATGTGTTCGGGGGGAGAAGACAGCAGAAAGAAATTTTATTTTAAGCATCAGCTAGCTAGGACAACACAAAGATTAATGAGTCCAACGGTTAGAGGTATACGACTGTGGAACTCTCTTCATTATAATTTAAAGAATTGTATAAATTTACATCGTTTCAAAAAGTGTTACATGTCTAAAACGATAACTCAATATGAAGAATGCGAATGAAATTGGAGTTACTATGTGGAGTGGTATATTCTGATTGTAAATTTGTTGTTTGGTTTGAGTTAGGACCGGAGATAAATGTTAATGTTAGTTTGTTCCTTGATTTTTGGTGCCCACTTGCAATATAAGTTGGATTGTAGATAGGGGGCGGGGTTTAATAAGAATATATTCTTCTTCCTGCTTTACCGATAGAAAGTGTGGTTGGTTTGTCTGAAAGAACTAACTGTGGAAACTGTTGTACCAAGTGTGAAATAAATAAATACATGAAATGAAAATGAAAGTTTAGAGTGGGCTTGTATGAGTGGGGGTGAATGAGGCATGTTGTATAGAGTGCTTTGAGTACTCCGGGAGAGTAGAAAAGCGCTATATAAGAATCAGTTCATTTACCATTTACTCTACAGGAAAGGGCAGAGCAGGCTGTATCTGCTGTGGAGACTTTTGGAGTGAAGGGCCCACTCCTGAAGACCTATGACTCTGTGGTGGCCTCAGCTATCTTTTGTGTGGTCTGCTGGGCAACCTCTTGTGGGAATTATATAATTTTTATATCATGTTTATTCTTTTATATCCTTTTTATTAAGCTTTGAGCAGTGGCAGTTGATGAAAACATTTATTCAATTTATTAAACATATAGTTTAATCATGTTATTACACACATTGCATATGTGCTCATGAGAGAGTTAAGCGCTCAGTCCTGTGAAGGTCGTCGGAAGCTTCGTTCAGCGTGATGTCTGAACTGATATATAGTAGGAATGACTTGGAGTGCTGTGAATGAATGCGCAACATGCTTACATACACACAGACATTAAGTACAATTTCTAGGGTAAAGGTGAAGCACATCTTGCTCTGCTTGTCTCTGCTTAGCAACGAGTGACGCAGAAGGTGTTAAAGATAAGCATGCCATGAATAAGTCTACAGGAAACATCTGGAGAAGCCAGACACCCATATAGGGCAAAATGCTGTTGAACACGGAAACTTGTTTAACTGTCATTAATTAGAACCTATGCATGTGATATTCTTTCTGACGCGAGAAGAGGCATGAACCCTGACATAATAAAACTATTCTGAAAGTATGTTTTAACGGGAGATCTGTGTTGACAATATTGAGCTGTGTATCTTCCCATACATGTGTTTAATAAAATCATTGTTTTGACGCACTTGGACCAGTGGTCGTTTGTCTCACACCTCAATCACGAATCGGGACACTCTCTACCGGGGGACAGGAAGAGACTGAACAGGCCAGCTCTGTTCTAGGATGCCCTCTGGACCCAGTGGAGGAGGTGAATGACAGGAGAATGGTGGCTAAGCTGTCATCCCTGTCGGACAACATCTCCGACCCCATGCAGGAGACTCTAAAAGCACTGAGCAGGTCCTTCAGTGGCTGCGGCACCCACGATGTGGGATGGAGCGATTTCGCAGGTCTTTCCTCCCCACTGCTGTTAGACTCTACAACAAAGACTTCAACTGATCAATTTATTAATTGTATATAGCATTTGTATTCTATTTTATTCGATTGTATATAGTATTTTTTATTTTATTTTATTCTATTCTATTGTGTACAGTATCTCATAGATATATTATTCCAGTTTTATTTCTCTAATTTCTCTGTGCAACTTTGCACTGTCCACTGCTGTAACAAAACAAATTTCCCACACGTGGGACTAATAAAGGTTATCTTATCTTATCTTATTTTATCTTGTCTTATCTTATCACAAAGCTTTAAAAAAAATCACTATTATTTGATTATTAAAATGTTACTGTGTGTCTTGCTTTGTTTTTTTAAAAAAACAAACAACAACAACAAAAACGTAATTTTCTATTTTTCTCCCTTTTAACCATTGTCTCTATCTTATTTGTTTAGTTATACATACTCTTCCACTTTATTATAATTTTGCACTACAATTGTACAACGTCTCCTCCATGTATAATATTTGCTGTTATTGTTCCAGTTGAAATAAAGCTAGAGGGGAAAAAAACTAAACAAAAAACAAACAATCAGCCAATCACCGAGTTTTGCAGCTCGGTGATTGGCTGATTTAATGCGTGATTGGAGCATGCACCTTAGATTTATTGCTCCGAACTAACAGACGTTTCCAGCCACTCTGTTTCGCTGTTTTTCTCAGAGGCTTTGCATTTGAAGAGGAACAAACAGCAGCTAGGGTGGAACATTTTCACCTGACACATACCTGACAGCAACTTTTCTCACTGGCAGAGCTGTTAGCGGACACGCCTGTGCAGCAAAGCTCCCGACCGGACAGAGAAGGGCGCTGGAGAAGCATGCGGGACTGCGGTCCACTAAACCCGGCGAGAAAGGGAAAGAAGTAGGAACCTTGTTATTTATAAAGTTTTTATTGTCTGTGGGGGTTCTGGCAGTGTTAGCATAACCGCTCTCGCTGATATTTTTCACCTGTTAGGTAAGCTAACTTTTTCTTTTTCGTCAGTCTGTGAGCAGAAACCAGATTTAACCAGTTTGAAGACACAAATTTCACCTCTTAACTTTATTGTCCGTTGTTCTTTCGACACATGGTGCTTGTTTAGATTTTCTCCTAAATCTAAACAATCTAAACAACTCCTAATCCGCTGGTAACATGGATAAGTTTATGCACATAACAAAGTAATGTCATTGTAATATTACCGTCCTTAACTGTTAGCGACGGAAAGCAGCGGTGAAAGCCCAGAGGCCTCTAGCTGAATTTGATCTCACATTTTGCTGCTAAATAAGATTATTAGGCCTTAATACTCTGAACAGTCCCCAAACCTGAGTTGGCCTGTATCTCACTGCTGTTAATGAAGACCAAAGGTCTTTAGCTCGCTAAATGTTGACTTCAAATTAGAGTCTGAGTTGCTGTTAATTTTTATCCTTCTGTTTTTAAACTGACATTTTAGTTTTAGTGTTATCAACAAAAAATGCATGTCCTGCTTCAGCAACAGTGAGTTAGAAGCTCTTCCCCTACTGGGTACTCCCGCTATTCTGTTTTCAGTTGTCAATGTTTTTTGTCCCTCCAGATTTTCCACTTATTTCTGTGTTCCAAGGGTGTAGATTTGGTTTTGGCATTGGTGGGGACGGATGATTCAACCACCAAACCCTGCCCTGTTTCTTTGTTTTTCCTTTTTGTCTTGGCTTCTTGATAAAAAAAAAAGGGAGAAATATACTTGCCTACATATGCTATTCTACATGCTTTTAAACCATTTAATTCATAGTTTAATATGTGAATTATATAATGTTAAATTACTATTAAGCAAATGTATTTTATACTTTAGTTTACTTCAGCCATATTCCATATAAATCAGGTATAACACAAAAATAAAAATAGCTTCAAATACAGTCATGACAATAAAAGAATATGACTTTAAGGACTTAACAACATTACTTCAGTTATATTACACCAACATCTCTTATATACTAGTGATGGGATTTCCGGCTCTTTTTAGAGATCCGGCTCTTTCGGCTCCAAACCGGCTCTTCAGGTTGTTTTGTTGCTTTAATTAATTTATTATTAACAATAATATAAAATTATGCACAAAAGGAATTACTAACGTAAAAAAAAGTGGTTTTATTTATATATGTTTATATATAAATATATGCGGTGGCCCCTAGAGACAAAACACGTACAAACTCCAAAACACATTGCTAGTGTTAACTGACCTTCCAAAACAGAGCTACCTAGATCACTTAAATTACACAATTGAAAGCATGTGTGTATTGTTTGTGTATTTATACACAGGCACTCATATATATTCAAATAATTTAAAAAAAAAGTTCATTTACCTGTTACTACCACACACCAAATCCGGTCGTTGGTACTTCCTGGCTTGTGTAGCCACAAGATAACAAAAGCTCAACACTGCGCCCTAGCATCCTGGAGCACTTCTGTTGTCTTTTGTACATGTTTTGAGTTTTTTTTATGTGCTTCTGAGTTTTTATGTGCTTCTGAGTTTTTACGTGCTTCGGAGTTTGTACGTGTTTTTACGTGTTTTGGAGTTTTTACGTGTTTTGGAGTTTTTACGTGTTTTGGAGTTTGTACGTGTTTTTACGTGTTTTGGAGTTTGTACATGCTTCAGAGTTCGTATGTGATTTGAAGTTTGTATGTGCTTTGTCTCTAGGGGCCACCGTAAATATACTTTTATTTATTCACTCCACATAAAATGTAATAAATAAATCATATAATACAAAAATCAACTATTCACATTTCAACTTTTAACTATTTAAATTTTCAGCTTTTTCCTTTTACAAATTTAAAGTGAAAACAACACAAAACACTGCAAACCACAACACAATTAAATATAAATTATAATATGAAAACAAAAAGAACATGCATATTCTCTGTCATATGGGCCTGCGTGAATAAACTTTCTGAATCCTTTATCATCTGCAACCGAAAATAGTTGTGGATGATTACTATACCTTTCTAATGTGACGTTGTTGTCCCTGGCTCTCTTTCTCTCTCTCTCCCTCCTGCTCTGTTCCTGTGCTACTGAGTGTAACTACCGCCCCTCCCCCCTCTGCCCAGCGTAAAGCACAAGGCTCGCGTGATTCTGATATTTCCGTTGACCAAACTGGGTTTAAAACAAGACATAGTGTGGAGCTGAAGTACTCTGTTTATTCTCTGTGTACTGTATATCCCTTATTTTAGGGTTGCACAGCAGGGTTTTCTAACATTCTGGTGTCCTTTTGTGTCCGACCTGTCGTGCTCCATTCCTGCAGCCCTGTCAGTCCTAGATGGATTTAGTCTGGATATAAGCTAAATCAGAATCAGGTGTTGGCTGTTAACAGGCAAAAGAGTATCTGCCTGAAAATCTAAATTTACGATCTCTAACTCTGGGTTTTTGTGTCTTGCAGTGCATGTAGCTGACAAAATGATTAATCTTTATGAGAAAATTAAATATTACTCAGTGATGGTCCCTCCTAAAGCCTAGTTTGTCTGCTATGTATACCTTCTGATGATACTGCCTAAGAGAAGCATGTATAATGTAAACAGAATTGATTCTAGCACTGAACCCTGTGGAACTCCATAATTAACCTTACTGTGTGAAGAGGACTCTCCATTTACATGAACAAATTGGAGTTTATTAGACATGATACAAACCACTGCAGTACAAACCACCTACAGCGTGCTCTAATCGCTCTAATAGGATATTATGGTTGACAGTAATGCATGTTGCACTGAAGTCTAGCAGTCTAGCGGCAAAAGCCTGTCCAAATTCGAAGACTCCTCCAAACGCGGCCGAAAAATGCATCCTTTATTACCCCAGATTTGAAGGATGGGTCGGGTGTATCCTTTGTGGCCCAACCTATCTCACAATTCATAGCGCGGCCCAGCCAATTCCAGTTTTCAACCGTGGCGGCAGCTACTTAGTTTTAATATTACTCTTATTTCTCTTTCTGGGTCACAAAATAAAACTTTCAACATATTTTCAGGGGAGAATGTAGCTATGTAAACTTTAAATATCTGCTCGTTTTTTTTAAGACATCACACAGTTGCAAAAGTGCTCCGACCCACCAGCTCGATAGCTAGAGGTCTTTCTCTACTCAGGTTAAACATGATATATAAGTCACTCAGATCATTTAAAAATGTTATTGTTTGGCTTTTTTCAGTGTGTTATTTGTTCCTCAGTAAATTGGTTTGGCTGAGAGTAAAGTTAGAGTTTTTACACAGATGAATAAATGTCAAACAGAGAACTGATTAAACAGAAGTGTGAGATGGTAGAGAATTTACACCAGTATCCTGTTATATTTTACATAGAAAGAACAGATGGCCGAGTTTATTAAACTCCACCGAGTCCACCAATCTGCAAATTTCATTAAAAGTTTAACAAATTATCATCTCGTCTTTATTTTTAGTTAGCACATGCCTTAAACACTTCAAGCTGTAAACTAATGATAGTTATTTAAGAGCAGATGCATGCTGGTGCAATAAGCTGTACGTTTTACGTCCAGCGGATGCATGATCTGATTAGTCAACTAATCGCAAAAATCATCGGTGACTAGTTGACTATCAAAATAATTTTTTGTGGCAGCCCTAGTAGTCATGTTCTTAAACTTCTGGTCGATGTCTTCTTTGAATTTATTCAGTTCGTGTTTCATTTGACCGGTAATTTCTTCTTTGAATGTTATGAAGTCCGATTTCAGGTTGTTTTGGAGGGATTGAATTTGTTTGCTAATACAGTCTAGCCCGTTTTGAAAGGTAGCCATATTAGCTTCGAGTGCTAGCTTGTCCTCGTTGTTCAGGTGTTTTATGTCTTTACCTTGGGTTTCTGAGGATTTTTTATTCTTTGCTTTTGTTGTCCCTCCCCTCATCTTCCAAAGTTGTTTTGCCTCAAGCTTTAATTCGTGTTTTAGCTGAGTTTATCTGGTTGGCTTGCGGAAGGTCTGTACTTATGTGACCATACTGCTCTACCGTCACATGGTTCTGACAAACCATCCTACTTTGGTGAAACATCCTACCTTAAGTAGTTTATGCACATTTCTGCTGTCACAGAATAATTCCAGCACAAATTTAAGTAGATATGACGGTTTGCCACTTAACTTTGCCCATCAGAGTGTGCTTGTAGCTCTTATTTATAAAGCCAGGATGGTTTGCCACTTCATTTTACCCGTTAAAGTATGCTTGTAGGTAACATTCACAAAGGTACCATGGTTTGGCACTTAATTTTACCCGTCAAAGTTTCCAGCTCTTATTAACAAAGGTAGGACAATTTGCAACTTACTTTTAGCTGTTCAAGTATGCTTGTAGGTCACATTCACAAAGGTAGGGTGGTCCGCAACTGAATTTTAGCTGTTAAAGTATGCTTCTAGCTAGTGGTGCAACGGATCACGGTTTTAAGTCACGGATCGGATCAATTTTCAGATCAGCAAAAAAAGACAAGACAAATTTAACTGTCCGTTTATTTATTTAAGTATGTTTTGCCCTTTAAAAAACATTCAACTGTAGAATCATTCCACACAATTATATAAAAACAAATTAAGGTGCATTATAGGGCATTATAATTATTTCCTTTAATGTGGATACAATCAAAAACAACTTAAAATGCAATTTAAGGTATCATTGCTTCTTACTTTGAACATTTGGAGAATGAAATGAAAACTAGCTTATGTCCACATCATCAAAAAAGAAGAAAGAAAGAAAAGCAGATGTGAGGTTATAACTTCAAATTTTTTTTAAAAAAAGATGAGGATGTCTACATTTTCTGGGGAGAGTGTAGACCTCTTTGCTGTAACGATGTCCCCTGCTGTTGAGAACACCCTCTCGCTAGGCACTGAAGTGGCAGGCACAGCCAGATAGCGTCTTGCCATTATGGCAAGGTGAGGGTATTTACAGTCATTACTTTTCCACCACGTCAGTGGATCACCATCCACTGGAATGCCACTTGCTGCCTCATAGGATGCCACCTCCTCTTTGATGGTGTCAAAAGCCTTGCTGCCATGTCCTTCTGTACAAAGGTGTCGCCAAATAGCTCTGCCATTGCCGACTTCTTCTGAGGAGGACATGTGTCTGCTCCTGTTGGTGCTGCTTGACCCTACAGGGAAAATTACTTTATTGATTAAAACAATTATTATTATTTTTAAATATTTCATTGACATTAAAATGTGGCAATAACTTTGAAGAAAAACATTATCATTAAAAATAAAAAATATATAATTTCTAAATATTTATTTTCTTTGCCTCTTCACAGTCTGCAGTTCCAAGACTGCTCACAGTCTCAGTAGTGAGATCACTGTATGTCCTCAGGCGTAGGGCCAGGTCTAGGTGAGACAGGGACTTGAACCTTGGATCAAGTGCAGTAGCTCTGTGAAGGTCCTCCTGTAGGGCTGGTGGTGAAGTGTCTCTGTGCTTCAGGTCCTCTCTAATGGCAGTCTTGACATCTCTTGTGATGGTGCTGTCTTCCTCACTTGGGACCATGGCTTGTAGGATCCTTGTTTTCAGAAGCAGGATCATGGACACAGATGGTGCAGTTTCACTGCTCAACAGAGTTGTAACCGCTTTGAGTGGTTTGAGCAGCTGGAGGACCTCCTCTGCCACTCTAACATCATCATCAGACAAGGTGACGACGTCTCTGACATTTTTCTTCAGGGTTTTGTCTGTTAGTGCAGAGTATATAGCTGTCTGCTGCTCAAGATAACGCTCCAACATATCATAAGTGGAGTTCCACCTTGTTGGGACATCATGTATGAGCTTATGAGTAGGCAGCTGTAGCATATCTCGCTTGGTCTTAAGCACATGAGCAGCTGTTGAACTTCGGTGGAAGTAGGAAACCACCTTTCTTATCCTCCCAAGGAGGCGGTCCATCTTACTCACTTTAATTCCCTTTTGGGATGCTAAATTAACTGCATGTGCAAAGCACCCTATCTGTGGGCCCAGTCCTGCCTCGTTCACTGCATTTATTTGGTTGTTAGCATTATCTGTTGTGACTGGGATATTGGTATTGGGCCTCTCTATCCTCCATGCTGCCATGGCTTCCGTCAGTAAGTGCGCCAGATTTGTACCTGTGTGACTCTCATAGAGGGGGCGTGTCTGCAGTACAGGGCTTCGTATCTCCCACTCGGCTGTGATGTAATGAGCGGTCACGGTCACGTAGCTTTCCGTTGCCCCGGAGGTCCAACCATCTGTAGTTAGCGCAACAGAAGATGCCTGGGACAGTTCAGCCATAACTTTATACTTTTCCAGCTCATACATGCTTGGAACGATCTTTTCACTGAAGTGGGCGCACGACGGGATGTCATACCGTGGCTCAAGCACGTTCATCAAATGTTTAAACCCCTTGTTTTGTACAACAGAATATGGCCTCATGTCTGCAGCTATAAACACACCAATAGCTTCGGTAATAGCTTTAGCCCGGTCGGATTGTGCATCAAGGGGCTGCTTAAATGCCGCGGATGTCAGCGGTTGTTGCGCAGCCCTCGTCTTAGCTCCTGTCACACTAGGGTGATGTCGTTTCAAATGAGTCGCCATGCTCCACGTGTTGCCAGGGTCATAAGGCTTCCTCGTGCCACACTGTCGACAAACTGTTATCCACCACCCTTTTCCCATCTATATGTTTAATGGGGAAGCCAAAATGCTCCCACACATGAGATTTAAGTAATGCTGGAGGTTTCTCGAGCTCCTCTGCTCTTTCAGTTCTTTGGATCACGTGCGTTCCGAACCGTGGAGAGGGATCGGTTCGGATCATGGATCAACAGTGATCCGTTGCACCACTACTTCTAGCTCAGTTTAACAAAGGTAGGACAATTTGCCAATTTTAGCTGTTAAAGTATGCTTGTAGGTCACATTCACAAAGGTAGGACGGTTTGACACTTAATTTCGTGTTGTGCGCATGCGCAGAAACAACAGGTAGGATGGTTTGTCAGGTAGGATGGATTCCCAGAGCACCGGAAGCCCTCAATAGTGCTCTTTTAACAGCACCTGCTTTCATCTGCAAGCAAATGCACCATCCTCAGAGTGCGGCCAGTTGCATTGATTCATCTACTCAAACTCATAGTACAAAGAAAGAAAGAAAGGCAGTAGCCTATGTTCAGAAAAAAACATTCGGATGGTGGACACATACATGCTCATGCAAGTTAGTCATGTTTGTGTCACGGTTAGTGCTGGCCTACCGTGGGGATGTGAGGAAGGAGGACCCAAATGCTGGACTCTTTAATGAAGGCAGTGCGTTTATTTACAGTGACGTAAATAACAAGTACACAATAAATTCCCGTAGCTCCCTAGACTCCCGTGTCGTGTCTCACTCCAACGTCCGTGCTCGTGCTCGCCACTCCCGTGTTTCTGCACACCCCGTGCGTGTCCTTTTCTGCTCCACGCTCCTCCTGCAGGGACACAACAAAGGCAGCCATCAAACACCAACTCCTGTCGGCAAACACGACCGGCAAGATACTATATGTAGACACACACTAACTTGGAGTGTAACTTAATGATCCCGCGTTGAGGAGCTCTCAGCTACACTCCTATGTAGCTCCCCGGATGAACCAGATCAGCTGCAGGTTTGTGAGGTCCTTAGGCGTGGCCAGCCACCTGGCAGGACACACCCAGCAGGCCTGAAGACTCCTGTAGACCAGTGCTCAGCACACATACACCCCCCCCCACACACACACACACACAAACCCACAAACCAGGTAGCAGCACCAAAAATACACATGTCCAGAACTGCCCAGAGACCCTGGGTCGCTCACACCCAGGACCCTGACAGTTTGAATCCTTTGCTTGCACTATACGTCTGCACAAGTGGCACACTGCTTTGGTTACGTCCTTGGGTTTACTTCTTTCATCTGGTTTAAAGCCAAAGAAAACCCAAATTGTCGACTTTATATTTTTTTGGGGCAATTAATTTGTCTGTGTTTAGACTTCTTAAATCAGTCCGTGATTACATGATTACATTGCTCCACCCACCAAAAAGCATGCGTGAATATATCGCCCATTAATCCTAAATTGATTATTGGACTTAGGATTGTCGAGCTGGTGCTGCTGTGGAACCAAAGAAAACCTGCAGCTGTTCAACGTCAGCCAGTTGTTTATCGCAGGTATGTTGTCATTAGCGTCGGTAGGCTCTGTTTGAGCCTCTGAGGAGGTCTTTGTTTTCTCATGATGAAATTTGGGGGATCTGATTCTCCATTAAGATCATAAAGAGTCCTGGCAGAAAACACTCAGTTCTTGTGCCTCTGTGGCTGCAGACTTTTGCTCCGTGTCAGCTGACATGTGTTTTGGTGCTGTCGTTGTGAACAGGGGCAGGAGTGGAACCAGACTCCTGAGGCCTGGCCGTGACGCTGACTCAGAGTGATGTTAAAGATGAGTGAATACACCCCAACCCAGCACCAGAGCCTGAACTGGTAACAAAGGCAGTGATGAACAGTTCATTCATAAATCTGTGATATAGTTTGTTTAATTTGCATCTGTATTTCACTTCCTTTGAATAAAGTAATTTATCTAGTTTCACACTGAAGTTTGAATTTTAGCTCATTGGTTTCTTTCTTTATCCATAGGGCCTAATATGATGTCATCCTACCCTGTGCAGCTACAGGTTTGAGTGTTTGTGGGAATTTTCTTTCAGAAGTGAGCTGGTAAGGTCAGACACCAATGTTGGATGAGAAGCCCTGGCTTGTAGTCTCTGCTCTAATTAATTTCAGAGGTGTTCTTTCAGGTGCAGGCCGTGTTATTACTGGTCCATTTTGACCAATAACAATTCCTGGTCTCTTCTACTCAGGGCAGGCCACTTGCTTGTAATACACCTCGTCTTGAGCTGCATACTTCACATCTGTGTGACGAGTCTGTGTCCGCAGTGCTCTCCATATTCTCTGTGTCAGCACCGTGTCACAAAGTGACTTGATGATATTTTGTGCCAAAGATGGTCCCGTAGGAACTTCTAAAATGAGTGCAGCCTATTTACAAAGAGCGTTTCCACTGGTGAACCTCATACAGTATGTTGTAGAAAGAGATAGCTTTTGTTGACTACAGCCTATTAGACTTTAAAAACACAGAGACATAAAAATAATCACTTTTTGGCACAACACTCAAGGAGAACAGAGTGGATTGCTGCTCTGCAGAGCAGCGGACAAAGCTTAGCTGAACCGAGCAGAGAGCCCAGAGCGTGGAGAACCAATCGAAGCAAAAAAAAATAAAAACAGAAAACTGGAGCAAAGCAGCCAAATCAGACAGTTTCAGACCTCAGGGGGTGAAGCTGAAGAGTGAAAAACTGGCAGGAGAGAGTTCTCCAGCTGTTACAATAAAGTTTAACATTGAGACGTTTAACATTGAGAAGAAAGTGAATCTACAAGGTTCAATCAAGGTCGAAGTTATCAGGAAGTTATGTTGCTAGTTTCTATCCAAACATGATACAAATGAGGTGATAACCTTTCTGAACTTGTCACCTGACCTGCTGCAGGGTTTGTCCTCCTGAAAGCGTCGCTGTTCTTTTATTAAGTAAGAAAAGATTTTGTATGTTTCTATTTACCCCTTCTCTATGTACAAGGTCTGTGTACACACAGGGTCTGTGATAGACTTATGGAGGATGAAGCTGGTACTGCTACGGACCCAAGAAAACCTCCAGCTGTTCAACAGCAGCAAGCAGTTCATCATGGGTACGTTGTCATTCACGCCATCAGGCTCCTTTTGAGCTTCAGAAGAGGTTTCTGAGTTTCTCATGATGAGATATTCTGGATCTGATTATCCAATATGATCATAAAATGTCCTGACAGAAAACATTCAGCTCTTCATGCAGCTGTGGCTGCAGATGTTTGCTCCGTGTCAGCTGATCCATGTTGTGGTGTTTTCTGTCAGACAGGAGCTTAAGTAGAACTGGGTTCTGAAGCTGGAGGGGAGGAAGGAGGAAACGTGACTGTCGACCTCGTCGCCAAAGTTACAATTAGTGAGTTCCAAGGTTGGTTAGTTTTAATTTAAGATAAGATAAGATAACCTTTATTAGTCCCACACATGGGAAATTTATTTGGTTACAGCAGAAAGTGGACAGTGCAAAGTTACATAGCAAAAATTAGAAAAACCCTGGAATAGGATAAGAATAACATACTGTACATAACTGTACACAATATAATAAAATAGAATACAAATACTATATACAACTGAGTCAAAAAAAAGAGTGTTGCCCTTAGTGTTATTCCTATTGCACATGTGTGGGTTTGTGTGTGTTTGATCAGTTGAAGTCTTTGTTGTGGAGATTTTTTTCCAATAGGAAGAGGGCCATGTGACACATCAAACTTATTGGTAATGTCACAAGAAAAACAATGGTGTGCTTGGTTTCAACGTAACTTTATTTGGACAGCCAAATCAGAGCAGTGGTCAAGTCCAGTTTTTATCATTAAAGGCGACTGGTGAGAGTGAAATCTTTTCTTTCTAGGCAGCACTTTGAAACCGTGATCCATGCGAACTTTTTGCTTCTGTAAAAACTTTCTTGATGCATCTAAAGCACAAGTGTGACTTGCTGCCTAGAAGGCACAGCAAGGAGTATTGTAGCCAAAAACGTGTTCTTTGCCATAAGAGCCCAGTCCATTGCAGTGTTCCAGTGGCAGCAGTTACTTGCCGTGACATTTTTATTTCTGGGAGTTCTTGATTGCGTTCCTCAAGCAGTCCATTACTCCATGGGCAGTATGCAGCTGTTGTCTTTACCTCTGTGTTGAAATTTTCTGCCATGTCTCTCACGTCATCGTCATTAAACTCTCCCCCATTGTCACTAAATTGTTTGAGAGGAGCCATGTGCACGCATCGCGTCATGAACAAAGTGTTTGACTATTTCAAAAGATTTCTGTGAGTTTAGGATTCTGCCTGCACTAAACTGGTCAATAATGTGGGGATACCACTCATGGTTAAAGTTCACACAGTTCCACAGACACAGTCTCATTGTATTCAGATGTTGGTGTTGCTAGTGCGAGTTTTCTTGTGTCTTTGACATATCAATATTCACGAACAGTTTTCTGCAGGATTGTGTGGCATTCTGCATCGTTGTCCTAAGCTTTTTAAAGTCACATGTAATCTTGATTCCCGTTTAAATCTTACAGGAAAAAGTAGAATAAAGTTACTCTGTGATGTTTTTTCAACTCGTTTCAATTTTAATGATTCAGTTTTTTGAGCAGAAGGTGTCCTGCTTGCCGTGGTGCTGGGGACAGGAGCTCGGTGAGGGGGCGCTCCTGGCACAACCTCCCTTTGTGTGAAGATGCACCAGCACTGCTGCCCGGTCAAAGTCTTCAATATCATGAGCAACCTCAAACTGTCACCGTGTAAAACTGGCTCGACACCAAGACACTCACCACCAAGCATGCGCAGCAGGTGCTGCGGTGGAGGGACTAGATTCAGGTGAAACGCTCAGCCGGCTTTTAAACCCGCAGCTCTGTCTTTACCTGATCATTTTTTCCAAATTTAGATTTCTTTGACTGCCAACATTAAGACCGCCAACACTACACGAAGGTGGTGGTTTGGGAGGGGCTGTAGCACACAGCCTAACAGGACGCTGCTCAGGAGGACGCAGAGACAGCGTGATGGAGGCTGGACTGGGTTCTGCTGTGTACCCGAGGTCATCACAGGTATGTCATCATCGGTGCTGCCGGACTGCGTTTGAACCTCTGAGGAGGTCTTTCTTTTTCTCATGATGAGATGGTGACGGTCTGATTATCCAATATGATCATGAAGCATCCTGAAAGAAAACATTCAGCTTTTCGAGCAGCTGTGGCTGCAGATGTTTGCTCTGTGTCAGCTGACCTGTGTTGTGGTGGTTTCTGTGCGAACAGGGGCGGAGGGCTTCTACCAGTAACGAGTCAGGCAGGAGCTGAAGTGGAGCGTCGATGTGGAGAGTAGGTCAGCAGAAGGAGAGCACATGTGGTACAGACATACACATAATCCTTAACATCCTGAACTAAAATTTACCACCAAAACAAACTGAAGGAGGGTATGTTGCGATTGTTACCAGGATGGCTGGTGTGTGCAGAGTAGATACCTTGTGAAGGGACACTAGAGGGAACATACTGGCGATTGGGGGTTACGGCATCTCTCTTTGTGGGTTACGAGACGCATGTCTGGAAGCGATAGTGAAGTTAAATTGTGTGAAAAAAAGGAGACCATCTGGCTTGTCCAGCGTTGAGTTGGTTTGCCGTCTGTCGTTTGGGTTCGTTGACTATTTTACCCACCTGCACATCAAAGTAAATCATAAAGTCACGTGGCCGCAGAAAGACTACACCGTAAAAAAAAATCCTAAAAAAACAGTAATATTCCAGCAGCTGGGGCGCCAAAATAATACCAGAAAATAACTTTCTCATGAAAATACGGTTATTTTCAGTAATGACAATACAGTTTGTTGCCCTAATTTTACATGGGCTTTTGCCTTTTTCAAGTGCTTTTAAACATTAAATTAGGAACATTTTAATGTGATTAAACAAAGAAATTACCTATAAACAAGGTCAATGAATGCAGCAATATGAATAATAATACTTAAAGGTACAGAAATATACAGTTAACTTAACTAATAATGGATTGCATTCATAGAGCGCTTTATGAGACCCTCAAAGCGCTTTACAATTCCACTTTATAATTCCCCTCTGGCCATCACCAGTAGGTGAAGTGTCTTGCCCAAGGACACAACGACCGAAAGTGTCCGAGCCGGGGCTCGAACCGGCAGCCTTCTGATTACAAGGCGAACTGCCAACTCTTGACCAACAATCGCCCTAAATAACAATAATTATTATTATTATTTGATGTATAAAAAGTTTATACGAATCATTTTATATATTTTTCCATAGCATTACATTTGAATTTAACAGTTCAATCTTTCAAATAACGGACAGATATTTGTGAAATCATGACACATTTCTGAATTATTTTAACAAAACTAAATATGCATATGTACAGACAGATACATTTAAAAAACAAGGAAATTATGTTTTATTACATTTACAGTGATTTTACGTTAATTTACATTTGAAATGTAAAATCAGTCTATTGATGTGAATTTAATGATATTCTAGAAGAACAGAACAAAACTGTAAAATACACAGTAAAATACTTTTATATTACAATTTTTTTACAGTGTAACTTTGAAAGAGGTGTCACTTCACTTTCAACACACGTTGGACTAAAAAACAACTGGAAGAGATTAAAGTTAGAAATGGTTGTAATTATCTAAGCCATGACAGTGATGCTACGCAAGAGCAAATGTTACATGCTGAAAGAGTTAGCAGATGTAAGTGAAGAAACCAGTGAAAGTCATCTTTGTGATTTAGAAAACAGCTACAGCACAATTTAATATCTCTGCTGTTAAAGATGCAAACTGTTCTGCACATACCACAGAGTGCTGTGCCTCAAGTAATCATATATCTTTGTGAAATCAGAAAGCTGTCAGAGCCACTTCCACAAAACCGAGTGAGGGCTGCAATAAAAACAATGTTACGCTAACATGAAAGAAAGAGGTGGTCAGCACCGTGTCACAAAGTGACTTGATGATATTTTGTGCCAAAGATGGTCCCGTAGGAACTTCTAAAATGAGTGCAGCCTATTTACAAAGAGCGTTTCCACTGGTGAACCTCATACAGTATGTTGTAGAAAGAGATAGCTTTTGTTGACTACAGCCTATTAGACTTTAAAAACACAGAGACATAAAAATAATCACTTTTTGGCACAACACTCAAGGAGAACAGAGTGGATTGCTGCTCTGCAGAGCAGCGGACAAAGCTTAGCTGAACCGAGCAGAGAGCCCAGAGCGTGGAGAACCAATCGAAGCAAAAAAAAATAAAAACAGAAAACTGGAGCAAAGCAGCCAAATCAGACAGTTTCAGACCTCAGGGGGTGAAGCTGAAGAGTGAAAAACTGGCAGGAGAGAGTTCTCCAGCTGTTACAATAAAGTTTAACATTGAGACGTTTAACATTGAGAAGAAAGTGAATCTACAAGGTTCAATCAAGGTCGAAGTTATCAGGAAGTTATGTTGCTAGTTTCTATCCAAACATGATACAAATGAGGTGATAACCTTTCTGAACTTGTCACCTGACCTGCTGCAGGGTTTGTCCTCCTGAAAGCGTCGCTGTTCTTTTATTAAGTAAGAAAAGATTTTGTATATTTCTATTTACCCCTTCTCTATGTACAAGGTCTGTGTACACAGGGTCTGTGATAGACTTATGGAGGATGAAGCTGGTACTGCTACGGACCCAAGAAAACCTCCAGCTGTTCAACAGCAGCAAGCAGTTCATCATGGGTACGTTGTCATTCACGCCATCAGGCTCCTTTTGAGCTTCAGAAGAGGTTTCTGAGTTTCTCATGATGAGATACGGTTAATCTGATTATCCAATATGATCATAAAATGTCCTGACAGAAAACATTCAGCGCTTCATGCAGCTGTGGCTGCAGATGTTTGCTCCGTGTCAGCTGATCCATGTTGTGGTGTTTTCTGTCAGACAGGAGCTTAAGTAGAACTGGGTTCTGAAGCTGGAGGGGAGGAAGGAGGAAACGTGACTGTCCACCTCGTCGCCAGAGTTACAATTAGTGAGTTCCAAGGTTGGTTAGTTTTAATTTAAGATAAGATAAGATAACCTTTATTAGTCCCACACATGGGAAATTTATTTGGTTACAGCAGAAAGTGGACAGTGCAAAGTTACATAGCAAAAATTAGAAAAACCCTGGAATAGGATAAGAATAACATACTGTACATAACTGTACACAATATAATAAAATAGAATACAAATACTATATACAGCTGAGTCAAAAAAAAGAGTGTTGCCCTTAGTGTTATTCCTATTGCACATGTGTGGGTTTGTGTGTGTTTGATCAGTTGAAGTCTTTGTTGTGGAGATTTTTTTCCAATAGGAAGAGGGCCATGTGACACATCAAACTTATTGGTAATGTCACAAGAAAAACAATGGTGTGCTTGGTTTCAACGTAACTTTATTTGGACAGCCAAATCAGAGCAGTGGTCAAGTCCAGTTTTTATCATTAAAGGCGACTGGTGAGAGTGAAATCTTTTCTTTCTAGGCAGCACTTTGAAACAGTGATCCATGCGAACTTTTTGCTTCTGTAAAAACTTTCTTGATGCATCTAAAGCACAAGTGTGACTTGCTGCCTAGAAGGCACAGCAAGGAGTATTGTAGCCAAAAACGTGTTCTTTGCCATAAGAGCCCAGTCCATTGCAGTGTTCCAGTGGCAGCAGTTACTTGCCGTGACATTTTTATTTCTGGGAGTTCTTGATTGCGTTCCTCAAGCAGTCCATTACTCCATGGGCAGTATGCAGCTGTTGTCTTTACCTCTGTGTTGAAATTTTCTGCCATGTCTCTCACGTCATCGTCATTAAACTCTCCCCCATTGTCACTAAATTGTTTGAGAGGAGCCATGTGCACGCATCGCGTCATGAACAAAGTGTTTGACTATTTCAAAAGATTTCTGTGAGTTTAGGATTCTGCCTGCACTAAACTGGTCAATAATGTGGGGATACCACTCATGGTTAAAGTTCACACAGTTCCACAGACACAGTCTCATTGTATTCAGATGTTGGTGTTGCTAGTGCGAGTTTTCTTGTGTCTTTGACATATCAATATTCACGAACAGTTTTCTGCAGGATTGTGTGGCATTCTGCATCGTTGTCCTAAGCTTTTTAAAGTCACATGTAATCTTGATTCCCGTTTAAATCTTACAGGAAAAAGTAGAATAAAGTTACTCTGTGATGTTTTTTCAACTCGTTTCAATTTTAATGATTCAGTTTTTTGAGCAGAAGGTGTCCTGCTTGCCGTGGTGCTGGGGACAGGAGCTCGGTGAGGGGGCGCTCCTGGCACAACCTCCCTTTGTGTGAAGATGCACCAGCACTGCTGCCCGGTCAAAGTCTTCAATATCATGAGCAACCTCAAACTGTCACCGTGTAAAACTGGCTCGACACCAAGACACTCACCACCAAGCATGCGCAGCAGGTGCTGCGGTGGAGGGACTAGATTCAGGTGAAACGCTCAGCCGGCTTTTAAACCCGCAGCTCTGTCTTTACCTGATCATTTTTTCCAAATTTAGATTTCTTTGACTGCCAACATTAAGACCGCCAACACTACACGAAGGTGGTGGTTTGGGAGGGGCTGTAGCACACAGCCTAACAGGACGCTGCTCAGGAGGACGCAGAGACAGCGTGATGGAGGCTGGACTGGGTTCTGCTGTGTACCCGAGGTCATCACAGGTATGTCATCATCGGTGCTGCCGGACTGCGTTTGAACCTCTGAGGAGGTCTTTCTTTTTCTCATGATGAGATGGTGACGGTCTGATTATCCAATATGATCATGAAGCATCCTGAAAGAAAACATTCAGCTTTTCGAGCAGCTGTGGCTGCAGATGTTTGCTCTGTGTCAGCTGACCTGTGTTGTGGTGGTTTCTGTGCGAACAGGGGCGGAGGGCTTCTACCAGTAACGAGTCAGGCAGGAGCTGAAGTGGAGCGTCGATGTGGAGAGTAGGTCAGCAGAAGGAGAGCACATGTGGTACAGACATACACATAATCCTTAACATCCTGAACTAAAATTTACCACCAAAACAAACTGAAGGAGGGTATGTTGCGATTGTTACCAGGATGGCTGGTGTGTGCAGAGTAGATACCTTGTGAAGGGACACTAGAGGGAACATACTGGCGATTGGGGGTTACGGCATCTCTCTTTGTGGGTTACGAGACGCATGTCTGGAAGCGATAGTGAAGTTAAATTGTGTGAAAAAAAGGAGACCATCTGGCTTGTCCAGCGTTGAGTTGGTTTGCCGTCTGTCGTTTGGGTTCGTTGACTATTTTACCCACCTGCACATCAAAGTAAATCATAAAGTCACGTGGCCGCAGAAAGACTACACCGTAAAAAAAAATCCTAAAAAAACAGTAATATTCCAGCAGCTGGGGCGCCAAAATAATACCAGAAAATAACTTTCTCATGAAAATACGGTTATTTTCAGTAATGACAATACAGTTTGTTGCCCTAATTTTACATGGGCTTTTGCCTTTTTCAAGTGCTTTTAAACATTAAATTAGGAACATTTTAATGTGATTAAACAAAGAAATTACCTATAAACAAGGTCAATGAATGCAGCAATATGAATAATAATACTTAAAGGTACAGAAATATACAGTTAACTTAACTAATAATGGATTGCATTCATAGAGCGCTTTATGAGACCCTCAAAGCGCTTTACAATTCCACTTTATAATTCCCCTCTGGCCATCACCAGTAGGTGAAGTGTCTTGCCCAAGGACACAACGACCGAAAGTGTCCGAGCCGGGGCTCGAACAGGCAACCTTCTGATTACAAGGCGAACTGCCAACTCTTGACCAACAATCGCCCTAAATAACAATAATTATTATTATTATTTGATGTATAAAAAGTTTATACGAATCATTTTATATATTTTTCCATAGCATTACATTTGAATTTAACAGTTCAATCTTTCAAATAACGGACAGATATTTGTGAAATCATGACACATTTCTGAATTATTTTAACAAAACTAAATATGCATATGTACAGACAGATACATTTAAAAAACAAGGAAATTATGTTTTAAATGGCCTGTATTTGTATAGCGCTTTTCTAGTCCTTAAGGACCCCAAAGCGCTTTACACTACATTCAGTCATTCACCCATTCACACACTGGCAATAGCAAGCTACATTGTAGCCACAGCTACCCTGGGGTGCACTGACAGAGACGAGGCTGCCGGACACAGGCGCCACCGGGCCCTCTGACCACCACCAGTAGACAAACATGGGGTTAGTATCTTGCCCAAGGATATTTGGCATGCAGCCAGGAGGCAGCCTGGGATCGAACCACCGACCTTCTGATTAGTGGCTGACCTGCTCTGCCACCTGAGCTACAACCACATTTACAGTGATTTTACGTTAATTTACATTTGAAATGTAAAATCAGTCTATTGATGTGAATTTAATGATATTCTAGAAGAACAGAACAAAACTGTAAAATACACAGTAAAATACTTTTATATTACAATTTTTTTTTTACAGTGTAACTTTGAAAGAGGTGTCACTTCACTTTCAACACACGTTGGACTAAAAAACAACTGGAAGAGATTAAAGTTAGAAATGGTTGTAATTATCTAAGCCATGACAGTGATGCTACGCAAGAGCAAATGTTACATGCTGAAAGAGTTAGCAGATGTAAGTGAAGAAACCAGTGAAAGTCATCTTTGTGATTTAGAAAACAGCTACAGCACAATTTAATATCTCTGCTGTTAAAGATGCAAACTGTTCTGCACATACCACAGAGTGCTGTGCCTCAAGTAATCATATATCTTTGTGAAATCAGAAAGCTGTCAGAGCCACTTCCACAAAACCGAGTGAGGGCTGCAATAAAAACAATGTTACGCTAACATGAAAGAAAGAGGTGGTCAGCACCGTGTCACAAAGTGACTTGATGATATTTTGTGCCAAAGATGGTCCCGTAGGAACTTCTAAAATGAGTGCAGCCTATTTACAAAGAGCGTTTCCACTGGTGAACCTCATACAGTATGTTGTAGAAAGAGATAGCTTTTGTTGACTACAGCCTATTAGACTTTAAAAACACAGAGACATAAAAATAATCACTTTTTGGCACAACACTCAAGGAGAACAGAGTGGATTGCTGCTCTGCAGAGCAGCGGACAAAGCTTAGCTGAACCGAGCAGAGAGCCCAGAGCGTGGAGAACCAATCGAAGCAAAAAAAAATAAAAACAGAAAACTGGAGCAAAGCAGCCAAATCAGACAGTTTCAGACCTCAGGGGGTGAAGCTGAAGAGTGAAAAACTGGCAGGAGAGAGTTCTCCAGCTGTTACAATAAAGTTTAACATTGAGACGTTTAACATTGAGAAGAAAGTGAATCTACAAGGTTCAATCAAGGTCGAAGTTATCAGGAAGTTATGTTGCTAGTTTCTATCCAAACATGATACAAATGAGGTGATAACCTTTCTGAACTTGTCACCTGACCTGCTGCAGGGTTTGTCCTCCTGAAAGCGTCGCTGTTCTTTTATTAAGTAAGAAAAGATTTTGTATGTTTCTATTTACCCCTTCTCTATGTACAAGGTCTGTGTACACACAGGGTCTGTGATAGACTTATGGAGGATGAAGCTGGTACTGCTACGGACCCAAGAAAACCTCCAGCTGTTCAACAGCAGCAAGCAGTTCATCATGGGTACGTTGTCATTCACGCCATCAGGCTCCTTTTGAGCTTCAGAAGAGGTTTCTGAGTTTCTCATGATGAGATACGGTTAATCTGATTATCCAATATGATCATAAAATGTCCTGACAGAAAACATTCAGCTCTTCATGCAGCTGTGGCTGCAGATGTTTGCTCCGTGTCAGCTGATCCATGTTGTGGTGTTTTCTGTCAGACAGGAGCTTAAGTAGAACTGGGTTCTGAAGCTGGAGGGGAGGAAGGAGGAAACGTGACTGTCGACCTCGTCGCCAAAGTTACAATTAGTGAGTTCCAAGGTTGGTTAGTTTTAATTTAAGATAAGATAAGATAACCTTTATTAGTCCCACACATGGGAAATTTATTTGGTTACAGCAGAAAGTGGACAGTGCAAAGTTACATAGCAAAAATTAGAAAAACCCTGGAATAGGATAAGAATAACATACTGTACATAACTGTACACAATATAATAAAATAGAATACAAATACTATATACAACTGAGTCAAAAAAAAGAGTGTTGCCCTTAGTGTTATTCCTATTGCACATGTGTGGGTTTGTGTGTGTTTGATCAGTTGAAGTCTTTGTTGTGGAGTTTTTTTTCCAATAGGAAGAGGGCCATGTGACACATCAAACTTATTGGTAATGTCACAAGAAAAACAATGGTGTGCTTGGTTTCAACGTAACTTTATTTGGACAGCCAAATCAGAGCAGTGGTCAAGTCCAGTTTTTATCATTAAAGGCGACTGGTGAGAGTGAAATCTTTTCTTTCTAGGAAGCACTCAGTGATCCGTGCTTTTATTTCTTCCCGTCTGGACAACTGTAACTCACTTTATGTGGGGGTCAGTCAGTCGCTGCTCTCACGTCTGCAACTGGTTCAAAATGCAGCTGCACGACTGTTAAACAGGAACTCGTAAAGTCAGCATATAACCCTGTGCTGGCCTCACTGCACTGGCTGCCTGTGTCTTTTAGAGTTCATTTTAAAATTCTAATATTTGTTTTTAATTGCTTTCACAATCTTGCCCCGCTTTACCTCTCTGAGCTTCTTCATCCCTACACACCCTGTCGGTCTCTCAGGTCAGCTGACCAGCTGCTCCTGGAGGTACCGAGATCCAGGAGGAAGCTCAGAGGGGGGTGGAGCCTTTTCTGTCTTTGCCTCCTAAAATATGGAATAATTTGCCATTTGCAGCTGAATAAAACTTTAAAGTCCATGATTCATTCAATAAGGTTGAACCATTTTAAAGAAAACTGTGAACAAGGTCCAAGCCCAGCGAAAAATGAAACTGAATACTTTATGGACCTACACTTTGGGAAGGTTGTCATGAGAGAATTTGCTCCAAGCCCATCTTTGAATTGAATTGTTAGTCTAGTCCATTTTACTGGTCAGATAAAGACCCAGGTACTTAAATGAATCCACTGTCTCAAAGTTCAAGCCCTGGATGTTTAATGGTGTAGGTAGGTGGTGGGTGTTTTTGCATGTGAAAGTCCACCACCAGCTCCTTGTTTATCTTAGTGTTTGTCTGGAGGTGATTCGGCTGGTATCAACTGACAAAGTTGTCAGCCAGTTCTCCCCATTATTCCCATTGGCAAGGAGGCCAACAATTTCTGAACAAGAGAACTTTTGCAGGGAGCAGTCAGCAGAGCTGTAGAAGTCTGCAGAGTATATGGTGAATAGAAATTGAGCCAGGAAAGTTCACTGTGTGGTGCCTGTACTGCCGATGACCCTGTCATAGTTCTGGATCCTCACGTACTGAGGGCAGGTGGTAAAAAATGTTTGGAATAATGCCGTTGTTTCATTTACTTTCCGATGTGCTCATTTCAGTGTAGTTTTATTTGAAAATGTTCAGTGTTAGGTTTCCAGCATATGGAGGCAATGTTCAGTAACATCAGTACATTACAATAAAAACACCGAATTTCAAAACACTCAATAAACATGTCCATCCACGCCTCATCAGGGAAGTTGTGATAACAAATTTTACCAACAGAGCCAAAGGCTTTCCTCTGTTTTCATTTGATTTTACTTTTCCAAGTTCACACAATTGTTTAGGTTAGTTTTAATTTCATTCAGCTGTTCATTTTTTAATGTCAGTTACCTTTTTTGGGTAACTATAGCAACCTTGCTGGGATTTTGTTGATCTGGACTTCTTTTACGACGTACTAAAGTGGCTTGCTTTTAGTACACAGTCTTATTTGACGAGCACAGTGTGTGCAATTTCCCTTCCGGAATATATCTACAGAATAAATAATAAAATATAATTTACAGAGATGGTTTGAAGGGTTGCCATCCAGGAGGTGAATGGAGGCGGCGTGATGGACTTTTGGAAGGTAGAGCTGGTGTTGCTGTGAACCCGAGAAAACCTTCAGCTGTTAAGCAGGAGCCAGCAGTTCATCACAGGTACGTTATCATCAGTGCGCCGGGCGCCGTACAAACCTCTGGGGAAGTCTTTGTTTTTCTCGTGATGAGACTCTGACCATCTGATTATCCAATATGATCAAGAAATGTCCTGACAGAAAACATTCAGCTCTCCATGCAGCTGTAGCTGCAGATGTTTGCTCCGTGTCAGCTGACCCATAGTGTGGTGGTTTCTGTGTGAACAGGGGCAGAGAGCGAGTAAGGGTTGCAGTGGAACTGGGTTCTGAAGCTGGACGAAACATGACCGTCGACCTCGTCACCAAAGTCACCATCAGTGAGTTCAAAGCGTGGTCAGATTTTAACCTGTGACCGTTAATCTGTGACTCAAGGGCTCAAACTATTCCTATTTAATATATATTGTTTGAATAATATCATCAACAACAGAACCAATGACTAATCAAAATTATTAATAAACTGTTATATTGCATTATCTCATTTATTTTGTACTTTTTTGTATTTTTCTCCTGCTATCTGTACCTGAGCTGAGGTAACGCACAAATTTCCCCACCGTGGGATCAGTAAAGTCTTATCTTATCTTGCCTTATCTTATTTTATCTTAAGTTAATCAATTTTACTTGTATGTGTAATATATAATTAATGTATTAATAATGGGGACATTAGGGTTCGACCCTAGAGTAAGCATGTTTAGTCTGTGTTATGCCATTTAACAGAGACTTTTAGTTTTTACTTGGGTGAACAAAATTAGATTACAGGTCAAACAGTCATGCCAGTCATCTCTCCTATACTGTTAGAAATCATGGAGTAGTTCTGCATAGCTCCCTAAAATTAGACAAGCAAGTTTCTTTGTTTGGCTCTCGGCGAAGGCGGTCGCACTTTTCTCCTCTCCTCCTTCCCCTTGTCTTCCCTGCTTAACCTCTTGTGTCCTTGTCTTGTCTCGGGTGTATTACTTTCCCTGGAACACTCTCTCACAGTCTGTTCTCTAAAACCTAAAAGAGAATTATGGATTTGATCAACTGGTCCCTGAATGCTATTGACACCCTTTTCTCAACGAGAAGTCTGGGCTCGGGAGAGCCCGAGTGCCCTGGAGGGACTTTCCCTGCCGGATACACGATGGACGGGTGGCAGAAATAGAGGATCGTGGCTCCCCACACTCCCTAGCAGATCGTTACATGGAGAAACCTTTGGAATACAAGCATGCTGATCCACACAGGTGTGCACACAGGTGTACACACGGGTGTTCACAGACACGGACTACACCTTTCTTGGCTGCTGCCTCAAAGCACATTGTGCGCTGTCTATCTTGCGTGCTGCACAATATTGTTTATTATTTAGTATCTACTGTTATCTACTGCGAGCTAGTTTATTGTGATGGTGCTGTTTTTATTATGTTGCTCTTTGTTGTTTGCTTTCTCTTCTGTTTTTTTTCTCCATACAGGTGATCCAGGTGTTTTGTTTGTTTGTTTGTTTGTTTTTTCCTTTCTTCCCCCCCTTCTCACCGTCTCTTCTCCCCTTTGGTTTTCTTTCTCTCCCTCTCCTTCTTTCATTCTTTCTCCCTGTCCTATCCCCCAGTCACGTCTGTCCCGTTTGTAGCAACTGAAAATAAAATAAATTCATAATTATAATAAAGGTCAATCAAATGGACCAATATGGCAAGGCCATGATGATCCACTTGGTAAAATAAATCCGCTTGGCATCTTTCTTGGCCTTAAGACAACAATTCTGATGGCTAAAGATCCAAACGGGACACAAAAAAGAAAAAAAAGAAAAGAGGATCGTGTGCCTGGTGGGACTGTCGATCGAGGACGCTGAAGATATCTACCTATTCGGAACCATGATAACAGGGTTCTTGCTGATCGGAGCTGGCTTGGCCCTGACTTAACGGAGAATTAAGAAAGTGGAACCGGCTGTTCAAACCCCCCCAAGGCTGCCCGCTGGGATTGAAACGATGGGACGAGGCGCAACTTCTCAGAAAGGGCTCATTGAAAGCAGCATGGTTAAGAGCCGTGAATACTCAGAATAAGATCTCTGAGCAAAAGTTGGATTACATCGTGGAGCAGCTCACTGCAGTCGTGAATTCTCAGAATCGGCTCTCTGAGCACAAGAATGACAAGACCACGGAGCGCAAGTTTGATAACATCATGGAGAAGCTCGCGGCTCTCCAATGGGAGATTGAGAGACCAGTGTCAGAGTGTTAAAGAACAGCTTTGAAATTCTCATGAGTTGTTCGCATAAAAGAAAAATCAACTTCATAATGCGGCTATCCCTTCCGTGGGCTGAAGGCTGGAGCCGAACAAAAACACCCTGATAACGACTGTGTTTAGACTGTTCTTCCCACTCCATGCAAGGCCACCTGGGTTGGCTGGTAGACTTTACTTAGCCTGGTAGGGCAAAGGACACTGTCTCCGCTGAACTATGGACCAAGGTTTTAATAGTTTTGCAATTTTCATTAGTTTTTATTTTTATTTAGTTTTGACTTCAGATTTTCAATTCTATATCAGTTTTAACTAGAAAGTGCATTTTCTGAAGAAACTGTAGTGTGAATGCTTGAATCTGAATGTATGCACTGAAATGAATTAATTGCTGAATTTAAGTCAAAAATTTTGAATTAGATAAAAAGAAAACAGAATTTAATCTGAAAACAAAAGTGCTAAAAGCTGATATTCACACAGAAGAAGTTGGAAAATAGCTGAAAATGTTTTAATTGTAAATTAGAAAAACCTAAGAAATGAGAAAATGAAATTTAGAGTCAGAAAACATCTGAATGAATATTAAAAGTTCATATTCTTTGAATCACTGAATGACTAAAATGTGATCCCTCCACTTGGAGCCACACAGTTTAAAAAGTTTACATCTCTGAGGTTTTAAAGACACTGTGTTGGAAAGAGAACAACAATGGCTATGATTTGAGGGTAAAATGATGGCTGTAGAGCAAACACTGTGGACACAGCAGCAGTTGAAAGAGAAGTGTTTAAGATGAATCTTGGCACAGTGGCAGGCAGAGCTCGTTAAGCAGGCAGGTGTGAGCCTGGTTGCTATAGTGACTGCACCCAATGGCTCCATACACACGGACACAGACATGCACCTCACTTTTGCTGCTTAAAATGAACAGAAAAGTCAAGCCGAAACAAATCGTTCCCAAATGAAAAGTACAAGTCGTATTGACGAAATTCTTTCACCGTGAGCGACAGCAATGTCTAGTCTACTGAATTCTCAGTTTTCATGCCTGTGGAGTTTATTATATGGACGTGGTGACAGTGGAAAGACACCATGCTCTTCTCATTTTCAAACGAACCTTCTGAGCCATTTTAACATTAGAGTCTATGGAAGAGTTGGAGGGAGGAGGCTGTGCATTGGTGACATTTATGAAAGAACCATAACACCTAGTACAATAGTAAACACATTGGATGAAAGAGGACAGCGATGGCTACGTTTTGAGGGTAAAATGATGGCTGTAGAGCAAACGCTGCGGACACAGCAGCAGTTTTAAAAAAGATTTTAAGATTAATTTTTTTGCTCCTCTCACTCTAGCAGTTGAGCTGTCTCACTCTAGCCCCAACATTCCGTCCCATACACACCCATTATAAACTCTGAAACGGCTGAAAAAACATCATGAAACTTAAACTGGAACTGAAGAAAAAGTATAATAGATATTGAAAAGATAAATACAAGTTCAATAGTTGAATGTCTTGTCTTCATTTTAAAGTTTGAATGGTGGCTCTATGTCAACGTATGTCGAAGTAGTAAGAGTTTAAAAATGAATAAGTTGAATGAGGATTTGAAGGGTCTCTCCATTGAAATACATGGGAAATTTTTGTTGAAAAAAGTTGAATAAAATTAAAAATATAAATGTTAAAAATGAGAAGAATAGAAGCAGTGATGTCCAAAAGAAGAGGAATCTAACGGTGTTTGAATGGTTTTTCTAAGTTGAACGGTTTTGACGGAGATAGAGTACAAAAAACGTACGGAATAGATAAAATAGAAGAATAAAGATTAGAAGAACAATACTGTGAATGCTTTTACAAGCATTCACACTAAATATAACTAGAATGTGCATTTTCTGAAGAAACTGCAGTGTGAATGCTTGAATCTGAATGTATGCACTGAAATGAATTAATTGCTGAATTTTAAGTTACAAATGTTGAATGAGATGAAAAATACAGAAATTTGCACCTGAAAACAAAAGTGCTGAACTGCTAAAAGCTGACAACCACAGAGAAGAAGTTGGAAAATAGCTGAAAATGTTTTAAATGTAAATTAGAAAAACCTAAGAAATGAGAAAAGAAAATTTAGAGTCAGAAAACATCTGAATGAATATTAAAAGTTCATATTCTTTGAATCACTGAATGACTCAAATGTGATCCCTCCACTTGGATCCACACAGTTTAAAAAGTTTACATTTCTGAGCTTTCAAAGACATTGTGTTGGAAAGAGAACAACGATGGCGACGTTTTGAGGGTAAAATGATGGTTGTAGAGAAAACACTGTGGACACAGCAGCAGTTGAAAGAGAAGTGTTTAAGATGAATCTTGGCACAGTGGCAGGCAGAGCTCGTTAAGCAGGCAGGTGTGAGCCTGGTTGCTATAGTGACTGCACCCAATGGCTCCATACACACGGACACAGACATGCACCTCACTTTTGCTGCTTAAAATGAACAGAAAAGTCAGGCCGAAACAAATCGTTCCCAAATGAAAAGTACAGGTCGTATTGACAAAATTCTTTCACCGTGAGCGACAGCAATGTCTAGTCTACTGAATTCTCAGTTTTCATGCCTGTGAAGTTTATTATATGGACGTGGTGACAGTGGAAAGACACCCTGTACTTCTGATTTTCAAACGAACCTTCTGAGCCATTTTAACATTAGAGTCTATGGAAGAGTTGGAGGGAGGAGGCTGTGCATTGGTGACATTTATGAAAGAACCATAACACCTAGTACAATAGTAAACACATTGGATGAAAGAGGACAGCGATGGCTACGTTTTGAGGGTAAAATCATACCTGTAGAGCAAACGCTGCGGACACAGCAGCAGTTTTAAAAAAGATTTTAAGATTAATTTTTTTGCTCCTCTCACTCTAGCAGTTGAGCTGTCTCACTCTAGCCCCAACATTCCGTCCCATACACACCCATTATAAACTCTGAAACGGCTGAAAAAACATCATGAAACTTAAACTGGAACTGAAGAAAAAGTATAATAGATATTGAAAAGATAAATACAAGTTCAATAGTTGAATGTCTTGGCTTCGTTTTAAAGTTTGAATGGTGGCTCTATGTCAACGTATGTGGAAGTAGTAGGAGTTTAAAAATGAGTAAGTTGAATGAGGATTTGAAGGGTCTCTCCATTGAAATACATGGGAAATTTTTGTTGAAAAAAGTTGAATAAAATTAAAAATATAAATGTTAAAAATTAGAAAAATAGAAGCAGTGATGTCCAAAAGAAGAGGAATCTAGCGGTGTTTGAATGGTTTTTCTAAGTTGAACGGTTTTGAAGGAGTAGGACTACAAAAAATGTACGGAATAGATAATAAAATATAATAATAATAAAGATTACAACAACAATACTGTGAATGCTTTTACAAGCATTCACACTAACTAGAAAAATTTGCATTTCCTGCGAAAATGCAGTGTGGATGCTTTAAAGCTGAAGTTGCCTGCAAAAACTAGCTGAAAAAGCTGAAAAGTTGCAGAAATTGTAAAAACTTTGCAGAAGCAAAGGAACTTTGCTAAAATGTAAGCTGTCTGCTAAAAATAGTTGAAAATAGCTGAAGAAGCTGAAGAAATCAAAGTCAGTGTTTAAAAAGTTGTTGAAATTTTAATTTTGCAGAACAACATCAAGTTAACAAAAATGTAATAACTTAGCATACATGCAATAACTTAGAAGAAACATAACAATTCAGCAGAAATGTTGTAGTTTACCAGAAGCTACAACTTAGCAGAAATGTAATAATTTAGAATAACATAACTTAGCAGAAATAACATAATTTAGTAGAAAATTAATAACTTGGCAGAAATATTACAACTTATCAGAACTGCTATAATTTTGCAGAAATGTAATTATTAGGAAAAAACTGTAAACAGATAACAGCTGAAAACGATGAAGTAACCACAAAGTTACTTATTTAACTGTGAAAAATGACCAGAAACATTAGAAAAGGAAGAAAACCAATTCAATTCAATTTATATAGCGCCAAATCACAACAAAAGTCGCCTTAAGGCGCTTCATAGATACAGAGAAAAACCCAACAATCATATGACCCCCTATGAGCAAGCACTTTGGCGACAGTGGGAAGGAAAAACTCCCTTTTAATAGGAAGAAACCTCCGGCAGAACCAGGCTCAGGGAGGGGCGGCCATCTGCTGCGACCGGTTGGGGTGAGAGAAGGAAGACAGGAATACCAGCCAGCAGATAAACTGATGTAAAACAAAACCAAGGTAAAATTGCAGAATTTACACAGTTGGTGAAATGTAAAAATGGCAACAAAAAAAACCCCACACAAACAACATTTAGGTAATAAATGCACAAGATGATTTGATGATAAATATGGTACCAATCTACAAAATACTGTCGAAATGAAGTCCACATTGTGATATATTTGAGGTGTGGAGAGTCACACAGCTGAACAATCGATGTGCATATTTAAAGAAACAAGGATCAAATAAAGAACATTGTTGTGGAATAAATTACAGTGAAAAATAATCACTGCCCTGCGTTAGAGACTGACTTATGATGAGGTATTAATTGGCTTAACTTTACCTCTAACAGCTTTTCACATAGTGCTGTGACCAGGGTGAAATCCATCATAAAGTAACTGTAAACAGTAGAACCATTAGCATGAATGTTATGGTTCTACTCTGATCAAAACTCAAGTCAGCTGTGTGACCTGATATAAAATGATAAAGAGGAACACATAAATGACCTTTATGAACTTTTCAAAATGACTTTATATGTCTGACCCATTATCTATATATATTAGAGCAGATGTGGAAAACCACTGTTAGACCTACTCTATACTAACACAAACACAGTCAAAAATTCATTGCTAGTGTGACATATGGTCCCTTTTGCCTTTGACCAATGATATTCTGGTTACTTGGACCAGTTTAGTATTTGCTGTCACAGAGGAATGTTAACCATAAATCCAAAAGACAAAACTGAAAAAATATGTTAATTGCAAACATGTTTTTGCTTAGTAAAATGATTGAAATAACATGGAAACTGTCACCTTAAAGCCTCATTGTAAATATCATCACAAACAGATGTTTTCCACACAGTTAACAAAGCTCCACCACATCCAATCACTGCATATAAATCTAAAAGAAAAGAACAGCAAATAAAATGTAATTAACACAAGGGAAGTCTAAGGAGCTTGGAAAGAAAAGCGTCTGGACTTCTTTGAGTTGCTTGAAGACATTTCACCTCTCATCCGAGAAGCTTCTTCATTTCTAAGGGTCAATGGTGGAGAGTTCTAACCCAGTGGGAGTTTCCCCCCAAAGAGGGACAAAGGACCCCCTGATGATCCTCTACCTAATCACATGAGCCAAGGTGTGAAAGTGGGTGTGGGTCCCAATCAGCCAGGGTTTCGGGTGAGCTTATTGTGAAACCTGGCCCCACCCTATCATGTGATTTCCTGAGGTCAGATGGCCCAGGATGTGAGTGGGCGTTAAGGTGTCTGGGGAGGGAACTCAAAACTGGATTATAGATGGCAGACAGTTGGTGTCGTAAACCACCGCCTCTGTTCAAAGATGGTCGCTCACAGTGGACGTAAATGGCTTCTTTCACTCCTCTTTCAAACCATCTGTCCTCTCTGTCCAAAATGTGAACATTGGCATCCTCAAAAGAGTGACCTTTGACCTTTAGATGCAGATGAACTGCTGAGTCTTGTCCTGTGGAGGTGGCTCTTCTATGTTGTGCCATGCGCTTGTGAAGTGCCTGTTTGGTCTCTCCGATGTAGAGGTCTGGGCATTCCTCGCTGCACTGTACAGCATACACCACATTGTTAAGTTTGTGTTTAGGAGTTTTGTCTTTCGGGTGAACCAGTTTCTGTCTGAGTGTGTTACTGGGTCTGAAGTACACTGGGATGTCGTGCTTGGAGAAAACCCTCCTGAGTTTCTCTGATACACCGGCTACATAGGGGATGACAATGTTGTTGTGTCTGTCCTTCTTATCCTCCCTCGCTGGTGTCTGATGTTCTTTTCTGTGAAGCTGGAATGCAGGCACACTGGACGAGCTTGTTCTAAAAAATACAGAAAAATGAACATTTTATTTGTGTTAAGGCCTAAAAACTACAAATAAGTTATACAATGAACAATATTGAAATACCTTATAGGTGCTGCAGGCCACATAAACAGACTCCAGAGCAATCTCACACTCACATGATGGTGAGGAAAGACATGAGCTCTGCAATGAGGTTTGAATGTCTCAGTTGGGACACTGAAGAACTCAGAAGACAGCAATACCTGCACAGAGAGACAGAGTAGAAAAAGCATAGATTTGTAATCCATAATGTGAATTAAAACTCAAAAAGTGTCAACAGGTATAATCATTTGAGTGTGGAATTATTTATGCAATAAACAGGATTTAAATTAATTAATTGAATTAAAAACACTGACATTTTTTATCAAAGATAAAGAATCATACCTCTCTCTGCTCTGAGGATCACTGAGCATCTCTGACAGGAAATACAGTTTCCTCAGTATCAGTCATAATTGATGGTCTCAGAGGTGTGCAGTGTGGCAGCATGATGATGGTCTCCAGATCAGGCAGGAGGTCAGGTGGTGGGTGTGTCATCTTCTCCTTTGAAGACACACTGGTATGGCAGTTCATAACACAGCAGTCTCTGTGTGGCATGTAGTTATCTGTGCAGTCCAGCACTGATGGATCAGGTTTGGCTCAGCAGTTCATGAAGATGGTGTTAAGATGTTGTTGTTTCAGCTGAGGATGGTGAAGTTTGAAGGTTTTGCCACAAAGGAGACTGTGCCCTGTCTGAAAAAATACATCTACAAAACAAGTGCTTATAACACCACCCACCCAGCTCAGCCCCCAAGTGTCTATGTAATGCTGGTATGGGGTGTCGGTTATTAAGTCTAATTAGTGCATCAGAAAGCGTGGGCTACACCTAAAGCCCACACTTTCTGATGTCTTTGTTTATTAGCAGCTTTTTCCAGCTGCTCAGAGAATTCTGACTTGGCCTTTATCCACCCAAACCCAAACCCACCCGGATAAAGGCCAAGTCAAACTCACACACCATACCAGCATTACATAGACACTTGGGGGCTGAGCTGGGTGGGTGGTGTTAAACTGTAGTCGGGAACTTTCAGAAAACTATCCATTTACTTCTAAATCAGTTTTTATACATATTCTGTAAGCTGTACTAATGTTTTTCTCTACATAATGTATCATTATAGACATCTCTGGTAGCCTAAAGATAGTTTAAAACTTTTGACATTTTTTACCTGTAAAACATGAGGAAAAACTCATTCATCACAAAAACTTTTGATTCTACAAAATCTACTATAATCAAGAAAATATAATTGTCTGTATTTATTTATGTGACCCATAATAAATACCTGCATTTATCTGGGATTTATGTATTTACTATTTCATATTTTAAAGCTCTTGGAGGGGAAGATCTCGTTTGTTGAGCTACATACGTCACAGTAAAAAGATTTAGTCATTTAAAACATGAGAATAAAAAAAAATGATGTTGGTTTATCAAATGTTGCAGCACATTTCAGATCTGAGGTGCATGATAACAGAAAGCAGATCTCCCTGCTCTGCATGAAGTTCAGCAATGATTTGGTGAAATGATTAATAACATTGCAATAAGAAAGGGTCTTCTGACAGACAGAGTAGGGAAGACCCTTTTTCAATGAAAAATCTTTTTCATGCTCTACAATCAGTAAACTGTGTAACAAACATGATCTGTAATTGTTTCAAAACTCACCAGACGACTTCATGATTGGCTCAAGGACAGGACACAAAACACAGGGTTGTGGTAACTGTAATATGTCCTCAGGACACCTGAATGAAGACTTTTCTGTGGCTGAGAAATAAAAATGAGGTCAAGCAGGGTGTTCTTGTCTGTAGTGGCAGAAGTGATCAGCTGTGAATACCCTCTCGACTGAAACTGCTCCAGAATCTGTTTTCTTCCACTCTGTAACTGGTTCTCATTAAAATCTCCACACACAATTATTGGGTGACAGTCCATTATTTCAAGTGAATCTAAAAGACTTACCAGGTTTTGCATGAATGGTGTCAAACTGTAGTAAGGGGGTCTGTACACAACAGCAATGAGCACAGGGAATGGAGCCTGAACCTTCAACACTAAAAACTCAAGATCAGTGACATTATGCAGATACTGTTTTACCTGAACCTGAAAATGATTCCTCAAATACACAACAACCCCACCACCACTTCTGCTGGCCATGTGAGGAAACTTTGTGTAGGACACATGTCTGTTGCGTTTGAACATGGTGTAGCCGTCCAAATGAAGACTGTCTGCAACAAAGGAGCCTTGGAGGTGAGACTCTGTGAGACACAAAACATCTGCTAAACACATTTCATGATGACTCTTGATGTCACTGATGTGAGATGGCAAACCCTCCGTATTGTGATGGATCAGTGTAAGAGTGTCAAGTCTGCTGGCTGTTTCTCTGACCTGAAGAAGAGGCATCATTTCCTCAACACTGGCTTGTCTCATGGTTTGGAGCGCTGCAGTTACCTCAGGATTGGCGTAAATCTTTTTCTCATCCAAGTCCTGTAAATACAATCCACTGAGAGACGTCACCCTGCTGAGAGCAACATAAGCCATACCTGGTTCAAAAATGTTCTTCATTGAAACTACAGCTGTCTGTGTTGTAAGACCCTGAGTTTTGTGAATTGTGCAGGCGAATGCCAGCTTTACAGGAAACTGTCTGCGTACCGCTCCTTTAAACTTCAGACTCTCCTCTGCTCTCTCAATGTAAACCAGATCATCAGATGCTGCATTAGAACTGCGGTTGTGTCTCATAGGCTGCCGGTTGTCCATTCTGAGCCCCAGTTTGATTATGTGTCCATCATTTTCAGATCTCACCACCTTTATCAGTATACCAAAAGCACCGTTGACTAAACCGTTTAGTGTGTCCAAGTTTCTGGTCAGCATGACTCGAGCTCCTTCAGCAACATTCAGAGTGTCAGGTAAATCATTTCTCCCACCTGTAAATGGTTTGTCTCTTCGTGCCATTCTGCCTGTACCTTTATCCTTCTGGAAATCGTCTGCATTGATGATTATAATGTTTGAATGAAGCTTCTTCAGGGTATCTGTGTTGTGGGATTCCACATTCTTGTTGGTGGCATAGATGTGTAAGACCTCAGTTGGACATTCTTCTGGTGCAGTCACGGCCTGTGACAACAAATCTCTGTCGCACTGAGAAAGCTCATCTGTCTTTTCTTTGACTCTAATCCTGTTCAGCATCTCTGCAAAGGCCACATCATCTTTCTGACGCATGATCTCGGTTAGAGTGATCATCTGAAAATGTTCCTGCCATAGGTCAATCTGTTCTGGATCGTAAACACAGAGAGGTTTAGACTGTCGCACTGGTGGCAGCTGGTAAAAATCTCCAACAACTAAAACTGACATTCCACCAAAAGGTCTCTGAGTGCCTTTGATTTGTTTCAGTCTTGCATCCACATAAGCAAAAAGGGGTTTTGTAACCATTGAAATCTCATCAATAAAAATAATTTCAGCATTCATCAGCTCAGATCTGACTTCATCCAGTTGGTTACCAAGTCCTTGAATGGGTGGTTTCAGACTCCTGGGTAGTTTCAGCAGAGAATGTAATGTAGAGCCATTGATAGAAAAAGCTGCTGTACCGGTAAATGAAATCAGTAAAACAGTTGGATTTGATATGTCAGCTTCTTCTGCATTAGCAGGCAGTCTGCTCAGGATCTTTGATGCTTCAGAGTGAATACACTTAATCAGATGTGACTTTCCAGTTCCTGCACCACCGTTGATATAGAAGAAAAATGGATCTGGGTTCAAACCACAAACGCGCTGAATACACCAGTCTCTTATAGCATAGAACACGCAGGCCTGCTTCTGGTTCAGATTCTGATACATTACACGTACCACAGCTGGATCTACTGCAGGTTGTTCTCTGATGGCTCTGATCTCTGTTACAGCATCAGACTGACGACTGTAGTCGGGGACATTCTCCTGTTCGTTCTCATCATCAGAATGTCTCTCAGGAAGATTCTCATCACATTGCAGCCTCACAACTTCAGATTCAGGAGCCAGATTACACCATTCATCGATCACAACATCCCTATTTTGTTCAAACTCTTCCAGTGCACTCTCAATATCCTCAGAGTTCTTCTCATACTTGTCTTTATTTCTTTTCACAATCCTTTTCACAGACTCACTGTGGTCTGAACATGGAAGTCGGACGAAACCCGAGTTGTAGAAGGATTGATAGGTTTGGAAACATTGTGGTTTCAGATCCTGCTCTGATCTGTGTGGAAGGTAAAGTCTCAACAGTCGACCATAATATTGCTCAGGATCTTTTTCTTGTGAACAGTGGTAATACCTGATTATTGCTGGTTTATCATTCTTTCGCCTTTGTACAAATCCAAGCTGGTTTAGAAGAGGAAGCACATCTTTTCCTTCATTTGGACCACTCACCAACCGGCATAAGGCAGCAAACTCAGCCAGTGACATTTCCTCATATTCTGGTGTCTCAGGTCTGCATTTGTATTTATCACTCAAACTTGTCATCCAAATATTACAACTGTCATGTGTTGTGCTTTCCAGGTAGCTCATCGGGCGACTCATTTTTACCGGGTTATCATCTGTTGGTACAAATACAACACTGCGGGAACATTTTTTCATTTTTAGGCCACAGACTCGAGTCACACACTCCTGTGCGCTGATTTCTCTCTTTTTTGAGTAAGCCTGCATCACAGCTCTCATTTCATCACACTCATTGACCGTGTTCTTTGCAGAGTTATCAATAACTGTCTTCAGGTATTCAGAGAGGCCAGATTCTTTCTTCGTTATATATTTACAGAGGTATTCTACACATGAATAGGCATTCAAAATTAATGAGACATCTAAATTAGAGTTCCAGGCTTCAAGCAGGTGTGGGTTGTAATTGTTGATCCAACACTCATTTGGGTCACGTTTCAGAATCAGAGCTGTTTTCTTGTTTATATCTTGGAGGCATTGTTCATACTCATTCATTGTCAAGTTGCATCGTGACAGAATCTGCTCTATGGTGAGGAAAGCAGCTTCAGGTTCCTTCAGCAGGTTCAACAAAGGTCTGAGTTTGGCTTTTGCAGCTTCAGTGTCTGAATCCTCATCCTGTCTCACAATCATTGTTCTTGTGGCTGGTGGTTTTGGAAACCCAAATCTACAACCAGAGTTCACACTCTTAAAGCATGTTTTTGTGTGGTTTTTGCTGTGCTTTTGTAGCTCAGAGACTTTTTTGTGCAGTTCAGGTTGTTTTTCTGGGTCAGGGAGTTGAGCTGAGATGTATCTGTCCACAAAGTCACAGACAGTTTGGTCATCATCCACATCTACTTCTACCTTTTCTTGAATCCACAGCAACATGTGTATATGTGGACTACCTCTGTGCTGGAACTCAACTCTGTAAAAGTAATCAATGATCTCACCAAGGGGCTGTGCAGGAGAAAACAGCAAATCTCTGAACAAAGCCTCAACACATCTGTGTACTGTGGGTGAATCTGTTTGAGTTTACGCAGAGCTTGAATGAGTTTAGACCAGGTGACAGTCTGGAACAGCTGATGGCCTTTGTAGCACAGGCGTCTTTTCAATTTCACCCTCATTATCTGTGAATGGCTTCTGAGTCTGGGTAAACATTCAACTGTTTGTTGGACTTCAGATGGTACACACACCACATTACCACGTATGAGTCTCTGTCTGCCCTTTGGAAGAGGAATAATCTTAGCAAATGGGATGCATTTGGCAATCAGATGTCTCTCCAGAATGTTGAGATCACGAAGTTCAGCTGGAATATCCTGCAGTTCTAAACCATTGACAGCAGCAAGCCTGGGCATGCATCCACTTTTGAGGGAACTGTGACACGTGTGACAGATATACTCCTTTTTTCTCTCAACAGGAAAGCTGCATTGATCATGACATGCTTCATCACACACATGAACAAATTTACCAGTTAGACACTGCTGAGCTACAGTTTGGTGTTTTGAGTAATTTTCTCTTTTGCAGATTTTCACCTGATTAGGAAAAGAAGCTTTTAGACAAACAGTACAAACATAAGATGGTGCTGACTTAATGTTTGATCTGAAACGAGATATGGCCTCATTCATTAAACTGTTATCTGGATGACACTGTAAACTCTCAGCTGGTCGATGCATCTGGCGATATTTTCGTTTTATGTTCATTGCACATCTGATATTATGCATCTGTCTAAAAGAAAAACTGTTCAAATATTTTACTCTCATTCGTTCTCTCATATTGTCCTTGTGTTGTTGCTGAAATCGTCTCTCTTCTCCATAACGTTTAGTGATGTAACATTTTTTTTTCTGTCTAAATTCTTCACTTTCTTTATAAAGATTATATACATATGACTTCATGTAAGCTTTATGTTTCTTTCTGAATTCTGCACAAGTTCTGTAGGTTGTTCTTATACGTTCCTTCTGTTTTTCTCTGAATATAGGGTTGTCTTTATACGTCCTTATGACACATTCTCTTTTTCTCTCTCTAATTTTATCTCTTTGTCTATAGAGAGGTCTGAAATATTCTGTCTGTTTCTCTCTATATGTAGCATTTAGTTTATACAGGTCATTTTTGTATACTCTTTTCTTCTGTCTGTGATCAGGATCATTAGACTTTATACTGGAATTTTTTTTCTTTGCTTTAAAGCTTTCATCAAAAGTGTACATTTGCCTTTCTTTCTTTTTCTGATTTTCGTTCCTTTGTGGTAGTTTTTGTTGGGACAATAATCTTCTCCTCATTTTTTTCCTTTGGTGTTTATTACATTTCAGCAGCTTATCTGAGAGTTCCTCTGCTGTCTTAGTTGAACAGGAGGCAGTGTTTGAATCATTCTGAGGAACAGAATCTGATGCTACCTGAGTTTCTGTCACAGAAGATGCAGAGGTTTCTTTATGTGAATAATCAGAAGGACAATGGCTTTTTTCGGGAGCAGCTGTCTCATTCGAATGATCCACTCTGGATGACGTCACTTCAGTGGTTAAACTCACAGTTTTACGTGTCTGCTCAGGAGATGTTTGGGAGTTTACCTCAAAAACAGGTTGATCTAAAGTTGGTACTGGAACACTTGTAGCTGGTTGTCTGTATTCGGTGGTTTGATTAGCATCTCTTTGGTCAACGGCGTTTTCACTGTGAAACTCAACAGGCTGTAGCTCATAAGTGCAGGTTGGAGCGATGCTAAACATTCGGTATAAGCATTTGAGCCTGTCAATCATGTCGTTTAGACGTGTGAACTTTAACAGAACTGCAGTTCCACCACTTAGACTTAGCGACAATGGCATTCCTGTAGACTTACGTGGGTGAGGGTCAAAATATGCATATTCACCTGAAGTCAGCCTGCAGACTGCAATGGCTGTTCCTCCCATGACTAGCAAAGCATAGCGAATGTCTGAAACTAAACACTGTAGTCCCTGTTCAAGGCTCAGAAGGTGATCTGTACCATCAAATGTGCCATAACGAGCAAACTGAGACATATCAACTTGATACACGTGTCTGCGGCTGGTGACCACTGTGGGAAGCTCATCGCAGGCTAGAAACACGCTGTTCACAAACCTCTTTCTGGCATCTGAATACACGGCATGGCCTTTGTCCAACACACGGTTTAGATCTGCTCTGGTAATGAATTCATCCTCGTGTAAGAATGACAGGAAAACCAAACTGTTTGCCATGCATTGCTGATTCCGGTACTTTCCATACCTAGGAGAAGCCTGGCTTCGGGACGCACAGATGCTACTCACTCGTGAACGAGTTTCACTGTTTGTAAGCTGTACATGAGACTGTCCTGGGGTTCTGTCTGGATTACCTGTTGTACTTTAGCCTTTGGTACAGACACTGACTGAGCACCTCTCTTTACCACGTCTGCATAGGACACTGCGGATGTCTGAACACTGCGCTGCACTTCTGGACTGGGAATACTTGTAACAGACACCTTTACCTGGTCACCACTCTGAGAAACATTTACCTGTTCTTTCTGCTTTTGCCATCTAAGCTTCTGGGACTGTGACCTTTCCTTGGCATTTTGCTTAAGTACAAACTGGAGCTGATATGTATTTATACACAAATAAAAAGACTCAACCTGGAAACACTGAAAAACTTGTAGCTCTTCTATTGAATCTGATAAATGTACAATTACTCAAATGTTCTTGTGAATCTGTAATAGATGTACAAGGCTGACTTTAATCTAAACTCAATATGAAAGATATTCAAAGGTCTCTTAAAACACTTGGCTCAGTTTTATTTTAGCTTTTTCAAAATCTTTATAATCTTACATATATTTCTTTTAACCAGACTGGTTAATCTGTAAAGGGATATGCAGAATAAATAGCAACAATCAAAATACTATAATAAAACTCTTAGCTTTTAAGTAGAGTTACTGCAAATCTTTCAGATATCTAAATTTTAAAGCAAATATAAACAGCTGTGGTGGTGTGGCGATCAAATGAGAGGCAATGAGGATTCTTCAGCTGAATGTCCTGCAGCAGTCAGGAAACAGGAAGTCTGGGTCCTCAGGGCAGCTTCTCGATGATAATTGCAGCTGAACACTTACACTCAGTAACAGAAATGGCTTTGTCTTTAAATAATAATAGTACACACTTACTGCAGTCAAATGTTATAGTCAATGAAACAGACTAGCCAAATGCATTTGAAATAATCTAATATTTATGTGAATATAGCACTTTGGATATATTACAGAATAACAAGATTATCTTATTACAAATAAACCTTTAAAAAGGTATATATGTTATATGATTTATCAAAGTAATTTCACCTGTAAGCCAAACTATCAGTGTTTATTCCAAAGTGTAATGCTGAGACTAAAACTGCAAATGTAGGGCTGTGTAAGTAGAAGTTCAACCTCCTACTTGTAATTTCTAACAAAATGACTGGATGTGAGAGGACAGGAAAGAAGGAGCAGTGAGAGTGGAGATCTCTCAGAATTCTGAATACAGATCGACAAAGTTCTGATAACAATTTCTGAAAACTTGGATTTCTGAAAACTTGGATTCTCAAATTAGATAGAGCAGATGGGATAGATTGATACAAGATAGAATGGCTGTCAAATTAGATAGAGTCGGGAGAGTGATAGGATAGACAGAATTGCTTATAATGATAGAGAGAGAGGATCTTCTGCAGCAGGTCACCTGTAAGACACAAAAGGCCTGGAATTAGTCGTATTTCCAATATGCTTGGCTTTACCATATTCTTCAGACTATAAGGCGCACTTAAAATCCTGTCATTTTCTAAAATAAGTAAATAAAATAAACAGTGTGCATTATGTATTGATTCTGGTTGTGCTTACTGACCTCGAACTGGATTTATGTGGTACATGGTGCTCAAAATTCTGTCAAATATTTAGTACGAGTTTGGTAAGCTACAAAGCTGCACCGCTTGATGTACTGTTGGAGCATTATGGCTACCATAGCCAGGAGCCTCTTGGAGTAATTCGTACAGTGCTTTAACATAATAGTATGGTGTGTGTACAAGGACGTGGCAACTGTTAAGAGACATGCTTACGAAGCAGATTTCAAACTGATCAGCCCATCAAGAATTTGATGGATTTGTGGAAGAGGAATTAACTGATTAAGTGAGTGTATTGTTCTGTATTTTCTGTGCTACAAATTAACAATGTTGAGAGTTACTATGAGTTAAATGAAGATCGAATTATCTGACTGTTTTGTTTACCTAAATGTACCTTGTGTTTAAAAACAGACTAATTTATTTACATGCCTTGTAATCTGAAAAATACAGTATATAGAGCTTTACACAATTAAGATTTCTACAGTAAATTATTGGACTGAACTGAATGACAATGTTTAACAAATGGTGGTGGAGCTGTTATAAGGACACTTGCGTTCTATTAAAACAATAAAAACACAGTCTATAAACTCAAACCAAGATGTGCTGCTACAGCAACTTACTGTAAATATTATATGGTCCAAATATATCTGCACGCTGAGGTTAGATCAGACAGTTTCAGGCTTCCTGCTTTAAACACTTTACATCCACTCAACTCAAATGTATTGATTGACTAGCAAAAACAACACAAATCCTTTCTCACATTTGCCAAAAACATCTTGATGATCACCAAGAGCTGTGCTGACTCAGTGCAGTAAACTGAATCTTCTATAGTGAGAGAAACATTACCAAAAAAAAAAAAAACAACCCCACCAGCAATAAAGTCAGACATGGTGCTGTTAGTGGGATGGTCTTTTACTACTTCAGGACCTACATCAACTCATCAGCTCCTGAGCTTAAGTTTAATCACACTTGGGATTTGCAGCAGGAAATTGATCTAAAGCACACAAGGAAGTCAAACTGTGACTGAAACAAAAGTCTTGGTGTAGACTAATCAGAGTCTGGACTTTAATGAAATTGAGATACTTGGTATGACTTGAAAACCCTATATTGGACCTTAATTAAGACAATTCTGAAAGTAGAGTGGACCAAAATCCCCTCAGTGATGTAAACCAGTCATTACTAATTACTGTAAATGCATGATGGTACTTGTTGCTCATTAGATTATCTTAGGTTGTTCTGGTTTGTTTTTCTCTGCTTCATACATAAAATCATGACTTTAAAAATGCTTTTTGGTATTCATCCAGGTTCTCCCTGTTAGATGATATGAAACATGTGACAAAAGCATAAACAAAATAAACCCGCAAGGAAGAAAGACTTTTCCCAGCACTGTATTTCAAACACAACCTTTACTTACCAGACTAAGACGATCAGATCAGCAGTCTAGAGAAACGAAACAATACATCAGATCACTGTGTAATGATTCAGACTTTTGACCCTCTTTACACTCAATCCAGCTTACTGTGACAAAAATTAACCATTAAGATCCTTGATTTCTTAAAGCCTTTAACTTACTGCACTCTAAACATGAAAAACATTAGTTGCAGGGTCTCACATGGCTATAACATGTGTAATAAAAGCATTCACTACTACAGAAGTGCAAAGAATAGGCACCAATATTTATTGGCACAATGCAGGATATACCAAATATTTCCTACAAAGAAGCTTTGTGGCTCCAACATTTTCTATCACAAGTCAGTTTTAATAAAATTTGAAAAACCATAACTTTAAATTTCATTTCATATTAAAAATATTGGATACAAAAAATGATAGTCTACATAAATTACACACTGGCTTTAATATAGCAAAGATTATCGACTCAGAACTTTGGTTAACTTGTTTTTTTTTTTATTATTGCTCAAGTGTTTAAGCTACCACTTCCATTCACTCATGTTCTGACTTTAATGTAATACATGAGCAGAATATGAGACAATATAAATCAATAGCTGTGGTGTTTAAGTTACCACTTATACTGACTCAGCTAAAACATGTATGATTTGAGAAGCCATCAAAATTAAAATCAGACATAAATGGTCTATTAAACTTCAGGGACATTTTCAGGGAGAGACATAGGTCCTGTGTGGGGGCTTTGCTGCTACAGATTATAAATCCTGACTATGTGTTTTTGCCTGTCAGTCAATGGATGTCACAAAAAGCCAAACTATTGTATGCTAATTGCTAAACATGTTACACAATGCCAGGTTTATATTGCTTCAGTTACAATGACTGTTTACTTACCAGCAATGGCAAAACCAACGATGTATTTCACTCTGTGTAAAGAAAGACAAAGGAAAAAAAATACAGAATCAGACAACTAAAATCAGCATCAGTTAAGATTCAGTTAACTTGTATGATATATTTGTAGGCTTTAACATTTGAGGTGGCCTGCATTCAAATTCTACTTCCTGAAAATATTATCAAGTGCACACAGTATCATTTAATATGCTGATGTTTTAAAATAAATATCTATACACCTTATTAGTAATATTAATGGCCCACTGCTGAATTTTATTTATTTGAAGGTGGCCTTCTTTATTTCATTATTGTTCATAAAGTGAAAAGTTAAACAGAGCTGTAGATTTAGGTTGTATTTAAATGCGGGCCTGAACAAACAAGCTTTTGTTAAACAGTTTTTAAAAATTTGAAAAGTCTCCTTCTCATTAAGAGATGTTATTATTCTTGTATTTAATATGTATTTTATCCTCTCTCTCTCCCTTCCATTAATTAACCCCCAACACAGACACAGGCGTGCACATGGTCGTGTCCAAATTCATGGGCTGCATCCTCCTGAGGACCCGGCCTTCGCGGTCTACGTGGTCCGGGTCCTCAGAAGGTCGGGTAGGCCGGAAGTAAACGGCTGGGGAAATTGGACGGTCTAGCCTTCTGATTAGCGTCACCGCTGTCTCGGTGGAGTTTAATAAACTCGGCCGTCTGCTCCTTGCTAACTAAAATATAACAGGACACTAGCGTAAACTCTCGACCGTCTCACACTTCTGTTTAATCAGTTTTCTGAGTGTGTGAAAATCCCGGAGGAACCCACCCGGGGGATTAATAAAATTTTATTTTATCTAATCTAATAACTTTAATCTCAGCCAAACCGATTTACTCGCGAACAAATAAAACACTGAAAAAAAGCCCAACAATAACATTTTTAGGTTGTCTAAAAAAAATGACTTGTATATTACGTTTAACCTGAGTAGCGAAACTCCGCGGTGATCTCAAAATGATGTGCCGGGAGTTGTGCCGTTCTCGGCGGCTTCAGTGACCCTCGAGCTCCCGGCTTGCTATCGAGCTGGTGGGTAGCAGATGTTCCGAAAACGTCGAAGCACTTTTGCAAATATGCGATATCTTGATAAACCGAGCAGATATTTGATGATGTTTACACAGCTACTTTCTCGCCTGAAAATATGTTAAAAGTTTATTTTGTGACCCAGAAAGATTAGTAAGAGTAATTTTAAAATTTAGTAGCGGCCGCTATTATTGGAAACTGGAGTTTGGCTGAGCCGCGGTATGAATTCTGGGATATGGTGGGCCAGGAAGGACACTCGACCCATCCTTCAAATTCGGGGAAAAGGAGGATGCATTTGTCGGCTGCAGTTGGAGGAGTCTACGAATTTGGACAGCCTTCGGCGCGTCGCTGTGACGTAATCGGTCTACAAATGCGGCCTCAGGAGGATGCAGCCCGTGAATTAGGACACGACTATGCGGCCCAGCCAAACTTCAGTTTCCAACAATGGCGGCCGCTACTAAGTTTTAAAGTTACTCTCACTAATCTTTCTGAGTCACAAAATAAACTTTTAACATATTTTCAGGTGGGAAAGTAGCTGTGTAAACATCAAATATCTGCTCGGTTTATCAATATATTGCATATTAGATAAAATAAAACTGTATTAATCCCCCGGGTGGGTTCCTCCTTGGTTTTCACACAGCTGACTAAACGTCAAACAGAAAACTGATTAAAAATAAGTATGAGATGGTTGAGAATTTACGCCTAGATAGCAAGGAGCAGACGCCGAGTTTATTAAACTCCACCGAGACAGCGGTGACGCTAATCAGAAGGCTAGACCGTCCAATTTCCCCAGCCGTTTACATTCCGGCCTACCCGGCCCACGTAGACCGCGAAGGCCGGGTCCTCAGGATGATGCAGCCCATGAATTTGGATTTTTCTCCCGCTGTTGGGTCAGAGGCGGTAAAATGGCTCCTTCAAAGTTGCAGAACCTGCCGCTTCAATTATGTAATGTACCGCCATGATTCTAAAATGGCGGCACATTACATACCCTTACAGCCTAAATAATGAGGCGCTTTTAACCGACTGATTTGTTAGAACTAACTGCACCTTCCGTAACAGACTCAGAAATACTAACACGCCGAATGAAGCTAATGAAACAACACAATAAAGTGTAGCATACAGTCAAATGAACCATTGTCATTTCAAACTGGGTCTATAAAAGCGCTAGGCGTTAGCATTGGGATGTCAGGGCTAGCTTCTCGAAAACTCCTTTAAAATAGAAAATTTACAACTTCTCACAAAAAAAGCAGACATTGTATTGCTTTAATATGATTTATACTTTGACTGGCTTTATAAGTCACTAACAACTCGGTGAATCACTCAAACAGATAATAAACATTTCAGAGAAGAGAAGAGTAGCAGCTTACCGGCAGCAATCCGGGGGAAAGTGGGCGGAGGTTCAGAAGTGAGCCAGAGACGTAAGAAAAAAGAGGCGTTCACTGGTAGTGGGAAATTACACAAAATGGACCTTGAGAACGTAAAAAAATGTAATGTAAATGTAAATTTACATTACATTTTTGAGCATTGAACAAAATAAGGCCAAAAATTCCGGTTTGGAGCGCCTCTTTCTGCTTTAAAAAGTGGAAAAATGAGTGGTGTTGTGTGTCGCGATCAATGACCTTTATATTTTAAAAAAATATAAAGGAGACGGCCACTGAGACGGCCACACTCCAATACAAACGAATGAAATATAAAAGCAAGGACCAAAACCAAATTTCATTTTAATTTCCCCCTTCAAACTCATATTTTAAACACAGCCACGGTTGATTTACCCCTGCCCCCGGAAGTAGTCCTTCATGTAAGGCTAGTACGCGCATTTGAAAAGACGCACATTGAGCACAAAATGTAGCTTCTCTCATCTCAATGAGAGAAGGGTTATGTAATGGCTCATGTAGCGACACCATATATCTGCAAATTGTGAGCGAAGAGGAGACCGATGGAAACAGCCACTGGACGGACGGATGATAGCGGGGCACCCGTCTGTCGTTGTGCGCACATTTGCGCACAGCCTCCGCTGTCGGGGCTGCGAGAAGCGCTGATGTTTTCGTTTGAAAAGGTGAAAAATAAGTATCGCTATTGAATTTAAAGTGTTACAAGAAAAATGAATATTTTTTAATCTTAAGACGGGACGTTGACGTCACGACTTCCTTCCTTCCGGTGTGTCTCCCACGTGATCTGCTGCTAACGACAGCAGATCACGTGGGAGACACACCGGAAGGCTGCATGCGGCTGCTGGGAGACACACCGGAAGGCTGCATGCGGCTGCTGGGAGACACACCGGAAGGCTGCATGCGGCTGCTGGAGTCACTGCCTGGGGCAGCTGGAGCCACGGAGAGCCGCCGCCGGACGCACAACTTTCCCGATTCCCAGCAACAAATGTTTATGTTCATCCTTGTAAAATAAATGTTTTTCTGGTTCAAAGTGATCTTGTATTGTTATTTAGACATCTTTTTTTTTATTTTATTTTATAACAAAACGAGGTAATAAGCGTTTAGTGTAAGGAAAACATGATAAACCTGATATGGCACTATATGACATTTAGTGCGCTTCTGCCAAAAAATAGTAATGTATCAAAATGAATGTCGGTGGTAATCTTTGGACCATCCAAAGGCCTAATTATAATAACAATAAAATATAACTTCAAATGTATTTTATGGAAAACATTTAAGTTTTTTGTTTTTTTCCGCTAAAAAAGGAGTGCGCTCATGTGACAAAACTAGGATTTAAAGGGTTAAAATCCCCGAAATATAATTAAAACTTTATATGAATATTTCAAGGAGAAGTAGTTTTAAAAGATTGGCTAATTTAAAGTGGAAAAAAATATTAATATATAATCTTTTTATAGCACTTTTTATGGCGTGGTCGATTTTTGGCTCTAGGACCTCATAAGGGGGTCTTTTTTTACATGAGCTCCTGCAGAAAAACTAACGGCCGATCAAAATGAATGTCAGTGGTAATCTTTGGACCATCCAAAGGCCTAATTATAATTACAATAAAATATAACTTCAAATGTATTTTATGGAAAATATTTAATTTTTTCGTTTTTTTCGCCTAAAAAAGCCGTGCGCTCATGTGACGAAACCGGGATACAAAGGGTTAAAATCCGCGAACTATAATTAAAACTTTATATGAATATTTCAAGGAGAAGTAGGTCTAAAAGATTGGCTAATTTAAAGTGGAAAAAAATATTAATATATAATATTTTTATAGCACTTTTTATGGGGGGTCTTTTTCTAGGACTCTCCAAGGGTTAACTGACTGAAGCAATGACAACAGTCTTCTCCTGAACACCAACACCAAGGAGGTGGTAAAGAGTTCACCAGACCTAAAAACAAAACAAAACAAAACAATGCAGGACAGTCTGCAAAGATGTCGAGTCAGTCAGACATTGTGCAGAGCAGATGAGGAAGAAGTTGTAATCTAAAATGGAGAACAATAAATACAGCCACCTAAGCATCCTCACAGGACAAGATGAACTGCAGTGAGAGGGTCATCTTACTGCACTGCAGGACTCAGAGGTTCAGGAGGGTCTTTATCCCCATTGCCATGAGGCTTTTTAAAAGCAACTACTCACATGTTCTTCTCACATTTAGTTCTTTTACTCTAATAAACATTGGTAGTAATCATATGAATTCTGAGCTAAATGGACTTGCCCTGATAGGCTTCAGCCAGCACAGAAGCTAATACACCACAACACTTAGGGAAACTGAAAATGACTGTTATTAATGTTTTCAAACTGTTTAAGAAAAACATATATAATCTTTCAGCCTTCTAAAAAACACACACATAAAAACAGTATTATATGATGTTGAACATACAGATAGGCAGTTGTTGGCCTACAGGAGTGTTCTTTATCGAAGGTTTTAAGTGCTTAAAAAGTCTGTTAAGCTCTGTACAGAGCATGCAATGTAACTGTACATTAGAGAGTGTTTTATAAACCATCTCTTCTGTTTCATTTAATAAACATGAGACTGCTTTACGCATTTTCAGCTATTTATTAGATTTTATCAGATTACAAAACACTTAGCATAAGAATGCAATTGAAACTATAACTTTTAAATATTGTTTAAATGAATGAACATAGCAACTTGAACATTTTAAAAAATACAAACAAAACAAATGAACTATATTTATATATATAGATCTATATATATACATATCTATATCTATATCTATATATATATATATATATATTTATTCTGGTTTTTTTATGTCTACTATTTGTTTTCCTTTGATTTTTACAGTAAAGGTGATCGTGTCCTTCTCAAACTCCTCCTCGTAGGGCTTCCACATTTCCTCTTCAATGAAGAGGGTTTCTCCAGTTTGAAGGAGAACCTGCAGCTGGGTGGACTGCAGTGCACTGCACTGCTCTGCAGTGTCCACACCAACTATAGTTACTTCAGTCCTTTCATCTTCCTTTGTCTGTTGATACACAAAAAGCATATATTTAATATGGTAATCACGTCTTGATGCATGCTCAATGATCCATGTAAGTAAATCCCAAAAGGATGATTCTGTTCATCTGGACGTAGCATTTTCAAGTGGGAGAAATGTTTCGTCACTCATCCAGGTGACTTCTTCAGTCTCTTTTACCCAATCTTTTAAACAGTACATTGCATAATGACTGAAACTAGCCCACTGAAGAAACAATAGGCTGGGAGGTCAGTTCATTGGTCAGTAATATACAAATTGTCATGGGCACTGATCAAAGACCACAGAAACCTGCAGTCCGCTGAGACTGAAGAAGTCACTTGGATGAGTGATGAAACATTTCTCCCACTTGAAAATGCTACGTCCAGATGAACAGAGTCAATCTTTTGGACCACCTATAATTCTAAACATTTTGGCAAATGACATTGCTATTACATGTTGGTACAAACATATGGCTTCTTCATACCTCAGTCTTTGTATGGGAAGTTGACTGGAGCTGTACTCCATAGGCAGAGCGGTGCACTTTGACATGGGAGATCTTTAGCTGATCTCCCACATGAACGTCGACAATTGACGCCTCCCTCCACAAGGAGACAGTCATGGTATGCCCATCCTGAAATCACAAAAATGACAGAATGAAACATTTATTCATTAACTAATAGAAATCTCAAATATGCCTATTTTCACCATTTTCAATATTACACTTTAGTTGCACCATTACCTGCTTTAGCTGGAGAGTGCGTATTGGCACCAGTTGTTTGCCTGAGCAAACTGTCCTCACTGCCGAACACTGAAAATTCAATTAAAATATAATGTCAGTTATAGTGATTGCATAAATCTGTGTGTGTACATCTAGGTGCTTCTTTCTTGACTTACTACATCTATTATTTTATTATTGTTGTTAATGATAAATCTACAACCATTTACAAAATAATAGTGGTTGATCTTGTTCTCACAATTTTGTGTTTGTTTGACAAGAACAATAAAATTATTATTTTTACTTTTAAAGACAAAAAAGTAATGGTTTCTTTGAAAACCTAAAGCAATATCAATTCTGATGGAACCACAAATATTTACCTCCACAACCTCCCCTTCCACTGTCATGAGCCCTCCAGATGTTGGGCTCATCTTTAGTGGTGTTGCTGGGGAAGGTGGATTAAGAATCTCCTCCGCCTTAATGATGAGGGCCTCCGAGACTGCCAGGGCAGGAGCTTTAAAGAACTGTGTCCTCGCTGTGATATTGATGAGATAAGGGGGAGCTTGGCCCCTCAGCTCATGTCCCCTCATCATGTAGGACATGTCCTGTTTTAGTTTGGAGGAGAATTCTTCAAACAAGGTGATCTTTAGCACTGTTTCACCGTCTGTGATTGCTGCCACTTTATTTTTTTTTGTTGACAGTGCTTTGACCTCTCCATCCTCGATAACCCAGCTGATCACCTGATAAATACATAAATAAAGAAATGTATTTCTATGATCTTACTCCATAGCCACGTTCATACATGTGAAAGTCTACATCATATGATTGTTGGGTTTTTCTCTGTATTTATTATTGTACGATCTACTGTACAATATAAAGCGCCTTAAAGCGACTGTTGTTGTGATTTGATGCTATATAAATAAAATTGAATTGAATCACCTTTAGCTGGTCACAACATTTCAACACCCGGATGTGAATGGGTGGGGGCCGGAAGTACGGCGTCTCAGGCCGGTTGTTAGTAAGCTTCCTTAACGCCATTCTGAAAAAAAAAAAAGCAAAACAGGTTCATACATTTCTGCTGGATCCAGTTCTGATAGAATACAGTAACACCTGTTGCTTTCATGTCGTCTCTTCACATTTTGATATAAAACAAACACATCATGAACTTCCTCAACCCTAAGTGTGTTTCTGAGGTTCCTGCTTGATATTTACATACCTGAAAACATTTCAATATTTTTGTAAAAACACAAATTATCTTTACAAAATGTTGGTCTGAAAATTAATTTAATGCTTATGAGCCTTCATAAAATACATACAAATATTACAGCACATGTAAGTCTATCCAATTCACTCTGGATGGAACGCAGAAAAAAAATCACAATTTTCTTTTCCCCACTTAATTGTTTTCAGATAATAATTAAAATAATTATTAATTAAAATAATACTTGAAAATAGGTTACAGTGGACAATAGAAAACAATGAATCATCATAGGAAGATTATCTGAAAAAGGATTCATGCTCCTGAAGTGAAAAACAGCAACATTACAGACATCTTAAAGATTGCCTGCCTGCCCTTCCCCCTCCCCCAACACACACAGGCCAGGTGCACACACACAAACAAAAACATAGTGCACCTGCTTGGTCTCTGTGGCTTTAGTTCATATTGGCTCCCCTTTTTAATCATTTGAGCCGATAAAATTATAGAATTACTGTCCCTGCTTTTTGGTCAGTCCCGCCCTCCTTAACTGGGCAGAAAATGGCAATTTTATGACCAGAAACAGCAAAGTTGGGAGACGGTTGCCAGGGCAGAGTGCCAGCCTTAAGCAATTTTTTCCTACTAACAGCCCAAACGTAACGTCTTAAAGTTTATAAAACTGTTATAGATCTGGAAGATTTGTCTGATTCTGTAAGATCTTAATATTTCATAAACAAAATAGATGCCATTTTCATGAATACATTCAGATAGTTTTTTCAATTAAATATCCCTGAAACAATAAGTTCATCAAACTATGACACCTACAAATACATTGCTATCAATACTAAATGTGAATTTATCAAAAGTGATTTTTTTTCTTCGAGAGAAAAATGGAGATACACATATATAAAACATTCGTAGGCCGATAGAAAAGTCAGACCAAATTTTAGGGGTACTTTGACCGTCTTTATATTCACAGGAACTTAAATGGCTAGATCTTTTATCTTTCACTACATTATAATGTGTTGTACATAGTATAAAGGCACTAAAAAACGGCTCCAATATCAATACTTACGTTTTATGAAGTTCTTAAAATCACAAGAGCACAAAGTAGAAGAGCTGTGACTGTGTCTGAAAGTTTCTTCAAAAAGACCGGGAAAGGGACCGCTGGTCTTTTATGTTACAAATTGTGATGCAATCTGTTGCCACCGGCTAACTATGATTGTTGTTTTTCCCAATTGTACTGCCTTGTGTTGATTTTGTCCCTTTACTTTAGGGCGGTTTTTGTTGGTGATCAGACCCGATTCTTGTCTAATTTGAATTATGAAATTATCAGTACCATTTTATAAGTCTCAAACTTACAATTTAAAACGTATAAAATTACTGGTCTTTTTTATTTTTATGTAGTTAATGTAGTTATGTAGTTTTTTTAAAGTTCGACTGCTAAAGCCCTGCATGTATTTTTTAGATGAGCTTTTATTTTGAAAGTGGCGATCTCTTTTCCTGGTGTCATGGGGAAGCACGCCCGACAGATCCACGTTACTGCTAGTCCCCGGGACAGAGTGCGGGAAATCAATGCGGTTCGAATACTTTCATGGACGCAGGCGTGCTAATTCCCTCCAGATTTCGCCCGAAGGCGCAGGTTTCAAGGCTGCACACGGTGACTGAACATCCTAACATTTCAAAATTCAAAGGGTCAAGCTTCAAGGTTTTACTTCAAAAAGGTAAGCCAAACTTGGTCAACACATGACAGGAAAAGGTAAATGTATTAGCTATGCTAAATATAAGTGCCTAATCATGATAGCTTGCTGTAGGGTAAAACACTTAAGGTCAGAAATCTTTACAGTTGTGTTCATTGTAAAGCTGTTGTTTAGGGTATGTTTAAAATAATGTATTATGTAGTTGCACCACCACAGTTATGAAACTGAGAAATGTAATGATGTAAAAGCTATAGCATGGTGGGGTTTTGGCTTGGTGAGCTTACAGCCTCCTTAAAATCTGTCAGAATTATGTACAGACAGACTGTTTAATTCATATAACCATTTAATTCAACAAATATATGAAGAAATATGTCAAAGTTAGTATGACTTTAAATGTATCATTGTAAACGACCACGGCAGACCCAGTGGCATTTTGATATTTTTTTTATTAATCCCTACACGGTTGCTGTACATTCGCACTCAGAGCTGCAGCTCTCCCGCTGCCAGCTCAACATAACACCAACAACCCAACCACAGGACCCAGTACAATATTTAATTCGGCGGGGCGTGATTGCGGATGCCGTACAGGTGCGTCCGCCTCCTCTGCACGGCACCGCAGGCTATGCCCCGCCACATACCCCCATCGCCCGACTGAGGCCGGGGAACCATCCGGCCGAACGTACTCCCCCCACCGCGAGCGGGAGGTCGGCCGCGTGGCAGGTGGACGCGGCGCGGTCGGCACGGTCGTGCGCCCCGGCTCGCAGGCGGCTGGGCAGATGTCCGGCAGGCACCGGCCTCTGGTGGAAGTGAGGCCGCTCTGCTCACCCCGCCAACCTCGGGCTTCGGTGGCGCGGACTCCCCTAGCACGGGCACCACCGACTTATCCCGCGGCGTCTCCGCCCCTCCCGGTGGGAGCAGCTCCCCACGCTGCACCTCCGCCGCTGGCTCTACCGGCTGGAGCGGCTCCTCGGGCGCCGCCTCCGCCGCTGCCTCTCCCGGCTGGAGCGGCTCCTCGGGCGCCGCTTCCGCCGCTGTCTCTCCCGGCTGGAGCGGCTCCTCGGGCACCGCCTCCGCCGCTGTCTCTCCCGGCTGGAGCGGCTCCTCGGGCGCCGCCTCCACCGCTGCCGGCTCCGCCGCCTTCTTCCGGGGCGCAGGAACGGGCACCGGTCCCTGCCGAGCCCCAGCGGCTCCCACGCGAGGTGTGGGGACAGGCGTATATACATGTGTATACACACACACACATATATACACATACATGTATATATACATATATATGTGTATGTATGTATGTATGTATGTGTGTGTATATATATAATTTAGAAGTAAAGGCTTTAAAACCAAGTAAATGCTGAAAGTACAAACATCACTAATGTCACATAACTTTGCCGACATGTGGCCAACAGTAATGTTTTAATGTTCTTCATTATTAAACATTCGCACATAAATAAGTGACGTTATGTTCATTGACAGTTCACTCTTCGGCCGCTCCCTTCTGCCATATTTTGCGGCAAAATTATCCACACCCACTGCCGCGCTATGAATTGTGGGATATATGGGACCACAAAGCGTGCACCGGACCACGCTTGATATTTGGGTAAATCGACGGCGCATTTGGAGTATGCATTTGAAGTACACTTCGAATTGGGACAGCCGTTGTCCCGTGGCGGTGACGTAATCACACTCAAAGTGTGCGGTCTCTTAATTGGGACACAGCCATAGTGTGTGTTCACCTCTGTTTCTCGTTAGATTGTCTGCGTTACTTCCCCTGTGTTTTCTCTGCTGGACATCCCCTCTGAGTTTCCACGTCTCAGGTTTTCTAATGATGTTTCAGGTATAGCTTTCCCAGCTTAGGTTTTGTTTTTTCTTTTTTGTCTCTTTCTCCTAATTCCACACACTTTGCCTCAGTAACTGTAACATTCAGATGACTACTATCCAATTATTTCTCTGATGCTTATGCAAGAAGAGCCTAATAAACTTAAAGCCACAAGACCGTAAAGCAGAGGTATAACTGTATGAGCTACAAAGTTTAAATGTTTTATCACAATCATAGTGTCCAGCTCACAAACAGCTGATTGTTTTAGTGTTTTCTCGGAAATATCAGATGTAACTAGTGATGTCACAATGAAAATGAAATAATATTGAACAGTATAGAATCAGACATGTTAGAATTTGCTTAAAATTCTACTTGTTTTATTTTTAAAAATTGTGCAACATTTTGTTTTTCAGATGTTTTTGCTGAATTGATCAAGACTGACTGTAAGAGTGTAAACATCGAGTAACTATGATGTTCGAGCCCTCTCAAGAACAGGTAAATAGTCATTTAGAGATTAAATTTGTCCCAGTTACTTTGCCCTACTCTGTCTGTAAAGCTTCACTTTTGTCGCACTTCCTGCCTCCAAGAAGCTGAAGTAGAAGTAGAACTCTGCACCAGATCCTTTTTGTGAGTTTTGTGACATTTCTGTCAATGGTGTAATTGTTGGTCCTTTGTGAATTCTAAGTAGATGATTACTGAAAGCCAAGAGAGAAACCGAAGGCGTTAGGTGACCTGTGATATGTCAGAGCTACAGAGAGGAATATTTGTGACAAGTATCCAACATTTGGGGAAAAATAGTTTCAAAGATGCATATTAAACAGGCAAGCTTTCATATTTAGAGGACAAAAACTATTACTTACTTTTAATCATTATTATGTGGTTAAGTACTGGACTGTGTGCTTTTGAGGCCAAGTCACACAGGGTTTCTTAGCTTAGACTGATGAGTATTTGAAATGTCAGCAATTCTTGATTGTAACACCTTTTATTGTAGTTTTAACACTGATGAATCAGCTTTCATAAATGAAGCAAATGTTTCATTTATCTATATTAATACCGTAAGTAATGCTTAGTAGAGTCATCTTTGCTGAATCCAATGGTGAAACATGGAGAATTTCTCCTCTACTCTGAGTAGAGCTAGATTTGGTTAAAAACGATAAAAATAAGTATGGCATTTGACAAAATACTAAAGGTTTTTTGCTTTGCTTTTTGGAATGTTTGTAAGTTGTGCATTGATAACTTCCCTTTTTAACCAGTGTCAAACAATGACTGGGTGACCAGTGTTGTCATCATCAGGGCAGGCCAGCACAGCAGGAAAAGTGAAATGGCCAGGCTGAGAGTTACAGTGGGATGCAAAAGTTTGGGCACCTTGTTAATAGTCATTATTTTGCTGTATAAATTGTTGGTTGTTACAATGAAAAATGTCAGTTAAATATATCATATTTAACTGACACACACAGTGATATTTGAGAAGTGAAATGAAGTTTATTGGATTTACAGAAAGTGTGCAATATTTTTTAGACAAAATCAGGCCGGTGCATAAATTTGGGCACCACAAAAAAAGACATGAAATCAATATTTAGTAGATTCGCCTTTTGCAGAAATTACAGCCTCTAAACACTTCCTGTAGGTTCCAATGAGAGTCTGGATTGTGGTTGAAGGTATTTTGGACCATTCCTCTTTACAAAACATCTCTAGTTCATTCGGGTTTGATGGCTTCCAAGCATGGACAGCTCTCTTTAACTCACACCACAGATTTTCAATAATATTCAGGTCTGGTGACTGAGATGGCCATTTGAGAACGTTGTACTTGTTCCTCTGCATGAATGCTTTAGTGGATTTTGAGCAGTGTTTCGGGTCGTTGTCTTGTTGAAAGATCCAGCCTCAGCGCAGCTTCAGCTTTGTCACTGATTCCTGGACATTGGTCTCCAGAATCTGCTGATACTGAGTGGAATCCATGTGTCCCTGCGCTGGCCACACAGCCCCACAGCATGATGGAGCCACCACCATATTTTACTGCAGGCAGCAAGTGTTTTTCTTGGAATGCCGTGTTCTTTTTCCTCGATGCATTACGCCCCTTGTTATGCCTAAATAACTCAGTTTTAGTTTCATCAGTCCACAGCAGCTTATTCCAGAATGAAGCTGGTTTGTCCAAATGTGCTTTAGCTTACCTCAAGCAGCTCTGTTTGTGCTGTGGGTGGAGAAAAGGCTTCCTCTGCATCACTCTCACATACAGCATCTCCTCGTGTAAAGTGCGCCGAATGGTTGAACGATGCACAGCGACTCCATCTGCTGCAAGATGATGTTGTAGGTCTTTGGTGCTGGTCTGTGGATCGACTCTGAATGTTCTGACCATTCGTCGCTTCTGTGTATCCGAGATTTTTCTTGGTCTGCCACTTCCAGCCTTAAATTTGAACTGAGCCTGTGGTCTTCCATTTTCTCAGTATGTTCCTAACTGTGGAAACCGACAGCTTAAATCTCTGAGACAGCTTTCTGTGTCCTTCCCCTAATTCATGATGGTGAACAATCTTTGTCTTCAGGTCATTTGAGAGTTGTTTTGAGCCGCTATGTTGCTACTCTCCAAAGAAAATGAAAAGAGGAGGGAAACTTACAGTTGACCCCCTTAAATACTCTTTCTCATTATTGGATTCACCTGTGTATGTAGGTCAGGGGTCACTGAGCTTACCGAGCCAATTTGAGTTCCAACAATTAGTTCTAAAGGTTTTGGAATCAATAAAATGACAGCAGTGCCCAAATTTATGCACCTGCCTGATTTTGTTTAAACAATTATTGCACACTTTCTGTTCATTTCACTTCTCAAATATCACTGTGTGTCTCCTATATGATATATTTAACTGACATTTTTTATCGTAACAATCAATCATTTATACAGGAAAATAATGACTATTAACAATGTTGCCCAAACTTTTGCATCACACTGTAAGTTAGGCATGGGCTGGGTGTTCAGTTCTCACCTGTTCCTGTTTAGGGAGAGACATCAAGCCTCTTAGGGTAAGAAAGAACAGTAGAGCACTCAGCGATTATGACAAGTCCCCTTATTATCACTGTTTGTCTCACAACCAATACCATTTTTTTCCTGAAGCCTAAAGCTTACCATATTGTTTTAATTAAACCTGCAGCAATGTGCTTTTTTTCTTAACAAAATGGCACATAAGAAAAAGGTTTAATTTTGACACTTAAATTTATTCCCAGAAATAACTTTTAATACTCAGGTAAATTTAATATCAGTGATTTGTACTCAAATGCTATTTATTAAAATTATTTATACTTATATTAGAATGTTACTGTGATAAAGGTATCCTTTTAGGTACTGTACTCTGTAGGACACTAAGAAAGGAGAGTGATCATATTCTGTGAGCCCTGGTAAATAATGCTTGTTCACAGAATTATAAATGACTTTGACTGTAACTCCTGCTCCATCTTGAGCGCCATCATCTAACCCTGTTGCTACCTGGTGGGTGGCTCTGCCCCTGAAAAAGTCTCTAGCCTTTGTCAGTATGTGTAAGACTGGCTTTCTATATGGTTTAGTGCAGACAGAGCTTCGGGACCCTGTTGTCCTTTTTTCTGATCGGTGCTGGTGTGTAGCTGGCAATGCAGTGTGTAAGCACACAGTTGTTTTGCCCTTTCAAACAGTACATTTTTCAGAACTGAAGCTGCAGGTTGTATCTTCACACCAGCACCGAGACAGACCAACAGTGGGACAAATCCAAACAGCAGTAAGTGCTGAGATTCATATTCAGGACTGACCCTTTAATGTTCTTTTATAACCTTTTTATAAGTAATATGTATAAGTATTTTTTTTTCCTTTTATATTTGTTATTGCTATTTTTTTTTTTCAGGGTTTGCAACCAGGGCCAGTTCCATGGATCAATGAACTCAAAGACATTTTTGAATAATGATGCAGGTACAATGTCAAGTTATTATTATTATTATTATTATTATTATTATTATTGTTATTGTTATTGTTATTGCACAGATGACTTTCACAGTGCCTTGTTTTATCCTCACATTATTATGGTCCTTTAAAGGAGTACGCTGTACAAGAACTTGGCTGGTGACCCACTTTACATCTCCTTGCTAAACACTGGAGAATCATGCAAAGACATTGATGTAACAAATTGACCTCTTACCGCAACCATGGCCTTCAGTGACAAGAAGACCAGTCTTAAGACAGCATTGGTGAGCGTGTTCTCTAACCAGGAGCCCAGATTACCCACAAAATCTGTAAACATTTACCAAGATCCTCCTCTTTACCTGCCACTGCCACTCAGTACAGGCTGGATCCCACACAGAGTGTGCATGTCTACAGTGAGGAGGAACTCTTCAACCTTGAAAGCTTACTGGTCACAGAGGACATGGTACATAAGATTGAGACAGCAAAAGGAGAACAGACAGCTGACCAGGAATGGCATCAGCTCAACAACGCAAGGATCACATCTTCATCTTGTTATGTGAGGGGTGAAATTGTACAGAGAATGCTCTATTTTGAGACATATGTCAGAATACTGGAGAACAAGGAGAACAAAATATTTGACACCATTATTGTGCCCACTCTATCAGATGAGCTATCTGATCTCCAAGTGAACTGTGTAACTTAACTCAGTGAGATCCTTAGCCCAAGCTTTAACCAGGGGTTTGTTTTGATAATACTTAGGAAGCTGACATGTGCACTGCCAGCAGTTGTCAGAGGGATAATGGTGTCAAATATTTTGTTCTCCTTGATGCTTCTAATTGCTCTCTCCACAGATATCATTAGACGTGAAATGTTCTACACGAATAGTGTGTGCGGTGGGATTTGTACTGTGAAAACATTTTATGTTAGTATTCTGACGTGGGCGTCAGAATACTTTCAAAACACATTGGCATTATGGTTCCAGTCATCTCATGAGAGAGCCATATCCCAATTGCATTGAATAAGGTGGATCAATTTCATGATGTTCTGCCAATTTTTCACAGTTCAGCAACAGGTAGTTGAGGTAACTTCAGCTTGTTTAGCTTTTATTCAGTGTTTGTGTTATAAATGTCATAACTCTTATAAGTAATCACATTTTTAACTAGATTATAATATTTTTGCTATTTGTAGTTATTTATCTGCTAAGCTACAATATTTTTTTATTGTGAATTTTCTGCTAAATTATAGTATTTCTGCTACTATGTTACATTTCTAATAAATTATACTATTATACTACTGTCTATTAAGTTATACTGTTGTACCATTTATTCCAAGTTGTTTTGTTTGTGCTAAATATTAACATTTCTACTGAATTAAAATAATTCTGATATGTTGTACTATTTCTGCTAAGTTATTGCATTTCTGTTTAGTGGTTATGCTTCTGCAAAATTATTAAAAGTTCAACTACTTTTCAAATACTGACTTTAGCTTTGTCAGATATTTTCAGTTGTTTTCGGCAGACAGCTTCAGCTTTAAAGCATCCACACTACATTTTCGCAGGAAATGCAAATTTTTCTAGTTGTGTGGATGCTTTAAGCATCCACACTATTGAGTTCCTGTTTCTCTTTATTCTTTATTATTATTATTATTATTGTGTGGATGCTTTAAGCATCCACACTATTGAGTTCCTGTTTCTCTTTATTGTGTGGATGCTTTAAGCATCCACACTATTGAGTTCCTGTTTCTCTTTATTCTTTATTATTATTATTCTTCAAGTTGCTTCCGTACACTTTTTGGCACTTAACTACTTCCACAATTTTTATGCTATTTTCACCGTTCAAATTTTATACTATTCTGCTATTTCTGCTAATGATCGCTATGATTTTTGCTATTTTTTGCTATTATACTTTTTAAAATATTAAGCTTTTTTCCTTTAATTTGTCCCATTGAAATGAATGGAAAACTTCCAAAATTCTGCTAAAACTTGCTCTTTTTTGAAACTTAACTACTTCCTCATACTGTCGCCTAGAACAACCATTCAAACTTTAAAATGTTCACAAATTATTGGGCTATTCATGTATGATTCAGCTTTTTCATATCTGTTACAGTTTTCATCTTATCCCTCTTTAAGTTTTCAGTTGCAAAATTGTGATTTTTCACAAAATACATGCGTTGTTATGGTTGCTATGCACTTGGCTTCCAGTGTGCCACTCTAGGTTTCGCAGTCTTCTCTTCATGTCCGAACAACTGTTTGCTACTTGCTCAATTTTCACTCAACTTCCACAAATTATACATCAAAACGTAGGTATTTTTGCTGGCTTTCAGAAAATGTCACTATCATTGTTGTGGGATTTATAGAATTTTGGCAAATCTCCTCAGACCAACACAAAGTCGGAAAACTCTCCATAGAAAGTCAATGGAGAGCTTGTTCAAAATCACCGCTTGATTTCTGTAATGAGAGGCATATTCGAATCGTCATATCTCCTTAACGAAGCGAAGTTAAAACATGAGGCTTGTCCCCGTATATCTTCAGACACTCCTGACGCTCACAATTCAAGAATTTCTTTCTCACCTATTACCATTCTGAAATGAGTTGGACTTGTTTGAGGGTAGGAAATTCGTCCTTCGCTCAGATTTCTTCAGATTTCAAACTCTGGAAATGAACCACTTTTTTCTCTCGTCATATCTTTTTAATGGATTTCCACAGAGACCTGAAAATTTCCATGATTGTTCACCAAAGCCTGCTGTCTGTTACGGTGAAAGAATGATATCGATACTCCAAATAGATTTAGAGTTAGAAAGCATTGTTTGAGGGGAAGTCAAGGCAGTTTTTGCTTCGCCTCTACTCAGTTATGGTGCATTACAAGTCAAATATCTTTAATAATTCATATTTTAATGATAAATTGTCAACACTTGAAGATTCCCCCATCTCTTCTGAACAAAACGGTGTAAGAATGACCGTTCTAGCCCCTACGGTTAGGAAATTATGGTCATTTGTTTGAGGGGAGTCGTCACTATGAGAAATAGACTGCAAAAATCCTGTGTCTCTTTCTGTGCTGCCTGCACCTGTTTTGGCGGGAAAAAGTGCACAGGCTCTCTGATTGGTGGATTCAAATTCAGCAGCTCCCAGGCAGCTTGACTGAGCTAGAAACTTACTTCTCTCACCCTTTTTTCAGCTGTCCATTTTGCTTTTCCAATTTTTCTGTTTAAGTTATTACTATTGTGCTAAATCATACTATTTCTGCTATTTTATAAGATTTGTGCCAAATATAGTATTTCTGATTAATTATAATTTTTATACCAAATCATAGTACAGTATTTTTGCTTTTTATAGGATTTTTATAGGATATTTATATTGCTTAATATAGTATTTCTGCTTTTTATAGGATTTGTGCTTAATATAGTATTTCTGCTAAATTATAGTATTTCTTCTTTTTATAGTATTTGTGCTAAAACATAGTATTTCTACTAAATGTAGTATTTATGCTTAATCATACTATTTCTGCTTTTTATAGGATTTGTGCCTCATATAGTATTTCTGCTTTTTATAGGATTTGTGCTTAATATAGTATTTCTACTAAATTATAGTATTTCTTCTTTTTATAGTATTTGTGCTAAAACATAGTATTTCTACTAAATGTAGTATTTATGCTTAAATCATACTATTTCTATATATTTCTGCCAGGTCCCAAGGCAGCCAATCCTCTGTGAGGACTGAGACATTCAAATTTTCAAATCAGGGCCTGCACGGCTTCCCAGCCAATCATATATGTGGGCTGAGGCATTCAAATTTGCATATTGGGGCCTTCATGGCTTCTAAGCCAGCCAATCATATCTGAGGGCTGAGGAATTCAAATCCACAAATCAGGGCCTGCACGGCTTCCCAGCCAGCCAATCATATATGTGGGCTGAGGCATTCAAATTTGCATATTGGGGAATTCGTGGCTTCTAAGTCAACAAGTCATCCATGTCATATATCTCTAAAAATTCATATTTTAATGATAAATTGTCAACACTTGAAGATTCCCCCATCTCTTCTGAACAAAACGGTGTAAGAATGACCGTTCTAGCCCCTACGGTTAGGAAATTATGGTCATTTGTTTGAGGGGAGTCGTCATTATGAGAAATAGACTGCAAAAATCCTGTGTCTCTCTGTGCTGCGTGCACCTGTTTTGGCGGGAAAAAGTGCACAGGCTCTCTGATTGGTGGATTCAAATTTAGCAGCTCCCAGGCTGCTTTACTGGGCTAGAAACTTACTTCTCTCACCCTTTTTTCAGCTGTCCATTTTGCTTTTCCAATTTTTCTGTTTAAGTTATTACTATTGTGCTAAATCATACTATTTCTGCTATTTTATAAGATTTGTGCCAAATATAGTATTTCTGATTAATTATAATTTTTCTACCAAATCATAGTACAGTATTTCTGCTTTTTATAGGATTTGTGCTTAATATAGTATTTCTGCTAAATTATACTATTTCTGCTTTTTATAGTATTTGTGCTAAAACATAGTATTTCTACTAAATGCAGTATTTATGCTTAATCATACTATTTCTATATATTTCTACCAGGTCCCCAGGCAGCCAATCCTCTGTGAGGACTGAGACATTCAAATTTTCAAATCAGGGCCTGCCCGGCTTCCCAGCCAATCATATATGTGGGCTGAGGCATTCAAATTTGCATATTGGGGCCTTCATGGCTTCTAAGCCAGCCAATCATATCTGAGGGCTGAGGAATTCAAATCCACAAATCAGGGCCTGCACGGCTTCCCAGCCAGCCAATCATATATGTGGGCTGAGGCATTCAAATTTGCATATTGGGGAATTCATGGCTTCTAAGTCAACAAGTCATCCATGTCATATATCTCTAAAAATTAATAATTTAATGATAAATTGTCAACACTTGAAGATTCCCCAATCTCTTCTGAACAAAACGGTGTAAGAATGACCGTTCTAGCCCCTACGGTTAGGAAATTATGGTCATTTGTTTGAGGGGAGTCGTCACTATGAGAAATAGACTGCAAAAATCCTGCACGGCTTCCCAGCCAGCCAATCATATCTGAGGTCTGCCGTTTTTTCTCTCGCCATATCTCAGCGACAGATGTACAGATAGCAATGAAAATCGCGGTCAAAGTACACCAAAGTCCGCTGATTCACCCAGTACAAGAATTATGCTTCTAGTCCACCTAGTTTTTGAGTTACACAACGTTTTGTAACTCCAGAAAACGGCGCTTTTTGCCTCTCACCGCGATCTAATTCTGACTGCTCATCACCCTGTTTTTCAAGGCGCCCGCTCTCTTTCCCAGTGGCGCAGTTGGTAATGACACGGGTCTGCAACCCAAACGTCGTGGGTTCGATTCCACCGTAGGCAACAGGTTTTTTTCCCTACAAATTAATACACTATCACAGACCAGTAATTCATATTCATCATTTATTACAATTCTGAAAACTTTTAGCATTTTACCAGCTTTTCTAATATGGACCTCACATTCTTGTTAACACTCCATGGCACAAATACTCTTCCCTTTAGGCTCTGTGTATGTGTGTGTGTATCAATATTTCTCCCATTTTAAAGTATTACTCCTCCATAACTGTATTTCTGTTAAATCAAAGTACTTTTACTACATCTTGGTACTTCTGCTCAATCATAGTATTTCTGCTAAATCATAGTATTTCTGCTACTTTTTGGTACTTGTGCTAAATACAGTATTTCTGCTAAATCATACTATTTCTGCTATTTTATAGGATTTGAGGTAAATATAGTATTTCTGCCAAAACATAGTATTTCTACCAAATATAGTATTTCTAATAATTATAGTTTTTCTCCCAAATCATAGTACAGTATTTCTGCTTTTTATAGTATTTGTGCTTAATATAGTATTTCTGCTAAATGTAGTATTTATGCTTAATCATACTATTTCTATATATTTCTGCCAGGCAGCCAATCCTCTGTGAGGACTGAGACATTCAAATGCACATATCAGGGCCTTCACGGCTTCCCAGCCAGCCAATCATATCTGAGATCTGCCGTTACTTCTCTCGTCATATCTCAGCGACGGATGTACAGAGAGCAATGAAAATCGCGGTCAAAGTACACCAAAGTCCGCTGATTCACCCAGTACAAGAATCATGCTTCTAGTCCACCTAGGTTTTGAGTTACACAACGTTTTGTAACTCCAAAAAACGGCGCTTTTTGCCTCTCAGCGCGATCTAATTCTGACTGCTCATCACCCTGTTTTTCAAGGCGCCCGCTCTCTTTCCCAGTGGCGCAGTTGGTAATGACACGGGTCTGCAACCCAGACGTCGTGGGTTCGATTCCACCTTAGTCAACAGGTTTTTTTTCCATACAAATTAATACACTATCACAGACCAGTAATTCATATTCATCATTTATTACAATTCTGCAAACTTTTAGCATTTTACCAGCTTTTCTAATATGGACCTCACATTCTTGTTAACACTCCATGGCACAAATACTCTTCCCTTTAGGCTCTGTATGTGTGTGTGTGTGTGTATCAATATTTCTCCCATTTTAAAGTATTACTCCTCCATAATTGTATTTCTGTTAAATCAAAGTACTTTTACTACATCTTAGTACTTCTGCTCAATCATAGTATTTCTGCTAAATCATAGTATTTTTGCCAAATCATGGTTTTTGTGCCAAATCATAACATTTGTGTTATGTTATAGTATTACTACTAAGTGGAGGAATTTCTGTCATGTTACAGTATATGTGCTGATTACAGTATTTCTGCTAAATCATAGTATTTGTACTATATTATATTTTTCTTTCTAAATATAGCATTTCTGCTATATAGTTATATTTCTGCTATGTTATAATATTTGTGCTAAACCAGAGTATTTGTGCTGAAACATAGTATTTCTGCCAAATGATAGTATTTCTGTCAAATTATAGTATTTGTGCTAAAACATAGTATTAATTTAAAATGACAATATTCATAGTTCATCACAGTGTCTCTGGTAAATCACAGTATTTCTGCTCTGTTGTACTATTTTTCTAAATCATAGTGTTTCTGTAATGCTTAAGTATTTTTGGCTAAATATATTCTTTCTGTTATCTTATACTATTTCTCCTAAATTCTTGTATTTTTGAGAAGTTATCAAGTTTCTGGTAAGTTACAATATTTCTGCAAAGTTCTGCTATGCTATTGTATTTCTGCCAAGTATTATGTTTCCTCTAAGATATTGCAGTTCTGCTAAGTTATTCCATTTTAGCAAAGTTCCTTTGCTTCTGCAAAGTTTTTACAATTTCTGCAACTTTTCAGCTTTTTCAGCTAGTTTTTGCATACAGCTTCAGCTTTTAAGCATCCACACTGCATTTTCGCAGGAAATGCAAATTTTTCTAGTTCTTTATTATTATTCTTCAAGTTGCTTCCGTACACTTTTTGGCACTTAACTACTTCCACAATTTTTATGCTATTTTCACCGTTCAAATTTTATACTATTCTGCTATTTCTGCTAATTATCGCTATGATTTTTGCTATTTTTTGCTATTATACTTTTTAAAATATTAAGCTTTTTTCCTTTAATTTGTCCCATTGAAATGAATGGAAAACTTCCAAAATTCTGCTGAAACTTACTCTTTTTTGAAACTTAACTACTTCCTCATACTTTCGCCTAGAACAACCATTCAAACTTTAAAATGTTCACAAATTATTGGGCTATTCATGTATGATTCAGCTTTTTCATATCTGTTACGGTTTTCATCTTATCCCTCTTAAAGTTTTCAGTTGCAAAATTGTGATTTTTCACAAAATACATGCGTTGTTATGGTTGCTATGCACTTGGCTTCCAGTGTGCCACTCTAGGTTTCGCAGTCTTCTCTTCATGTCCGAACAACTGTTTGCTACTTGCTCAATCTTCACTCAACTTCCACAAATTATACATCAAAACGTAGGTATTTTTGCTGGCTTTCAGAAAATGTCACTATCATTGTTGTGGGATTTATAGAATTTTGGCAAATCTCCTCAGACCAACACAAAGTCTCAAAACTCTCCATAGAAAGTCAATGGAGAGTTTGTTCAAAATCACCGCTGGATTTCTGTAATGAGAGGCATTTTCGAATCGTCATATCTCCTTAACGAAGCAAAGTTAAGACATAAGGCTTGTCCCGGTATATCTTCAGACACTCCTGACGCTCACAATTCAAGAATTATTTTCTCACCTATTACCATTTGGCCATGAATTACGTTTGTTTGAGGGTAGGAAATTCGTCCCTCGCTCAGATTTCTTCAGCTTTCAAACTCTGGAAATGAACCACTTTTTTCTCTCGTCATATCTTTTTGATGGATTTCCACAGAGACGTGAAAATTTCCATGACTGTTCACCAAAGCCTGCTGTCTCTTACGGTGAAAGAATGATATCGATACTCCAAATAGATTTAGAGTTAGAAAGCATTGTTTGAGGGGAAGTCAAGGCAGGCTTTGCTTCGCCTCTACTCAGTTATGGTGCATTACAAGTCAAATATCTTTAATAATTCATATTTTAATGATAAATTGTCAACACTTGAAGATTCCCCCATCTCTTCTGAACAAAACGGTGTAAGAATGACCGTTCTAGCCCCTACGGTTAGGAAATTATGGTCATTTGTTTGAGGGGAGTCGTCACTATGAGAAATAGACTGCGAAAATCCTGTGTCTCTCTGTGCTGCGTGCACCTGTTTTGGCGGGAAAAAGTGCACAGGCTCTCTGATTGGTGGATTCAAATTCAGCAGCTCCCAGGCAGCTTGACTGAGCTAGAAACTTACTTCTCTCACCCTTTTTTCAGCTGTCCATTTTGCTTTTCCAATTTTTCTGTTTAAGTTATTACTATTGTGCTAAATCATACTATTTCTGCTATTTTATAAGATTTGTGCCAAATATAGTATTTCTGATTAATTATAATTTTTCTACCAAATCATAGTACAGTATTTTTGCTTTTTATAAGATTTTTATAGGATATTTATATTGCTTAATATAGTATTTCTGCTTTTTATAGGATTTGTGCTTAATATAATATTTCTGCTAAATTATAGTATTTCTTCTTTTTATATTATTTCTGCTAAAACATATTATTTCTACTAAATGTAGTATTTATGCTTAATCATACTATTTCTGCTTTTTATAGGATTTGTGCCTAATATAGTATTTCTGCTAAATTATAGTATTTCTGCTTTTTATAGTATTTGTGCTAAAACATAGTATTTCTACTAAATGTAGTATTTATGCTTAATCATACTATTTCTATATATTTCTGCCAGGTCCCCAGGCAGCCAATCCTCTGTGAGGACTGAGACATTCAAATTTTCAAATCAGGGCCTGCACGGCTTCCCAGCCAATCATATATGTGGGCTGAGGCATTCAAATTTGCATATTGGGGCCTTCATGGCTTCTAAGCCAGCCAATCATATCTGAGGGCTGAGGAATTCAAATCCACAAATCAGGGCCTGCACGGCTTCCCAGCCAGCCAATCATATATGTGGGCTGAGGCATTCAAATTTGCATATTGGGGAATTCGTGGCTTCTAAGTCAACAAGTCATCCATGTCATATATCTCTAAAAATTCATATTTTAATGATAAATTGTCAACACTTGAAGATTCCCCAATCTCTTCTGAACAAAACGGTGTAAGAATGACCGTTCTAGCCCCTACGGTTAGGAAATTATGGTCATTTGTTTGAGGGGAGTCGTCACTATGAGAAATAGACTGCAAAAATCCTGCAGGGCTTCCCAGCCAGCCAATCATATCTGAGGTCTGCCGTTTTTTCTCTCGTCATATCTCAGCTACAGATGTACAGAGAGCAATGAAAATCGCGGTCAAAGTACACCAAAGTCCGCTGATTCAGCCAGTACAAGAATTATGCTTCTAGTCCACCTAGTTTTTGAGTTACACAACGTTTTGTAACTCCAGAAAATGGCGCTTTTTGCCTCTCACCGCGATCTAATTCTGACTGCTCATCACCCTGTTTTTCAAGGCACCCGCTCTCTTTCCCAGTGGCGCAGTTGGTAATGACACGGGTCTGCAACCCAAACGTCGTGGGTTCGATTCCACCTTAGTCAACAGGTTTTTTCTCCCTACAAATTAATACACTATCACAGACCAGTAATTCATATTCATCATTTATTACAATTCTGAAAACTTTTAGCATTTTACCAGCTTTTCTAATATGGACCTCACATTCTTGTTAACACTCCATGGCACAAATACTCTTCCCTTTAGGCTCTGTGTATGTGTGTGTGTATCAATATTTCTCCCATTTTAAAGTATTACTCCTCCATAATTGTATTTCTGTTAAATCAAAGTACTTTTACTACATCTTGGTACTTCTGCTCAATCATAGTATTTCTGCTAAATCATAGTATTTCTGCTACTTTTTGGTACTTCTGCTAAATACAGTATTTCTGCTAAATCATACTATTTCTGCTATTTTATAGGATTTGAGGTAAATATAGTATTTCTGCCAAAACATAGTATTTCTACCAAATATAGTATTTCTAATAATTATAGTTTTTCTCCCAAATCATAGTACAGTATTTCTGCTTTTTATAGTATTTGTGCTTAATATAGTATTTCTGCTAAATGTAGTATTTATGCTTAATCATACTATTTCTATATATTTCTGCCAGGCAGCCAATCCTCTGTGAGGACTCAGACATTCAAATGCACATATCAGGGCCTGCACGGCTTCTCAGCCAGCCAATCATATCTGAGGTCTGCCGTTTCTTCTCTCGTCATATCTCAGCGACGGATGTACAGAGAGCAATGAAAATCGCGGTCAAAGTACACCAAAGTCCGCTGATTCAGCCAGTACAAGAATCATGCTTCTAGTCCACCTAGTTTTTGAGTTACACAACGTTTTGTAACTCCAAAAAACGGCGCTTTTTGCCTCTCACCGCGATCTAATTCTGACTGCTCATCACCCTGTTTTTCAAGGCGCCCGCTCTCTTTCCCAGTGGCGCAGTTGGTAATGACACGGGTCTGCAACCCAGACGTCATGGGTTCGATTCCACCTTAGTCAACAGGTTTTTTTCCCTACAAATTAATACACTATCACAGACCAGTAATTCATATTCATCATTTATTACAATTCTGAAAACTTTTAGCATTTTACCAGCTTTTCTAATATGGACCTCACATTCTTGTTAACACTCCATGGCACAAATACTCTTCCCTTTAGGCTCTGTGTATGTGTGTGTGTATCAATATTTCTCCCATTTTAAAGTATTACTCCTCCATAATTGTATTTCTGTTAAATCAAAGTACTTTTACTACATCTTGGTACTTCTGCTCAATCATAGTATTTCTGCTACTTTTTGGTACTTGTGCTAAATACACTATTTCTGCTAAATCATACTATTTCTGCTATTTTATACGATTTGAGGTAAATATAGTATTTCTGCCAAAACATAGTATTTCTACCAAATATAGTATTTCTAATAATTATAGTTTTTCTCCCAAATCATAGTACAGTATTTCTGCTTTTTATAGTATTTGTGCTTAATATAGTATTTCTGCTTTTTATAGGATTTGTGCTTAATATAGTATTTCTTCTTTTTATAGGATTTGTGCTTAATATAGTATTTCTGCTAAATGTAGTATTTATGCTTAATCATACTATTTCTATATATTTCTGCCAGGCAGCCAATCCTCTGTGAGGACTGAGACATTCAAATGCACATATCAGGGCCTGCACGGCTTCCCAGCCAGCCAATCATATCTGAGGTCTGCCGTTTTTTCTCTCGTCATATCTCAGCGACGGATGTACAGAGAGCAATGAAAATCGCGGTCAAAGTACACCAAAGTCCGCTGATTCAGCCAGTACAAGAATCATGCTTCTAGTCCACCTAGTTTTTGAGTTACACAACGTTTTGTAACTCCAAAAAACGGCGCTTTTTGCCTCTCACCGCGATCTAATTCTGACTGCTCATCACCCTGTTTTTCAAGGCGCCCGCTCTCTTTCCCAGTGGCGCAGTTGGTAATGACACGGGTCTGCAACCCAGACGTCGTGGGTTCGATTCCACCTTAGTCAACAGGTTTTTTTCCCTACAAATTAATACACTATCACAGACCAGTAATTCATATTCATCATTTATTACAATTCTGAAAACTTTTAGCATTTTACCAGCTTTTCTAATATGGACCTCACATTCTTGTTAACACTCCATGGCACAAATACTCTTCCCTTTAGGCTCTGTATGTGTGTGTGTGTGTATCAATATTTCTCCCATTTTAAAGTATTACTCCTCCATAATTGTACTTCTGTTAAATCAAAGTACTTTTACTACATCTTAGTACTTCTGCTCAATCATAGTATTTCTGCTAAATCATAGTATTTTTGCCAAATCATGGTTTTTGTGCCAAATCATAACATTTGTGTTATGTTATAGTATTACTACTTAGTGGAGGAATTTCTGTCATGTTACAGTATATGTGCTGATTACAGTATTTCTGCTAAATCATAGTATTTCTACTATATTATATTTTTCTTTCTAAATATAGCATTTCTGCTATATAATTGTATTTCTGCTATGTTATAATATTTGTTTCTGGTAAGTTACAATATTTCTGCTAAGTTCTGCTATGCTATTGTATTTCTGCCAAGTATTATGTTTCCTCTAAGATATTGCAGTTCTGCTAAGTTATTACATTTTCGCAAAGTTCCTTTGCTTCTGCAAAGTCTTTACAATTTCTGCAACTTTTCAGCTTTTTCAGCTAGTTTTTGCAGACAGCTTCAGCTTTAAAGCATCCACACTGCATTTTCGCAGGAAATGCAAATTTTTCTAGTTCTAGTTGCCACTTTTTTTTTGCTTTTTTTGGCACTTAACTACTTCCACAATTTTTATGCTATTTTCACCGTTCAAATTTTATACTATTCTGCTATTTCTGCTAATGATCGCTATGATTTTTGCTATTTTTTGCTATTATACTTTTTAAAATATTAAGCTTTTTTCCTTTAATTTGTCCCATTGAAATGAATGGAAAACTTCCAAAATTCTGCTAAAACTTGCTCTTTTTTGAAACTTAACTACTTCCTCATACTGTCGCCTAGAACAACCATTCAAACTTTAAAATGTTCACAAATTATTGGGCTATTCATGTATGATTCAGCTTTTTCACATCTGTTACAGTTTTCATCTTATCCCTCTTTAAGTTTTCAGTTGCAAAATTGTGATTTTTCACAAAATACATGCGTTGTTATGGTTGCTATGCACTTGGCTTCCAGTGTGCCACTCTAGGTTTTGCAGTCTTCTCTTCATGTCCGAACAACTGTTTGCTACTTGCTCAATTTTCACTCAACTTCCACAAATTATACATCAAAACGTAGGTATTTTTGCTGGCTTTCAGAAAATGTCACCATCATTGTTGTGAGATTTATAGAATTTTGGCAAATCTCCTCAGACCAACACAAAGTCGGAAAACTCTCCATAGAAAGTCAATGGAGAGCTTGTTCAAAATCACCGCTTGATTTCTGTAATGAGAGGCATATTCGAATCGTCATATCTCCTTAACGAAGCGAAGTTAAAACATGAGGCTTGTCCCCGTATATCTTCAGACACTCCTGACGCTCACAATTCAAGAATTTCTTTCTCACCTATTACCATTCTGAAATGAGTTGGACTTGTTTGAGGGTAGGAAATTCGTCCTTCGCTCAGATTTCTTCAGATTTCAAACTCTGGAAATGAACCACTTTTTTCTCTCGTCATATCTTTTTAATGGATTTCCACGGAGACCTGAAAATTTCCATGATTGTTCACCAAAGCCTGCTGTCTCTTACGGTGAAAGAATGATATCGATACTCCAAATAGATTTAGAGTTAGAAAGCGTTGTTTGAGGGGAAGTCAAGGCAGTTTTTGCTTCGCCTCTACTCAGTTATGGTGCATTACAAGTCAAATATCTTTAATAATTCATATTTTAATGATAAATTGTCAACACTTGAAGATTCCCCCATCTCTTCTGAACAAAACGGTGTAAGAATGACCGTTCTAGCCCCCACGGTTAGGAAATTATGGTCATTTGTTTGAGGGGAGTCGTCACTATGAGAAATAGACTGCAAAAATCCTGTGTCTCTCTCTGTGCTGCCTGCACCTGTTTTGGCGGGAAAAAGTGCACAGCCTCTCTGATTGGTGGATTCAAATTCAGCAGCTCCCAGGCAGCTTGACTGAGCTAGAAACTTACTTCTCTCACCCTTTTTTCAGCTGTCCATTTTGCTTTTCCAATTTTTCTGTTTAAGTTATTACTATTGTGCTAAATCATACTATTTCTGCTATTTTATAAGATTTGTGCCAAATATAGTATTTCTGATTAATTATAATTTTTCTACCAAATCATAGTACAGTATTTTTGCTTTTTATAGGATTTTTATAGGATATTTATATTGCTTATTATAGTATTTCTGTTTTTTATAGGATTTGTGCTTAATATAGTATTTCTGCTAAAATATAGTATTTCTTCTTTTTATAGTATTTGTGCTAAAACATAGTATTTCTACTAAATGTAGTATTTATGCTTAATCATACTATTTCTGCTTTTTATAGGATTTGTGCCTCATATAGTATTTCTGCTTTTTATAGGATTTGTGCTTAATATACTATTTCTGCTAAATTATAGTATTTCTGCTTTTTATACTATTTGTGCTAAAACATAGTATTTTTACTAAATGTAGTATTTATGCTTACTCATACTATTTATGCTTTTTATAGGATTTGTGCCTCATATAGTATTTCTGCTTTTTATAAGATTTGTGCTTAATATAGTATTTCTGAAAAATTATAGTATTTCTGCTTCTTATACTATTTGTGCTAAAACATAGTATTTTTACTAAATGTAGTATTTATGCTTACTCATACTATTTATGCTTTTTATAGGATTTGTGCCTAATATAGTATTTCTGCTTTTTATAGGATTTGTGCTTAATATAGTATTTCTGTTAAATTATAGTATTTCTGCTTTTTATAGTATTTGTGCTAAAACATAGTATTTCTACTAAATGTAGTATTTATGCTTAATCATACTATTTCTATATATTTCTGCCAGGTCCCCAGGCAGCCAATCCTCTGTGAGGACTGAGACATTCAAATTTTCAAATCAGGGCCTGCTCGGCTTCCCAGCCAATCATATATGTGGGCTGAGGCTTTCAAATTTGCATATTGGGGCCTTCATGGCTTCTAAGCCAGCCAATCATATCTGAAGGCTGAGGAATTCAAATCCACAAATCAGGGCCTGCACGGCTTCCCAGCCAGCCAATCATATATGTGGGCTGAGGCATTCAAATTTGCATATTGGGGAATTCGTGGCTTCTAAGTCTACAAGTCATCCATGTCATATATCTCTAAAAATTCATATTTTAATGATAAATTGTCAACACTTGAAGATTCCCCCATCTCTTCTGAACAAAACGGTGTAAGAATGACCGTTCTAGCCCCTACGGTTAGGAAATTATGGTCATTTGTTTGAGGGGAGTCGTCACTATGAGAAATAGACTGCAAAAATCCTGTGTCTCTCTGTGCTGCGTGCACCTGTTTTGGCGGGAAAAAGTGCACAGGCTCTCTGATTGGTGGATTCAAATTCAGCAGCTCCCAGCCTGCTTGACTGAGCTAGAAACTTACTTCTCTCACCCTTTTTTCAGCTGTCCATTTTGCTTTTCCAATTTTTCTGTTTAAGTTATTACTATTGTGCTAAATCATACTATTTCTGCTATTTTATAAGATTTGTGCCAAATATAGTATTTCTGATTAATTATAATTTTTCTACCAAATCATAGTACAGTATTTTTGCTTTTTATAAGATTTTTATAGGATATTTATATTGCTTAATATAGTATTTCTGCTTTTTATAGGATTTGTGCTTAATATAGTATTTCTGCTAAATTATAGTATTTCTTCTTTTTATAGTATTTGTGCTAAAACATAGTATTTCTACTAAATGTAGTATTTATGCTTAATCATACTATTTCTATATATTTCTGCCAGGTCCCCAGGCAGCCAATCCTCTGTGAGGACTGAGACATTCAAATTTTCAAATCAGGGCCTGCCAATCATATATGTGGGCTGAGGCATTCAAATTTGCATATTGGGGCCTTCATGGCTTCTAAGCCAGCCAATCATATCTGAGGGCTGAGGAATTCAAATCCACAAATCAGGGCCTGCACGACTTCCCAGCCAGCCAATCATATATGTGGGCTGAGGCATTCAAATTTGCATATTGGGGAATTCGTGGCTTCTAAGTCAACAAGTCATCCATGTCATATATCTCTAAAAATTCATATTTTAATGATAAATTGTCAACACTTGAAGATTCCCCAATCTCTTCTGAACAAAATGGTATAAGAATGACCGTTCTAGCCCCTACGGTTAGGAAATTATGGTCATTTGTTTGAGGGGAGTCGTCACTATGAGAAATAGACTGCAAAAATCCTGCATGGCTTCCCAGCCAGCCAATCATATCTGAGGTCTGCCGTTTTTTCTCTCGTCATATCTCAGCGACAGATGTACAGAGAGCAATGAAAATCACGGTCAAAGTACACCAAAGTCCGCTGATTCAGCCAGTACAAGAATTATGCTTCTAGTCCACCTAGTTTTTGAGTTACACAACGTTTTGTAACTCCAGAAAACGGCGCTTTTTGCCTCTCACCGCGATCTAATTCTGACTGCTCATCACCCTGTTTTTCAAATTGCCGCTCTCTCTCCCAGTGGCGCAGTTGGTAATGACACGGGTCTCAACCCAAACGTCGTGGGTTCGATTCCACCTTAGGCAACATGTTTTTTTCCCTACAAAGTAATACACTATCACAGACCAGTAATTCATATTCATCATTTATTACAATTCTGCAAACTTTTAGCATTTTACCAGCTTTTCTAATATGGACCTCACATTCTTGTTAACACTCCATGGCACAAATACTCTTCCCTTTAGGCTCTGTGTATGTGTGTGTGTATCAATATTTCTCCCATTTTAAAGTATTACTCCTCCATAATTGTATTTCTGTTAAATCAAAGTACTTTTACTACATCTTGGTACTTCTGCTCAATCATAGTATTTCTGCTAAATCATAGTATTTCTGCTACTTTTTGGTACTTGTGCTAAATACAGTATTTCTGCTAAATCATACTATTTCTGCTATTTTATAGGATTTGAGGTAAATATAGTATTTCTGCCAAAACATAGTATTTCTACCAAATATAGTATTTCTAATAATTATAGTTTTTCTCCCAAATCATAGTACACTATTTTTGCTTTTTATAGTATTTGTGCTTAATATAGTATTTCTGCTTTTTATAGGATTTGTGCTTAATATAGTATTTCTGCTAAATGTAGTATTTATGCTTAATCATACTATTTCTATATATTTCTGCCAGGCAGCCAATCCTCTGTGAGGACTGAGACATTCAAATGCACATATCAGGGCCTTCACGGCTTCCCAGCCAGCCAATCATATCTGAGGTCTGCCGTTTCTTCTCTCGTCATATCTCAGCGACGGATGTACAGAGAGCAATGAAAATCGCGGTCAAAGTACACCAAAGTCCGCTGATTCAGCCAGTACAAGAATCATGCTTCTAGTCCACCTAGTTTTTGAGTTACACAACGTGTTGTAACTCCAAAAAACGGCGCTTTTTGCCTCTCACCGCGATCTAATTCTGACTGCTCATCACCCTGTTTTTCAAGGCGCCCGCTCTCTTTCTCAGTGGCGCAGTTGGTAATGACACGGGTCTGCAACCCAGACGTCGTGGGTTCGATTCCACCTTAGTCAACAGGTTTTTTTCCATACAAATTAATACACTATCACAGACCAGTAATTCATATTCATCATTTATTACAATTCTGCAAACTTTTAGGATTTTACCAGCTTTTCTAATATGGACCTCACATTCTTGTTAACACTCCATGGCACAAATACTCTTCCCTTTAGGCTCTGTATGTGTGTGTGTGTGTATCAATATTTCTCCCATTTTAAAGTATTACTCCTCCATAATTGTACTTCTGTTAAATCAAAGTACTTTTACTACATCTTAGTACTTCTGCTCAATCATAGTATTTCTGCTAAATCATAGTATTTTTGCCAAATCATGGTTTTTGTGCCAAATCATAACATTTGTGTTATGTTATAGTATTACTACTAAGTGGAGGAATTTCTGTCATGTTACAGTATATGTGCTGATTACAGTATTTCTGCTAAATCATAGTATTTCTACTATATTATATTTTTCTTTCTAAATATAGCATTTCTGCTATATAATTGTATTTCTGCTATGTTATAATATTTGTGCTAAACCAGAGTATTTGTGCTGAAACATAGTATTTCTGCCAAATGATAGTATTTCTGTCAAATTATAGTATTTGTGCTAAAACATAGTATTAATTTAAAATGACAATATTCATAGTTCATCACAGTGTCTCTGGTAAATCACAGTATTTCTGCTCTGTTGTACTATTTTTCTAAATCATAGTGTTTCTGTAATGCTTAAGTATTTTTGGCTAAATATATTCTTTCTGTTATCTTATACTATTTCTCCTAAATTCTTGTATTTTTGAGAAGTTATCAAGTTTCTGGTAAGTTACAATATTTCTGCTAAGTTCTGCTATGCTATTGTATTTCTGCCAAGTATTATGTTTCCTCTAAGAATTTGCAGTTCTGCTAAGTTATTCCATTTTCGCAAAGTTCCTTTGCTTCTGCAAAGTTTTTACAATTTCTGCAACTTTTCAGCTTTTTCAGCTAGTTTTTGCAGACAGCTTCAGCTTTAAAGCATCCACACTGCATTTTCGCAGGAAATGCAAATTTTTCTAGTTCTTTATTATTATTGTGTGGATGCTTTATGCATCCACACTATTGAGTTCCTCTTGGGACTTCCGTACACTTTTGGCACTTAACTACTTCCACAATTTTCAGCCGATTTTCACCGTTCAAATTTTAAACTATTCTGCTATTTCTGCTAATGTGTGCTATGTCTTTTGGTATTTTTCACTATTATACTTTTTAAAATATTAAGCTTAATTTGTCCCATTGAAATGAATGGGAAACTTCTGCAATTCTGCTAAAATTTGCTTGTTTTTGAAACTTAACTACTTCCTCATATTTTCACGTTGAACAACCATTCAAACTTTAAAATGTTCTCAAATTATTGGGCTATTCAGGTATAAATCAGCTTTTTCAAATCTTTTACCGTTTTGCTTTTATGCCTCTTAAAGTTTTCAGTTGCAAAATTGTGATTTTTCACAAAATACATGCGTTGTTATGGTTGCTATGCACTTGGCTTCCAGTGTGCCACTGAAGGTTTTGCAGTCTTCTCTTCATGTCCGAACAACTTCTTGCTACTTGCTCAATTTTCACTCAACTTCCACAAATTATACATGAAAACGTAGGTATTTTTGCTGGCTTTCAGAAAATGTCACTATCATTGTTGTGGGATTTATAGAATTTTGGCAAATCTCCTCAGACCAACACAAAGTCTCAAAACTCTCCATATAAAGTCAATGGAGGGTTTGTTCAAAATCACCGCTGGATTTCTGTAATGAGAGGCATATTCGAATCGTCATATCTCCTTAACGAAGCGAAGTTAAGACATGAGGCTTGTCCCGGTATATCTTCAGACACTCCTGATGCTCACAATTCAAGAATTTCTTTCTCACCTATTACCGTTCTGAGATGAGTTGGACTTGTTTGAGGGTAGGAAATTCGTCCTTCGCTCGGATTTCTTCAGATTTCAAACTCTGGAAATGAACCACTTTTTTCTCTCGTCATATCTTTTTGATGGTTTTCCACAGAGACCTGAAAATTTCCATGACTGTTCACCAAAGCCTGCTGTCTCTTACGGTGAAAGAATGATATCGATACTCCAAATAGATTTAGAGTTACAAAGCGTTGTTTGAGGGCAAGTCAAGGCAGTTTTTGCTTCGCTCTACTCCGTTATGGTGCATTACAAGTCAAATATCTTCAATAATTCATATTTTAATGATAAATTGTCAACACTTGAAGATTCCCCCATCTCTTCTGAACAAAACGGTGTAAGAATGACCGTTCTAGCCCCTACGGTTAGGAAATTATGGCCATTTGTTTGAGGGGAGTCGTCACTATGAGAAATAGACTGCAAAAATCCTGTGTCTCTCTGTGCTGCGTGCACCTGTTTTGGCGGGAAAAAGTACACAGCCTCTCTGATTGGTGGATTCAAATTCAGCAGCTCTCTCCCTCTGTGTGTGTGTGTGTGTGTGTGTGTGTGTGTGTGTGTGTGTGTGTGTGTGTGTGTGTTTAGTGGGAGAGAGAGAACCCTACCCTTATTTGGCAGCATGTCATTGTAGGATTTAAATTGAATATAGTTAGACTGGTTGACTGGATTAGAGCCTGTGTTTGTGTGTCCCTCTGTGCATTTGTGTTTCAATATGCCTCCATATTTGTAATTTTGTAAGTTATTACTATTCTGCTAAATCATAGTATTTCTGGTACTTTTCGGTACTTGTGCTAAATACAGTATTTCTGCTAAATCATACTATTTCTGCTTTTCATAGGATTTGTGCCTAATATAGTATTTCTGCTAAATTATAGTATTTCTGCTTTTTATACTATTTGTGCTAAATTATAGTATTTCTGCTTTTTATACTATTTGTGCTAAAACATAGTATTTCTACTAAATGTAGTATTTATGCTTAATCATACTATTTCTGCTTTTTATAGGATTTGTGCTTAATATAGTATTTCTGCTAAATTATAGTATTTCTGCTTTTTATAGTATTTGTGCTAAAACATAGTATTTCTAGTAAATGTAGTATTTATGCTTAATCATACTATTTCTATATATTACTGCCAGGTCCCCAGGCAGCCAATCCTCTGTGAGGCCTGAGACATTCAAATTTACATATCAGGGCCTGCACGGGTTCCCAGCCAGCCAATCATATCTTAGGCATGACACATTCAAATTTACAAATCAGGGCCTGCACGGCTTCCCAGCCAGCCAATCATATATGTGGGCTGAGGCATTCAAATTTGCATATTGGGGCCTTCGTGGCTTCTAAACCAACCCGTCATCCATGTCATATATCTCTAAAAATTCATATTTTAATGATAAATTGTCAACACTTGACGATTCCCCCATCTCTTCTGAACAAAACGGTGTAAGAATGACCGTTCTAGCCCCTACGGTTAGGAAATTATGGTCATTTGTTTGAGGGAATCCTCACTATGAGAAATAGACTACAAAAATCCTGTCTCTGTGCTGCGTGTGTGCACCTGTTTTGGCGGGAAAAAGTACACAGCCTCTGGATTCAAATTTAGCAGCTCCCAAGCTGCTTGACTGAAAACATGCTTCTCTCTCCCTCTGTCTGTGTGTGTGTGTGTGTGTGCATGAGAGAGAGAGAGAGAGAGAGAGACCCTCTTTAGGGCAGCATCTCATTGTTGGAAAAAACATATAATATATTCAGACTGGTTGACTGGCATAGACCCTCCGTGTGTCTCTCTCTCTGTGCATTTGTGTATACATATTTGATTTTGTGTGTATCTGTTGGCTGTTCCTTCTTGTTTTTTAAATTTATTTTTATTTCTTTTTTTTTTTTTCATAGGTGAACAACAATTAGTGTTGAGGGAACTTAACCATGTTCCGTTTTTTTTTTCAGCTTGTCATCTTACTTTTCCAGTATTTCCACTTAAGTTATTACTATTCTGCTCAATCATAGTATTGTTCTAAATCATTGTTATTATGCTATAATGTAGTATTTCTGCTAAATCATACTATTTCTACTATATTATATTTTTCTTTCTAAATATAGCATTTCTGCTATATAATTGTATTTCTGCTATGTTATAATATTTGTGCTAAACCAGAGTATTTGTGCTGAAACATAGTATTGATTTAAAATTACAATATTCATAGTTCATCACAGTGTCTCTGGTAAATCACAGTATTTCTGCTCTGTTGTACTATTTTTCTAAATCATAGTGTTTCTGTAATGCTTAAGTATTTTTGGCTAAATATATTCTTTCTGTTATCTTATACTATTTCTCCTAAATTCTTGTATTTTTGAGAAGTTATCATGTTTCTGGTAAGTTACAATATTTCTGCTAAGTTCTGCTATGCTATTGTATTTCTGCCAAGTATTATGTTTCCTCTAAGATATTGCAGTTCTGCTAAGTTATTCCATTTTAGCAAAGTTCCTTTGCTTCTGCAAAGTTTTTACAATTTCTGCAACTTTTCAGCTTTTTCAGCTAGTTTTTGCAGACAGCTTCAGCTTTAAAGCATCCACACTGCATTTTCGCAGGAAATGCAAATTTTTCTAGTTGTGTGGATGCTTTAAGCATCCACACTATTGAGTTCCTGTTTCTCTTTATTCTTTATTATTATTATTGTGTGGATGCTTTAAGCATCCACACTATTGAGTTCCTGTTTCTCTTTATTCTTTATTATTATTGTGTGGATGCTTTAAGCATCCACACTATTGAGTTCCTCTTGAGACTTCCGTACACTTTTTGGCACTTAACTACTTCCACAATTTTCAGCCGATTTTCACCGTTCAAATTTTAAACTATTCTGCTATTTCTGCTAATGTGTGCTATGACTTTTGGTATTTTTCACTATTATACTTTTTAAAATATTAAGCTTAATTTGTCCCATTGAAATGAATGGGAAACTTCTGCAATTCTGCTAAAATTTGCTTGTTTTTGAAACTTAACTACTTCCTCATATTTTCACGTAGAACAACCATTCAAACTTTAAAATGTTCTCAAATTATTGGGCTATTCAGGTATAAATCAGCTTTTTCAAATCTTTTACCGTTTTACTTTTATGCCTCTTAAAGTTTTCAGTTGCAAAATTGTGATTTTTCACAAAATACATGCGTTGTTATGGTTGCTATGCACTTGGCTTCCAGTGTGCCACTGAAGGTTTTGCAGTCTTCTCTTCATGTCTGAACAACTTCTTGCTACTTGCTCAGTTTTCACTCAACTTCCACAAATTATACATCAAAACGTAGGTATTTTTGCTGGCTTTCAGAAAATGTCACTATCATTGTTGTGGGATTTATAGAATTTTGGCAAATCTCCTCAGACCAACACAAAGTCTCAAAACTCTCCATAGAAAGTCAATGGAGAGTTTGTTCAAAATCACCGCTGGATTTCTGTAATGAGAGGCATTTTCGAATCGTCATATCTCCTTAACGAAGCGAAGTTAAGACATAAGGCTTGTCCCGGTATATCTTCAGACACTCCTGACGCTCACAATTCCAGAATGGTTTTCTCACCTATTACCATTTGGCCATGAATTACGTTTGTTTGAGGGTAGGAAATTTGGCCCTCGCTCAGATTTCTTCAGCTTTCAAACTCTGGAAATGAACCACTTTTTTCTCTTGTCATATCTTTTTGATAGATTTCCACAGAGATCTGAAAATTTCCATGACTGTTCACCAAAGCCTGCTGTCTCTTACGGTGAAAGAATGATATCGATACTCCAAATAGATTTAGAGTTAGAAAGCATTGTTTGAGGGCAGGTCAAGGCAGTTTTTGCTTCGCCTCTACTCAGTTATGGTGCATTAGAAGTCAAATATCTTTAATAATTCATATTTTAATGATAGATTGTCAACACTTGAAGATTCCCCCATCTCTTCTGAACAAAACGGTGTAAGAATGACCGTTCTAGCCCCTACGGTTAGGAAATTATGGTCATTTGTTTGAGGGGAGTCGTCACTATGAGAAATAGACTGCGAAAATCCTGTGTCTCTCTCTGTGCTGCCTGCACCTGTTTTGGCGGGAAAAAGTGCACAGGCTCTCTGATTGGTGGATTCAAATTCAGCAGCTCCCAGGCAGCTTGACTGAGCTAGAAACTTACTTCTCTCACCCTTTTTTCAGCTGTCCATTTTGCTTTTCCAATTTTTCTGTTTAAGTTATTACTATTGTGCTAAATCATACTATTTCTGCTATTTTATAAGATTTGTGCCAAATATAGTATTTTTGATTAATTATAGTTTTTCTACCAAATCATAGTACAGTATTTTTGCTTTTTATAGGATTTTTATAGGATATTTCTATTGCTTAATATAGTATTTCTGCTTTTTATAGGATTTGTGCTTTATATAGTATTTCTGCTAAATTACAGTATTTCTGCTTTTTATAGTATTTGTGCTAAAACATAGTATTTCTACTAAATGTAGCATTTATGCTTAATCATACTATTTCTGCTTTTATAGGATTTGTGCTTAATATAGTATTTCTGCTAAATTATAGTATTTCTGCTTTTTATAGGATTTGTGCTAAAACATAGTATTTCTACTAAATGTAGTATTTATGCTTAATCATACTATTTCTGCTTTTTATAGGATTTGTGCTTAATATAGTATTTCTGCTAAATTATAGTATTTCTTCTTTTTATAGTATTTGTGCTAAAACATAGTATTTCTACTAAATGTAGTATTTATGCTTAATCATACTATTTCTATATATTTCTGCCAGGTCCCCAGGCAGCCAATCCTCTGTGAGGACTGAGACATTCAAATCCACAAATCAGGGCCTGCACGGCTTCCCAGCCAGCCAATCATATATGTGGGCTGAGGCATTCAAATTTACATATTGGGGAATTCGTGGCTTCTAAGTCAACAAGTCATCCATGTCATATATCTCTAAAAATTCATATTTTAATGATAAATTGTCAACACTTGAAGATTCCCCCATCTCTTCTGAACAAAACGGTGTAAGAATGACCGTTCTAGCCCCTACGGTTAGGAAATCATGGTCATTTGTTTGAGGGGAGTCGTCATTATGAGAAATAGACTGCAAAAATCCTGTGTCTCTCTGTGCTGCGTGCACCTGTTTTGGCGGGAAAAAGTGCACAGGCTCTCTGATTGGTGGATTCAAATTCAGCAGCTCCCAGGCAGCTTGACTGAGCTAGAAACTTACTTCTCTCACCCTTTTTTCAGCTGTCCATTTTGCTTTTCCAATTTTTCTGTTTAAGTTATTACTATTGTGCTAAATCATACTATTTCTGCTATTTTATAAGATTTGTGCCAAATATAGTATTTCTGATTAATTATAATTTTTCTACCAAATCATAGTACAGTATTTTTGCTTTTTATAGGATTTTTATAGGATATTTATATTGCTTAATATACTATTTCTGCTTTTTATAGGCTTTGTGCTTAATATAGTATTTCTGCTTTTTATAGGATTTGTGCTTAATATAGTATTTCTGCTAAATTATAGTATTTCTGCTTTTTATAGTATTTGTGCTAAAACATAGTATTTCTACTAAATGTAGTATTTATGCTTAATCATACTATTTCTGCTTTTTATAGGATTTGTGCCTAATATAGTATTTCTGCTTTTTATAGGATTTGTGCTTAATATAGTATTTCTGCTAAATTATAGTATTTCTTCTTTTTATAGTATTTGTGCTAAAACATAGTCTTTCTACTAAATGTAGTATTTATGCTTAATCATACTATTTCTATATATTTCTGCCATGTCCCCAGGCAGCCAATCCTCTGTGAGGACTGAGACATTCAAATTTTCAAATCAGGGCCTGCACGGCTTCCCAGCCAATCATATATGTGGGCTGAGGCATTCAAATTTGCATATTGGGGCCTTCATGGCTTCTAAGCCAGCCAATCATATCTGAGGGCTGAGGAATTCAAATCCACAAATCAGGGCCTGCACGGCTTCCCAGCCAGCCAATCATATATGTGGGCTGAGGCATTCAAATTTGCATATTGGGGAATTCGTGGCTTCTAAGTCAACAAGTCATCCAAGTCATATATCTCTAAAAATTCATATTTTAATGATAAATTGTCAACACTGGAAGATTCCCCCATCTCTTCTGAACAAAACGGTGTAAGAATGACCGTTCTAGCCCCTACGGTTAGGAAATTATGGTCATTTGTTTGAGGGGAGTCGTCATTATGAGAAATAGACTGCAAAAATCCTGTGTCTCTCTCTGTGCTGCGTGCACCTGTTTTGGCGGGAAAAAGTGCACAGCCTCTCTGATTGGTGGATTCAAATTCAGCAGCTCCCAGCCTGCTTGACTGAAAACTTGCTTCTCTCTCCCTGTGTGTGTGTGTGTGTGTGTGTGTGTGTGTGTGTGTGTGTGTGTGTGACAGAGAGAGAGAGAGAGAGAGCCTTTTTATGGGATGATCTCATTGTAAGATTCAAATTCAATATATTTAGACTGGTTGACTGAATTGGATCTTGTGTGTGTGTCTGTGTTTGTGTGACAGAGAGAGAGAGAGAGAGAGAGAGAGAGAGCCTTTTTATGGGATGATCTCATTGTAAGATTCAAATTCAATATATTTAGACTGGTTGACTGAATTGGATCTTGTGTGTGTGTGTGTGTGTGTGTGTGACAGAGAGAGAGAGAGAGAGAGAGAGAGAGAGAGCCTTTTTATGGGATGATCTCATTGTAAGATTTAAATTCAATATATTTAGACTGGTTGACTGAATTGGATCTTGTGTGTGTGTCTGTGTTTGTGTGACAGAGAGAGAGAGAGAGAGAGAGAGAGCCTTTTTATGGGATGATCTCATTGTAAGATTCAAATTCAATATATTTAGACTGGTTGACTGAATTGGATCTTGTGTGTGTGTGTGAGACAGAGAGAGAGAGAGAGAGAAAGCCTTTTTATGGGATGATCTCATTGTAAGATTTAAATTCAATATATTTAGACTGGTTGACTGAATTGGATCTTGTGTGTGTGTCTGTGTTTGTGTGACAGAGAGAGAGAGAGAGAGAGAGCCTTTTTATGGGATGATCTCATTGTAAGATTCAAATTCAATATATTAAGACTGGTTGACTGAATTGGATCGTGTGTGTGTGTGTCTGTGTTTGTGTGACAGAGAGAGAGAGAGAGAGAGAGACCCACTTTAGGGCAGCATCTCATTGTTGGAAAAAAATATAATATATTCAGGCTGGTTGACTGGCATAGACCCTCCGTGTGTCTCTCTCTCTGTGCATTTGTGTATACATATTTGATTTTGTGTGTATCTGTTGGCTGCTCCTTCTTGTTTTTTAAATTTATTTTTATTTCTTTATTTTTTTTTCACAGGTGAACAACAATTAGTTTTGAGGGAACTTAACCATGTTCCGTTTTTTTTTCAGCTTGTCATCTTACTTTTCCAGTATTTTCACTTAAGTTATTACTATTCTGCTCAATCATAGTATTTGTTCTAAATCATTGTTATTATGCTATATTGTAGTATTTCTGCTAAATCATACTATTTCTACTATATTATATTTTTCTTTCTAAATATAGCATTTCTGCTATATAATTGTATTTCTGCTATGTTATAATATTTGTGCTAAAACAGAGTATTTGTGCTGAAACATAGTATTTCTGCCAAATGATAGTATTTCTGTCAAATTATAGTATTTGTGCTAAAACATAGTATTAATTTAAAATGACAATATTCATAGTTCATCACAGTGTCTCTGGTAAATCACAGTATTTCTGCTCTGTTGTACTATTTTTCTAAATCATAGTGTTTCTGTAATGCTTAAGTATTTTTGGCTAAATATATTCTTTCTGTTATCTTATACTATTTCTCCTAAATTCTTGTATTTTTGAGAAGTTATCATGTTTCTGGTAAGTTACAATATTTCTGCTAAGTTCTGCTATGCTATTGCATTTCTGCCAAGTATTATGTTTCCTCTAAGATATTGCAGTTCTGCTAAGTTATTCCATTTTAGCAAAGTTCCTTTGCTTCTGCAAAGTTTTTACAATTTCTGCAACTTTTCAGCTTTTTCAGCTAGTTTTGCATACAGCTTCAGCTTTAAAGCATCCACACTGCATTTTCGCAGGAAATGCAAATTTTTCTAGTTGTGTGGATGCTTTAAGCATCCACACTATTGAGTTCCTCTTGGGACTTCCGTACACTTTTTGGCACTTAACTACTTCCACAATTTTCAGCCGATTTTCACCGTTCAAATTTTAAACTATTCTGCTATTTCTGCTAATGTGTGCTATGTCTTTTGGTATTTTTCACTATTATACTTTTTAAAATATTAAGCTTAATTTGTCCCATTGAAATGAATGGGAAACTTCTGCAATTCTGCTAAAATTTTCTTGTTTTTGAAACTTAACTACTTCCTCATATTTTCACGTAGAACAACCATTCAAACTTTAAAATGTTCTCAAATTATTGGGCTATTCAGGTATAAATCAGCTTTTTCAAATCTTTTACCGTTTTACTTTTATGCCTCTTAAAGTTTTCAGTTGCAAAATTGTGATTTTTCACAAAATACATGCGTTGTTATGGTTGCTATGCACTTGGCTTCCAGTGTGCCACTGAAGGTTTTGCAGTCTTCTCTTCATGTCCGAACAACTTCTTGCTACTTGCTCAATTTTCACTCAACTTCCACAAATTATACATCAAAACGTAGGTATTTTTGCTGGCTTTCCAAAAATGTCACTATCATTGTTGTGGGATTTAGAGAATTTTGGCAAATCTCCTCAGACCAACACAAAGTCGCAAAACTCTCCATAGAAAGTCAATGGAGAGCTTGTTCAAAATCACCGCTTGATTTCTGTAATGAGAGGCATATTCGAATCGTCATATCTCCTTAACGAAGCAAAGTTAAGACATAAGGCTTGTCCCAGTATATCTTCAGACACTCCTGACGCTCACAATTCAAGAATTATTTTCTCACCTATTACCGTTCTAAAATGAGTTAGACTTGTTTGAGGGTAGGAAATTCGTCCTTCGCTCAGATTTCTTCAGATTTCAAACTCTGGAAATGAACCACTTTTTTCTCTCATTATATCTTTTTAATGGATTTCCACAGAGACCTGAAAATTTCCATGATTGTTCACCAAAGCCTGCTGTCTCTTACGGTGAAAGAATGATATAGATACTCCAAATAGATTTAGAGTTAGAAAGCGTTGTTTGAGGGCAAGTCAAGGCAGTTTTTGCTTTGCTCTACTCAGTTATGGTGCATTAGAAGTCAAATATCTTTAATAATTCATATTTTAATGATAAATTGTCAACACTTTAAGATTCCCCCATCTCTTCTGAACAAAACGGTGTAAGAATGACCGTTCTAGCCCCTACGGTTAGGAAATTATGGTCATTTGTTTGAGGGGAGTCGTCATTATGAGAAATAGACTGCAAAAATCCTGTGTCTCTCTGTGCTGCGTGCACCTGTTTTGGCGGGAAAAAGTGCACAGGCTCTCTGATTGGTGGATTCAAATTCAGCAGCTCCCAGCCTGCTTGACTGAGCTAGAAACTTACTTCTCTCTCCCTGTGTGTGTGTGTGTGTGTGTGTGTGTGTGTGTGTGTGTGTGTGTGTGACAGAGAGGGAGAGAGACAGAGAGACAGAGAAAGCCTTTTTATGGGATGATCTCATTGTAAGATTTAAATTCAATATATTTAGACTGGTTGACTGAATTGGATCTTGTGTGTGTGTGTGTGACAGAGAGAGAGAGGGAGAGAGAGAGAGAGAGAGAGAGAGAGAGAGAGAAAGCCTTTTTATGGGATGATCTCATTGTAAGATTCAAATTCAATATATTTAGACTGGTTGACTGAATTGGATCTTGTGTGTGTGTGTGTGTGTGTGTGTGTGTGTGTGTGTGTGTGTGTGTGTGCGTGTGTGTGACAGAGAGAGAGAGAGAGAGAGAGAGAAAGCCTTTTTATGGGATGATCTCATTGTAAGATTCAAATTCAATATATTTAGACTGGTTGACTGAATTGGATCTTGTGTGTGTGTGTGTGTGTGTGTGTGTGTGTGTCTGTGTGTGTGTGTCTGTGTGTGTGTGTGTGTGTGTGACAGAGAGAGAGAGAGAGAGAGAAAGCCTTTTTATGGGGTGATCTCACTGTAAGATTTAAATTCAATATATTTAGACTGGTTGACTGAATTGGATCTTGTGTGTGTGTGTGTGTGTGTGTGCATGAGAGAGAGAGAGAGAGAGAGAGAGACCCTCTTTAGGGCAGCATCTCATTGTTGGAAAAAAGTATAATATATTCAGACTGGTTGACTGGCATAGACCCTCCGTGTGTGTCTCTCTCTGTGCATTTGTGTATACATATTTGATTTTGTGTGTATCTGTTGGCTGTTCCTTCTTGTTTTTTAAATTTATTTTTATTTCTTTTTTTTTTTTTTCACAGGTGAACAACAATTAGTTTTGAGGGAACTTAACCATGTTCCGTTTTTTTTTCAGCTTGTCATCTTACTTTTCCAGTATTTTCACTTAAGTTATTACTATTCTGCTCAATCATAGTATTATAATATTTGTGCTAAACCAGAGTATTTGTGCTGAAACATAGTATTGATTTAAAATTACAATATTCATAGTTCATCACAGTGTCTCTGGTAAATCACAGTATTTCTGCTCTGTTGTACTATTTTTCTAAATCATAGTGTTTCTGTAATGCTTAAGTATTTTTGGCTAAATATATTCTTTCTGTTATCTTATACTATTTCTCCTAAATTCTTGTATTTTTGAGAAGTTATCATGTTTCTGCTAAGTTACAATATTTCTGCTAAGTTCTGCTATGCTATTGTATTTCTGCCAAGTATTATGTTTCCTCTAAGATATTGCAGTTCTGCTAAGTTATTCCATTTTAGCAAAGTTCCTTTGCTTCTGCAAAGTTTTTACAATTTCTGCAACTTTTCTGCTTTTTCAGCTAGTTTTTGCAGACAGCTTCAGCTTTAAAGCATCCACACTGCATTTTCGCAGGAAATGCAAATTTTTCTAGTTCTTTATTATTGTGTGGATGCTTTAAGCATCCACACTATTGAGTTCCTGTTTCTCTTTATTCTTTATTCCACTATTTTATTCTAGTTGCTTCCGTACACTTTTTGGCACTTAACTACTCCCTCAGTTTTCAGCCGATTTTCTCCGTTCAAACTCTAAACTGTTCTGCTCTTTTTTCTGCCAGGTCCCCAGGCAGCCAATCCTCTGTGAGGACTGAGACATTCAAATTTTCAAATCAGGGCCTGCACGGCTTCCCAGCCAGCCAATCATCTATGTGGGCTGAGGCATTCAAATTTGCATATTGGGGAATTCGTGGCTTCTAAGTCATCCATGTCATATATCTCTAAAAATTCATATTTTAATGATAAATTGTCAACACTTGAAGATTCCCCCATCTCCTCTGAACAAAACGGTGTAAGAATGACCGTTCTAGCCCCTACGGTTAGGAAATTATGGTCATTTGTTTGAGGGGAGTCTTCACTATGAGAAATACAGGGAGTGCAGAATTATTAGGCAAGTTGTATTTTTGAGGAATAATTTTATTATTGAACAACAACCATGTTCTCAATGAACCCAAAAAACTCATTAATATCAAAGCTGAATGTTTTTGGAAGTAGTTTTTAGTTTGTTTTTAGTTTTAGCTATTTTAGGGGGATATCTGTGTGTGCAGGTGACTATTACTGTGCATAATTATTAGGCAACTTAACAAAAAACAAATATATACCCATTTCAATTATTTATTTTTACCAGTGAAACCAATATAACATCTCCACATTCACAAATATACATTTCTGACATTCAAAAACAAAACAAAAACAAATCAGCGACCAATCTAGCCACCTTTCTTTGCAAGGACACTCAAAAGCCTGCCATCCATGGATTCTGTCAGTGTTTTGATCTGTTCACCATCAACATTGCGTGCAGCAGCAACCACAGCCTCCCAGACACTGTTCAGAGAGGTGTACTGTTTTCCCTCCTTGTAAATCTCACATTTGATGATGGACCACAGGTTCTCAATGGGGTTCAGATCAGGTGAACAAGGAGGCCATGTCATTAGTTTTTCTTCTTTTATACCCTTTCTTGCCAGCCACGCTGTGGAGTACTTGGACGTGTGTGATGGAGCATTGTCCTGCATGAAAATCATGTTTTTCTTGAAGGATGCAGACTTCTTCCTGTACCACTGCTTGAAGAAGGTGTCTTCCAGAAACTGGCAGTAGGACTGGGAGTTGAGCTTGACTCCATCCTCAACCCGAAAAGGCCCCACAAGCTCATCTTTGATGATACCAGCCCAAACCAGTACTCCACCTCCACCTTGCTGGCGTCTGAGTCGGACTGGAGCTCTCTGCCCTTTACCAATCCAGCCACGGGCCCATCCATCTGGCCCATCAAGACTCACTCTCATTTCATCAGTCCATAAAACCTTAGAAAAATCAGTCTTGAGATATTTCTTGGCCCAGTCTTGACGTTTCAGCTTGTGTGTCTTGTTCAGTGGTGGTCGTCTTTCAGCCTTTCTTACCTTGGCCATGTCTCTGAGTATTGCACACCTTGTGCTTTTGGGCACTCCAGTGATGTTGCAGCTCTGAAATATGGCCAAACTGGTGGCAAGTGGCATCTTGGCAGCTGCACGCTTGACTTTTCTCAGTTCATGAGCAGTTATTTTGCGCCTTGGTTTTTCCACACGCTTCTTGCGACCCTGTTGACTATTTTGAATGAAACGCTTGATTGTTCGATGATCACGCTTCAGAAGCTTTGCAATTTTGAGACTGCTGCATCCCTCTGTAAGATATCTCACTATTTTTGACTTTTCTGAGCCTGTCAAGTCCTTCTTTTGACCCATTTTGCCAAAGGAAAGGAAGTTGCCTAATAATTATGCACACCTGATATAGGGTGTTGATGTCATTAGACCACACCCCTTCTCATTACAGAGATGCACATCACCTAATATGCTTAATTGGTAGTAGGCTTTCGAGCCTATACAGCTTGGAGTAAGACAACATGCATGAAGAGGATGATGTGGACAAAATACTCATTTGCCTAATAATTCTGCACTCCCTGTATGTGTGTGTGTGTGTGTGTGTGTATAAGATAATATGATATATATATATATAATATTATTTCATATTTTGACCCAGACTGAAAGAATATGTAGTTACATTTCAAAACCTAGTTCTAAACATTTGTTGATAAGACAATGCTGTGAAATATTGGTACAAAGGTTTAGCTTCTTCATACCTCAATCTTTGTATAAGCAGTGCTGTGCAGCTGTGGCCCATATGCGGTGTGGTTCAGCTTCATGTGGGAGAGGTTAATCTGGTCTCCCACATTAAAGGTGTGAATTCCTGCCTCCCTCCAGAGGCAGACTGACATGGTATAACCATCCTGAAATCACAAATATGACAGAATTATAGATTTATTAATTAAATAATCCAAAATCCAGTAACTAGAAAAAGAAAGCCCACAGCCTCATACACTCTGCTCATGTACCAGCAATGTCAAATTTGTCACATTAGTTTAACCAATTTCAATATAAAACTAAAATTGCATCATTACCTCCTTTAGCTGGAGTTTTCGCAAGGGAACGTGCTGTTTTCCTGACACTACGTCCTTTACTGCAGAAAACTGAAAAGTAAATTGAAATAAAATATCAGTAATAGTTAGTGTATTGATATGTGGTAGGTTTTTATTTCTTCAGTAAGATTTTTAGATTATATTATTGCTGTTATTAAGTATTCTTCATTGAACTTATCAGAAGCAGTTTATTAGGATGTTTTTCATGATTATGAAACAGCTTGAAGGAAATCTTTCTACAAACAATACATTTGTAACTTAGTTGGATTCTTAAGTGACAGCAACATAAATGAAAAGTTTGCCAGTTTACAAATTCTAGTTGGTGTCCATTATGCCCAATTCAGGGTAATTTTGCCAGTTTCCATTGTATCTTTTTTCATTTTTATTATAAAGTATATATTAAGATGAAGACCTTTGTATAAATTTATATACACAGGTATATAAAATAATTATTCTGTTTGTTTTTTATTATCAAGTAGAGACTGTTCATTAGAATCTAGTCCTTACAATACAAATGTATGTAGACACAATGCAAATTGGCTGCATAAATACCAGAAACGGTCTTAGGAAAATATTTTTAAAAAATTGTGCTTAACAATCTTAACAGAATTTAGTCTCTGCTTGACAGCAAAAATTATTTTTAACTGTAAAAAAATACACGCAATAATGGGTTATTTGGAAACCTAAAGCCATGTAAATTCTGATGGAACCACAAATACTTACCTCCACCACCTCCCCTTGGACTGTGATGAGCCCGCCATTTGTGGAGCTCATCTTCAGAGGTGTCAGTGGAGCAGGAGGATGTAGAAGATGCTCTGCTTCGGTGAAGCGATCCTCACTAACAGTTAGGGTGGGAGCCCTAAAAAATTGGGTTCGTGCAGTTATATTTATATTGTATGGTGGGGCCGTGCCCCTGAGTTCGTACCCCCTCATTATGTAGCACCCCCCCTGCTGGATTTTAGAGGAAAACTCCTCAAATATTGTGACCTTGGTCACAGTCTGGGTATCTGTGATGGCTGCCACAGTGTTCTTTTTGGTAATCAGGGGTTTAGCTGTCCCATCTTGGAAGTCCCAGCTAATGACCCTCAGCTGGTCACATGATCTTAACACTTTGAAGTGCAGCGGGGGTGGCCGGAAATACGGCGTGTCAGGGCGAGTATTTAGAAGCTTCATCAAAGCCATTCTGAAAAAAAGGCAACACAAAAAATATTAAAAAGTTAATACATTTCTGTTACAACCAAGGGTCATATAATATGGTAACACCTGTAGATTTTGTGCAGTCTCTTTGTCAAACAAAAGTCAAAAATACCTTTCTGAGGTTCCCGCTTAAAAATGACAGGCCAAAAAACCCAGGCCTGTCTAAAAGTATTTTTCTGATATTAAATACAATGTTGGTTTTAAAATAAAGCTAACAGTTCTAAGATTTCATTGAATTAATGCAAATATTACAGCAAAGAGAGTTGGTCAAAGTAACTGAAGACTGAACTCATACTCATAGAACCAATGAGATGTTTTTTCTTACCAAATTTTTATTCATTTATTTTTTGTATTTTCTAGCATATAATGTCCTTTGAAAATATGCTGGCAATACACTCGAGAAAATAAGGAATCATCACATGAATATTATCTGTGCAAAGATTGATGCTGCTGAAGTGAAACACAGTGAAACAACAGTTTTAGTTAAGACAAAGCTGGGTATTCATAATTTGTGAATAGCTTCTTTGGCTCTAAATTTGTGAACAAGAAATGATTTAACTTTATTTAAATGCCTAAAATATTTGTTGTTTGTTGGAGATCCCCCCCCTCCACACACACGAACGTAATGCACTTGCATAGTTCCTGTGGCTGTGGCTCTTTCTATTGGTCCCCCTTGTTAATCATTTGAGCCAATAGAATGACAGTAATCTAGCACGCTTTCATGTCAGTCACAACCTCTGTAACCGCGCAGAAAATGGCCTTTTTTTGACGAGTAATGGCTCTGAGGCATTGTGGGAAATGAAGTTATTCAAAATATGGTTTCCATTAGGTTTTTGTTTAAGTCTTTTAGCCTAACTCCTATTGGTTATTCAGTTTTTGTATAGCTTAATTGAGAAAGTGCTAGAAAGTGTTGTTGCCAGGGCAGAGTGCCAGCCTTAAGCAAAGTTAGAGACTCACAGCTCAAACTTCTTAAAGTTTATAAAACTGTTATAGATCTTGAAGATTTGTCAAATTCGTTAAGATCTTAATATTTCATATAAAAAATTAGGACTGAAATTATTTTTCATTAATACATTTAGATCTTTTTTTCAATTAAATACCCATGAGACAATAAGTTCATCAACTATGACACCCAGTAATATATTACTGTCAATAGTAAATGTGAATTTATTGATAATGAATTTCTCTGCAATAGAAACGTAACATAGGAAAAAGAAAGAAAAGTCAGATTAAATTTTGGTACTTTGACAGTCTTTATATTGACAGCAAGTTAAATGGTTAGATCTTGTGTCTTGCCCTATATTGTATTATACATATTATAAGGGTAGTAAAAAAAACACCCTCAAAATTCAATCCGGTTGTTCAGTCTGACGTCACTAGCCGTGTCTGGACCTAAACTCCGCTGCAGGTCCATATATCAAATGATCACTATGGCATTACTGAGAGTTGAAAAACTGTCTAAAGTCTTTCATCTTTAATAAAATGATCAGCGTTCTGCTCTACCAGGTGTAACAATTGAGTTTAACATCCAGGCATCCATGAAAACGGAATTTATGACATTTAACGGAGTTAGAAGTCGGATACTTACGTTTTATGAAGTTTTTGAGAACAGTAAGAGCCGTCTGTGTCCCTCGAAGTATCTTAGAAAGATTCAGAAAGATCAAATAAGGTTCCCGCCGGTCTTTAAGTTACAACTTGTGACGTAATCTGTTGTCACCCGCCCTGATTGGCTAACTACGATTGTGTTTCGTGATTGGACTGCCTTGTGTTGATTTTATGTTATCACTGTTTTGGGTTTTTTTTTTGTTTATTAACTCGTCTAATTTTAATTATGGAATTATCATTACTATTTTATAAGTCTCAAACGTAAAATTTGAGATTTATAAAATCTGTTATAGGGCTTTGGAGTTGACGTCACGCCGCAATGCATTGTGGGAGCATGCCACCATTTTATCAGGCCACGAATCAAAACAAACACACTCGTTCGGACGGAAGATACAAACCGTACTTAAAAGCAGCTCAAAACAAAAAGAACGTTATAGACTCAGATTGTGTCGGATGCGAAGAGATAGCGTGCATTGGAAATGTGGACCCGTATGAAAAAACGGCAGTGGAGCAGAAACCCCGAAGCCTGATATATTTCCGTACCTGTGGAGTCAGCGCATACACAGCGAACCAGTTTCGCAATTATAAATGTCTGGAGGCGCACATCCGATTAACCAATGGTTGGTTACAAGATTTGGCTATTTTTAGACTCCACGTTGTGAATACGTCGTCATTCAAACAAAGGTAAGTCAGCTTGAGTACTGCCAGTAAAATGCGTTTGATTTCCCTCCGAACATTCAGATTAGTGCAGCATAAATTCATTCATGAGGGGAAATTACAGTGAGAACATGTTGAGGGTTAGATGGATAATATAGTGAGTTCAGTGCACTGATATGACATTGTCCTGAAGGATTTAGTCATTCTCTATGGTTAAAGAAATTGCACTAATGAATCCATATTTATTATATGTAATTCTAATTACACGTCTTGCTTCCGTGTTTGTGTGCTGTGTAACTAAAATACATTTATTTTAGTTTTATACATTGATTAATGACCTGCAGTCTTTGATCGTCACTTAAGTTGAACTTTGTGTTGTCTTATAAATCATACACAAAATGCCACATTGAAAAAAGGTTTTATTATCATTTTGACACTTGAATTAAATTTATTTCCAGAAATAACTTTTAAAACTTAGGGTAATTGAATATCAGTTACCTGTATTCTAGTGCTATTTATTAAAATTACATTTTAATAAAGGTATGCTATTTGGGTACTCTGTCGGACACTGAGAAAGGTCAGAGAAATTATACTCTGAGAGACTTGGTAAACAATGCATGCATGGTTGTTCAATTCAGTTCAGTGTTGCTGTTTGTCTACTTGTAAAAAGATGAATTCACAGAATTATAAATGACTCTGACTAACTTGAGCTTCATTTTGAGTGCCATCATCTAGCCCTCTTTGTACCTGGTGGATGTCACAGGCCTCTGCCTCTCAATTATTGTATAGCCATTGTGTGTAAGACTGCCTCTCTATGTGCTTTAGTCCAGACAGAGCAGAGGTTCAGGACCCTGTTGTCCTTATTTCTGATTGGTGTTGGTGTGTAGCTGGCAGTGTTGTCTGGGCTTATGCTGGGCAGACACTGTGCGATTTTTGGCCCATTTTGAGCCGATTTTTGAGTCGTGCGACCGTTTTGGCGATCGGCCCGATTTTGGCCTTCATCGTGCGTCGTGCATCGTGTAGTATACGTGGGGTAACGAGAAGCGATTAACACCTCACGACCAGCTCCCGATCATCAATCGCTTGGTCCTGCCTCGGGACCGTCGTGAGGGTGTCACCGCAGCTTCTCACACTTCGCACGCGCAACCACAAATGTCAGCGAAAAAGACGGCGCAGCACGGCAGTGCAGCCTGTGATCTGGACACAAGCGATGGAGGCACTTGTAGAACTTTGGAAAGCTCATCCGAGCCTTTTCGATGTGGCCTCACAAAATTATCACGACCACAAAAACCGTGAAAATAGTTGGATAGACATTGCTGCTCAATCACAGCTGCCTGATCAATGTTTTTCATTAGCAATTTAGCAAAGTTGATGGCGGTGGTGTGTGTGTCTGTGTGAGTGAAAGACGGAGAGGGAGAGCGAGCGACAGAATTTCTGTTATAACCTTCATTTTATGGACGCACAGTGTGAGCACTCGGGTCGCATCAGAGCATCGGGCCGTATAGTGTGAGACCTGCATCGTGACCTACGAACTTCTAACCCCTGCGAGTCAATCGTACAGTTTGAGCAGGAGCTGAATCGCGCGACTGACAACATCGCACAGTGTGAGCCTTGCTCTTTCAATCAGAAATGAAGCTGCAGGTTGTCTCTTCACACCTACACTGAGACAGAGCAACAGTGAGACAAACCCAAACAGCACTGAGATTCATATTCAGGCCTGACCCTTTAATGTTCTTTTCTAACCTGCAATAAATAATATGTTATATGCTTGTTTGATAAGTATTTTTAAAAAAAAAAAATTTGTTATTGCTTTTTTTCAGGGGTTGGAACCAGGGCCAGCTATTAAGTGGTCATCACCAGACCAAGGCTCAATCGACTCATGGAAGGAGGAATCAGGTGAGATAGTAAGCTGCTGTTATATACAATATTAGTGTACAACAGTCAGGTAACATGCTCCAAGCACAATAGAAAGTGCAATGTTTCAATATAATTAATATAATTATATATACATCCTACAGCAGCTATTCACAAAAGTAAAGACAAATAAACATAAACAGTAAAACTTGTAAACAGACCAAAAACTGTCAGACGTTGACAATCCAGTTAAAAGTGATTTAAGTGATGAATAAAGTGCTCTAACTTTAAGTGCTCAGGTGCAAAACTATTGTGTGCGGGGTAGTTTTTAAGTGTATATATTGTTGTTGTTATTATTATTATTATTATTATTATTATTATTATTGTCATTATTACACAGATGACTTTCACAGTGCCTCATTTTACCCTCATATTATTATGTGAGGCATTTAACAGAAATAAACTGTACAACGACTTGGCTGGTGACCCACTTCACATCTCCTTGCTAAACACTGGAGAATCATGCAAAGACTTTGATGTAACAGATTGACCTCTAACAGCAACCATGGGCATCAGTGATGAGAAAACCTGTGTTGAGACAGCATTGGTGAGTGTGCTTTCTTACCAGCAGCCCAAATTAGCCACAACATCTGTAAACATTTACCAAGATCCTCCTCTTTACCTGACACTGCTACTCTACACTGTGAGTACAGGCTGGACCCCACAGAGTGTGTGCATGTCTGCAGTGAGGATGAAAGCACAGACGACATGGCAAATAAGATTGAGACAGCAACAGGAGAACAGGCAGCCGACCAGGAGTGGCATCAGTTCCACAGGCCAAGATTACATCTTCATGTTTAAGAGGTTTGTTATATGAGGGGTGAAACTGTGCAGAGAGAATCCTCAAAGGAACGAGACAGACTGCAGACGTGAGCACAGGGACAGACATGGAGTTTAACGCAGCTGGAGAAAACTGCAAATTGAAAAACTTTAACTATAGGCCTCATGGCCTCGTTGTCCACCCTGACGCTCCCTGGCTTGGTTCCTCACGAGATGGGTTGATCTTTGATCCATCTGCACAGCCACCATTTGGACTGCTTGAGATAAAGTGTCTTTATGTGAGGAATTATGTTCACTTCAGATACCTTCAACTAAGAATGGCACCCTGTCTCTCTGTAAAAGTCACTCGTAACGACTATGTTGACACAAAGTTAACAGCAGCATCAGAGAGAGCGTGGACTGGTATTACTTTCATGTTCACACGCTGATGCACTTCTCTCTTAAAAATAATTTGATTTCTATTGTGTGGTCTTAAAAAAGTACGGGTGATTTAAAGATGCCAAGTTAAATGTTCAGTATGTTGGTCACACCACACACATGCACTCTCCAGTTTCTTCTTCTCATCTAATGCAATCTTAATGGTAAACCAACAGGGTGCTTGGTTGCATAATTAGCTGTGCATATGTTGAAATAAATGTAGGTTTTCTTTATTCTTGGCAGGAAAAACATATATCCAAGTGTAAATCAGTGCAATTCATAAATGTGATTATGTAAACATTACTAAAATAGCCAAAGCATAGTTCCAATATTTACATTTGAGGGGCTACAATCACTAAAATCTGAATTTCATTAAAACCATTTTTTACATTTACTTGTTAAAAATTGTTGTTTGTTATCAATAATTAGAGCTCTAATCATTTACATCATATATAATCTACCTGAACCAATATAAAACTATTTACTATAAAAATAGTGCAGTTACAAGCACTGGTCTGAGCGGTGCAGCTTTTTAAAACATTTTGTTGAATTCAATCAGTGGAATAAATACAAGACTACAGCTGCTGCAGAGGTCTCGTAGCTTTAGTATATGAGGTGCCCTATCTACCAGATGAGCAATCTAAATGCCAAGTGAACTGTGCAACTTCACTGACAGTGAAATCTTTAGCCAAAGTTTTAACCAGGGGTTTGTTTTGATAATACTTAGGAAGCAGACGTGTGCACTGCCAGCACCGTTCAGAGGGATAATGGTGTCAAATATTTTGATCGCCTTGATGCTTCTAATTGCTGTCTCCACATGTATCATTAGACGTGAAATCTTCTAAGTGAATAGTGTGTGGTAATAAATCTTATCATTCGATTCAGGGTAGTGTGGGATTTGTACTGATGAAAACATTTTATCCCAGTATTCAGACATGAATGTCAGAACACTGAAAATACACTTGGAATCATGGTTCCAATCATCTCAGGAGAAATGCATATCCCAATTGCATTGAGTAAGGTGCACCAATTTCATGATAATTTTTTTTTAAGAAAATAAATGTGTTGACATGGTTTTTCTGCCAATTTTTCACAAGTAGTTTTGAGGTAACTTCATCTTGTTCTGTTTATTTATTTATTTATTTCAGTTTTGTGTCATAACTGTCATAAATGTTCACTAAGATATGACATTTTTAACTAGATATATTTTTTGCTATGATATAGTATTTGTGCTTATTATATTATTATATTTCTGCTGAGTCACACTGTTTTCCAAAGTTGTTACTTTTCTGCTAAATTATAGTATTTCTGCTACAATGTTATAGTATTGTATACCAAGTTATACTGTTAAACCATTTCTTCCAAATTGTTATGTTTGTGCTAAATATTAACATTTCAGCTGAATTACAATACTTCTGCTATTTTATACTATTTCTTAGTAAGTTACAATATTTCGGCCAAGTTGCATTTCAGCTAAATTTTAAAATTTTTGCTAAGTTGTTATGCTTCTGCAAATTGATTAAAAGTTCAACTACTTTTCAAATACTTATTTCAGCTTCTTCAGCTGTTTTCAGCAGACAGCTTCAGCTTTACAGCATCCACACTGCATTTTCGCAGGAAATGCAAATTTTTCTAGAAGTCCCAAGAGTTCCTCTTGGGACTTCCGTACACTTTTTGGCACTTAACTACTTCCACAATTTTCAGCCGATTTTCACCGTTCAAATTTTAAACTATTCTGCTATTTCTGCTAATGTGTGCTATGACTTTTGGTATTTTTCACTATTGTACTTTTTAAAATATTAAGCTTAATTTGTCCCATTGAAATGAATGGGAAACTTCTGCAATTCTGCTAAAATTTGCTTGTTTTTGAAACTTAACTACTTCCTCATATTTTCACGTAGAACAACCATTCAAACTTTAAAATGTTCTCAAATTATTGGGCTATTCAGGTATAAATCAGCTTTTTCAAATCTTTTACCGTTTTACTTTTATGCCTCTTAAAGTTTTCAGTTGCAAAATTGTGATTTTTCACAAAATACATGCGTTGTTATGGTTGCTATGCACTTGGCTTCCAGTGTGCCACTGAAGGTTTTGCAGTCTTCTCTTCATGTCCGAACAACTGTTTGCTACTTGCTCAATTTTCACTCAACTTCCACAAATTATACATCAAAACGTAGGTATTTTTGCTGGCTTTCAGAAAATGTCACTATCATTGTTGTGGGATTTATAGAATTTTGGCAAATCTCCTCAGACCAACACAAAGTCGCAAAACTCTCCATAGACAGTCAATGGAGAGTTTATTCAAAATCACCGCTGGATTTCTCTAATGAGAGGCATTTTCAAATTGTCATATCTCCTTAACGAAGCAAAGTTGAAAGACATGAGGCTTGTGCCAATATATCTTCAGACTCTCCTGATGCTCACAATTCAAAAAAATTTCCCTCACCTATTACCGTTTGGCAATGAATGACATTTGTTTCAGGGTAGGAAATTTGTCCCTCGCTCAGATTTCTTCAGATTTCAATCTCTGGAAATGAACCACTTTTTTCTCTCGTCATATCTTATAAATGGATTTCCAGAGAGACCTGAAAATTTCCATGACTGTTCACCAAAGCCTGCTGTTTCTTACGGTGAAAGAATGATTTTGATGCTCCATATAGATTTAGAGTGACAAAACATTTTTTGAGGGAAATTCAAGGCAGTTTTTGCTTCGCCTCTACTCAGTTACAGTGTATTACAAGTCATATATCTTTAATAATTTATATTTTATCTCTGATTTATGAAGACCCAAAGATTCCCCCATCTGTTCTGAACAAAACGATGTCTGAATGAACGTTCTAACCCCCACGGTTAGGAAATTATGGCCATTTGTTCGAGGGAATCCTGAATGTCAGAAATACACTGAAGAAAACTCACACCTCTCTCTGTGTCTGTGTGTGTAAAGGCTGATTACAGCAGGTGCAGCTAATTCAACTGACCTACATATACCAAGCCCAGACTCTCAACAGCTCCTGTTCCCTTTACTCTCTGTGTATGTGTGTCTGTGTATCAATATTTCTCCTATGTTAAAGTATTACTCCTCAATCATAGTATTTCTGCTAAAGCAAAGTACTTCTACTACATCTTAGTACTTCTGCTAAATCATAGTATTTCTGCTAAATCATAGTATATTTGCCAAATCATGGTATTTGTGCAAAATCATGGTTTTCGGGCCAAATCATAATATTTCTGTTATGTTATAGTATTACTACTAAGTGGAGGAATTTCTGTTATGTTATAGTATATGTGCTGAATATAGTATATGTGCCAAATCATAGCATTTATCCCAAATCATAGTATTAATGCCAAATTACAGTATTTCTGCTAAAAAGCAGAAATAGTACCTTTTAGCAGGAATTTCTACCAAAAGATAGTATTTCTGCTAAATCAGAGTATTCCTGCCAAATCATAGTATTTGTACTAAATCATAGTACTTGTGCCAAATCATAGTATTTGTACCAAAGCATCGTATTTGTATGGAATCATAGTATTTCTTCTAAATCATAGTATTTCAGTCAAATCTAAGTAGTTGTGCTAAAACGCAGTATTTCTGCTGAATCATAGTATTTCTGCCAAATCATAGTATTCCTTCAAAATCATAGTACTACTGCAATTTCATAGTATTTGAGCGAAATCATAGTATATGCAGTGTTGGGGAGTAACGGAACACATGTACCGCCGTTACGTATTTAAAATACAAAATATGAGTAACTGTATTCCGTTACAGTTACCGTTTAAAAAGGTGGTATTCAGAATACAGTTACTTTGTTGAAATAAATGGATTACACTGCGGTACTTTCCTGTTTCATTTTGTCGCGGGTCAGGACTGTTTGGGTTTTGTTTGACAGCTACGTTCTGTTGTTCCAGGCGGCAGCGTTACGGTTGCCATGGTTACAGGGCGACGCTCTCTCTCTCTCTCTGCGACTGTGTGTTTCCTGGGTGAGAGAGCGCCTTTTCGTTGTTGTTGTTGTTGTGCTAAGCTAACAGGCAGAATGCTACAAGCATAGCTCTAAAGAATGTAGCATCATGGGCAGTGTAGTCCGTGTTGCAGGGAGAATGGACTGCCATACACGTTATGGGTCTGTGAGCGCGAGGAGGGAGAAAAAGGGGAGTGGAAAGGTACGAGTTGTCATCGAGCAAAAACGGGAGCTGGAAGCATGTAAATATAATAATAACCACTGTAGCCAAGAAGAGAGCCTGACGAGCCCAGCTGTAAGTAAGCTATTAAGACTCGACTGTACACTGTGTTCGTGTTTTCCTCCGAAAACAATAAGTTCCGTTGCAGCAGTCTTTCAACGCCTCTCTCTGTCTCTCGCAAGAAAAGTTGACCCACACAACAAAGTAAAGCTATTTTTCGGCTACGAGCCGACAGGGACCCCGCCGTATTAGTCAGAGGTCCCTTTACTACAGTTCGGAGTCGCGGACCTTCAGTAATAGTAATAAATCACACAGCAATAGTACATTCACGTTGTTGTAAAAAGCATGATAATATATTAAGTATTCCAAAGTATTCAGAATACGTTACTGTCATTGAGTAACGTAACGGAATACGTTACAGAATACATTTTGGGGCATGTATTCTGTAATCTGTAATGGAATACATTTTAAAAGTAACCTTCCCAACACTGAGTATATGTGCAAAAACATACTATGTCTGCAAAATCACAGTATATCTGTTATTTTATAGTATTACTACTAAGTCACAGTATTTCTGCCAATTTATAGTATTTGTACCCAATCATAGTATTTTTGCCATGTCATCATATTTGTGCCGAATCATGGTATTTTTGCAAAATCGTGGTATTTGTGCCAAATTATAGTATTTGTGCCCAATTAATAATTCTGTTATGTTATAGTATTACTACTAAGTCGTAGAATATCTGTTATGTTATAGTGTATCTGCGGAATATAGTATATGTGCCAAATCATAGTATTTATACCAAATCACAGTATTTGTGCTAAAACATAGTATTTCTGCCATATGTAAAGTGTAAAGTGTGCGTGTTAGTCCCCATAGGGAAATAACCTAAATATTGTGGTATTTGTGCAAGAACATTGAATTTCTGCAAATTCAAAGTATTTCTTTTATGTTATACTATTACTACTAAGGCATAGAATTTCTGCCAAATCATAGTATTCCTTCAAAATCATAGTATTACTGCAATTTCATAGTATTTGAGCGAAATCGTATTATATGTGCAAAAACATACTATGTCTGCAAAATCACAGTATATATGTTATATTGTAGTATTACTAATAAGTCACAGTTTTTCTGCCAACTCGTAGTATTTCTTCTAAATCATAGTATTTCTGCCAAATCTCAGTAGTTGTGGTAAAACGCAGTATTATTGCCAAATCATAGTATTTGTACCCAATCATAGTATTTTTGCTAAATCATTGCATTTGTGCCAAATCATAGTATTTGTGCAAAAACATAGCATGGCTGCAAAATCATAGTATATCTGTTATGTTATAGTATTACTACTAAGTCAAAGTATTTCTGCTTTGTTATAGTACTTGTGCTAAAACGCAGTATTTCTGCCAAATAATAGAATTATTGCAATTTCATACTATTTGAAGGAAATCATAGTATATGTGCAAAAACATAGTATGTCTGCAAAATCATATTATATCTGTTATCTTATAGTATTACTACTAAGTCATAGTATTTCTTCTTTGTTATAATATTTGTGCTAAAACGTAGTATTTCTGCCAAATCATAGTATTACTGCTATTTCATAGTATTTGAGAGAAATTACAGTGTTTCTGCAAAAACATAGTATGTTTTCTGCTAAATCACAAATCATAAATTATGTTTTAGCACAAATGCAATGCTTTGGCTCAAATACTATGATTTGGCAGAATTTTCTGTGTTTCAGCACAAATTATATGACTTGGCAGAAGAAATATTATTTAGTATAAATACTAAGTTTTAGCACAAATACTACGTTTTAGCATAAATACTATGTTTTAGCACAGATTTAGCTAAATATTATGATTTGTCACAAATGCTATGATTTGGTACAAATACTGTTATTTGGTACAAACACTGTGATTTACCAGAAATACTGTGATTTGGCAGAAATACTATCTATTGCTTCAAATATTATGTTATGTTCAAAATTTTAAAAATTCAGCTTTTTCTGCTAACGTGTGCTATGTGTTTTGACCATTGAAATGAATGGAACACATAATCAATGTGGTCACTGATTTTCCTGGCCGGGTTGAGCTGTGTTTTAGCCACACAGCATTTTCGCAGGAAATGCAGATTTCACTTGCTTCTCTCTCCCTGTGTGTGTGTGTGTGTGTGTGTGTGTGTGTGTGTGACAGAGGGAGAGAGACTTTTTTGGGAGCATCACATTGTAGGATTCAAATTGAATATAATTAGACTGCTTGACTGGATTAGATCCTGTGTGTGTGTGTCTCTTTGTGCATTTGTGTTTCCATATGTGTCCATATTTGAAATTGTGTGTATCTGCAAGCTGTTATATATTTTTTCCCCTTAATTTCTCCTAATTTTTCACAATTGAACAAATATATTTGAGGGAATCTAACCATGTTCAGCATTTTTTCAGCTGTCCATTTTGCTTTTCCACTATTTCTACTCAAGTTATTACTATTCTGCTAAATATAGTGTTTCTGCTACTTTTCAGTATTTGTGCTAAATGAAGTATTTCTGCTAAATCATACTTGTTCTGCTATTTTATAAAATTTGTGCTGAATATAGTTTTTCTGCTTAATTATAGCATTTCTACCAAATCATAGTATTTCTGCTAAATATAGTATTTCGGCTTAATTATAGTATTTCTGCTAAATAATAGTATTTCTTTGTTTTTTTGTTTTTTTTTTTTTGTTTTTTTTTTGTGTCCTGTTTGGATCTTTAGCCATCAGAATTGTTGTCTTAAGGCCAAGAAAGATGCCAAGCGGATTTATTTTACCAAGTGGATCATCATGGCCTTGCCATATTGGTCCATTTGATTGACCTTTATTATAATTATGTATTTATTTTATTTTCGGTTGCTACAAACGGGACAGACGTGACTGGGGGATAGGACAGGGAGAAAGAATGAAAGAAAGAGAGGGAGAGAAAGAAAACCAAAGGGGAGAAGAGACGGTGAGAAGGGGGGGAAGAAAGGAAAAAACAAACAAACAAACAAACAAAACGCCTGGATCACCTGTATGGAGAAAAAAAACAGAAGAGAAAGCAAACAACAAAGAGCAACATAATAAAAACAGCACCATCACAATAAACTAGCTAGCAGTAGATAACAGTAGATACTAAATAACAAACGATATTGTGCAGCACGCAAGATAGACAGCGCACAATGTGCTTTGAGGCAGCAGCCAAGAAAGGTGTAGTCCGCGTCTGTGAACACCCGTGTGTACACCTGTGTGCATACCTGTGTGGATCAGCATGCTTGTATTCCAAAGGTTTCTCCATGTAACGATCTGCTAGGGAGTGTGGGGAGCCATAGCCCCGTCCACCAGGGTATGAAGCAGGTATGGAGGAGATCCAAATAATAGTATTTCTGCTAAGTTATCATGTCTCTCTTAAGTCACAATTTTTTTTCATAAGATGTTATGTTAATGCTCCATGTCAGAAAAACATTGCAGAAAGCCCATGTCTCTATGTTAGCAAGGGGTGCAGCTTCATTGACAGGAACAACTACACAGCCGGATGAAGCAGACAGAAGCAGCAGCTCTTATTGATGGATTCAAATTGAGCAGATGAAGAACAGTCTTCATCTGAACACCAACACCAAGTGGCTGGTGTTGGTGTTCAGATGAAGACTGTTCTTATTACTGCAGTCAGTTACATAAATCTATCATAATACAGTACATTTCAACATAATGACCTTATATTTATTTATGACTTTTAACCATTATTTCATATTCAAATAATCCTGTTTGAAATATTTATTCAACTTATAGAATTAAATTTCTTCTAGTTTTCTGTTGCAAAATCTAGTATAATAATATTTAAATTTACATATATTTTTCACGTTTTCAATGCGAATTTTGTGTAATGCCGGAGTTTCCCACTACCCGTGAATGCCTCTTTTTTTATGTCTCCGGTTCACTCCTACATCTCCGCCCACTCTCTGCTCGATCCCTGCCGGTAAGAATTGCTGCTCTGCTTCTCTTCTCTGAAATGAAATGTCTATAAGCTGTTTGAGTGATTTACCCAGTTCTTGTTAGTGACTTATAAAGCCAGTCGAAGTATAAGTCATATTAAAGTAACACAATGGCTGCTTTTTTAGTGAAACGTTGTAATTTTCGTATTTAAAGGGAGTGTTTGGTAAGCTAACCCTAACAACCTAAGCGCTAACGCCTAGCGGTCCTATAGGCCCACTGTGAAATGAATATGGTTCATTTGATTGTATAATACAGTTATTGTGTTGTTTTATTTGGTTCATTCGGTGTGTTAGTGTTTCTGAGTCTGTTAGGGAAGCTGTAGTTCTCTTCACAAATCAGTCAGTTAAAACAGCCTCATTGTTTAGGTTGTAAGTCGCCATCTTAGAACCACTGATTAACTGCTGAAGCAGCAGGTTCGGCAACTTCAAAGGAGCCATTTTACGGCCTCTAACGGAATGCCGGTAAAGAGTCACGTGCCTGTGCGCATGTGTCGGTGTTGTTGGTTAATTACCAAAGGGAGAGAGAGAGAATGAGGATAAAACGCATAACACAAGAATAATAACATCTCTTAATAAGAAAAAGACCTTTTTAAGTTTTAATGACTGAGAAACTTGTGTGGCTTATAACAAATGGATGAAACCACATATTACCTTAATGAAGACGGCAATCTGTAATAAGGTGTAGAAAAAAAGGAGAGTTGTTGTTTGTATTCCAGCTGTTGGAAAACAAAGAAGTGTACTGAATCTTTTGGACTAGACTATGATTCTGATTTGAGTTGTCTGATTCTGTATTTTTGTGCTTTTTCTTTTGTTACACAGAGTGAAAACAGATCTTTGGTTTTGCCTTTGCTGGTAAGTAATCAGTGATTGTAACTGAAGCAGTACGAACCTGGCATTGTGTTACATGTTTAGCAATTTACATACAATAGTTTGGCTTCTTGTGATATGTTTCCATTTACTGATGATCAAATACACATAGTCAGGACATGTAGCAGCAAAGCCCCCACACAGGACCTCTGACTTTACCTTACAATGTCCCTGAAGTTTAATAGCACATTTATGTCTGACTTTAAATTTGATGGCTTATCAAATCCAAACATAGCTAAATGTCAAAGATGTCTTTATACAGTTGTTCATTTTCTCCTTATTTTTGTTTATTTAAATAGCAGACAAAACAACGAAAGTGAGTCAGTATAAGTGGTAGCTTAAATACTTAACAGCAACACAGTTATTGATTTATATTGTCTCTCATATTCTTCCTATGTATTACATTAAAGTCAGAACACTGTAGAAGTATTTTTGCCTGAGTCAGTATAAGTAATATAAAATCAAATCACTTTTATTGTCACATCACATGTGCAGGTACACTGGTACCGTACATGTGAGTGAAATTCTTGTGAGCGAGCTTCACAAGCAACAGAGGTGTGCAAAAATACAATAACATAAGAAGAAGCAAAATATAAGAATGGCTAAATCTGAGAGTTATATGAATGAATATATGTACAGTATAAGAGTGTATGCATATTACTGAATGTGTATACTAAATATGTATGTTTACGTGTGTGTGTGTGTGTGTGTGTGTGTGTGTATACATATTTGACAAATTAAATAGAGTAAACAATAAAATAAAATATATAAAATATACAGAGGTTGGTAGTTGGATATTGTGCAAAACAAGTGGCATTAATGTACAGTATGGAGCTTTAACAGTTAAGCAATAATGGAAAACTAAGAGAACCAGATGCGTGAGTGGACATTGTTAGGTACATTTCAGCCAGTGTGGTTTATTAGTTTAATAATTATTTGGTGAATATTTGTTTTAAAATTAAATAGAAATGTTGCCAAAAAGGGACATTGCAAAATACATAGATATTCCTAGCAACAGGTACAATGAAATGACTTTGTAGTGTAATATTTTAAGAAATTTAATTTTAATTGGTGCACATCTGTTATTGTAACATGTCAATATTTACTTGTATTTTAGGGTGTACATATTCATATCAGACTAACCAAAACATTATGAGGTTTTCTGTTGCTTCTGATTTAAAGAATTACTTTGTATCTAACGTTTTTAATCTGAAATGACATTACAAGTTGTGGTTTTTTACTCTTTATTAGTTCTGAGTTGTGATAGATGTTGGAGCCACAAAGCTTCTGTGTAGGAAATATTTGATATATCCTGTGCTTATGCCAACAAATATTGGTGCCTATTATTTGCCTTTTTGTAGTAATGAATGCTTTTATTACACATGCTGTTGCCATGTGAGACTCTGGAATAAATTTTTGTCCTCTTTAGAGTATAGTAAGTTCATTAAGGCTTGAGGAAATTAAGGATTTTACTTGTTAATTTATGTCACGTTAAATTGCATTGTGTGTGAAGAGGCTCAACAGTCTGAATCATGAAACAGTAATCTGATGGGTTGTTTTCTTTCTCTAGACTGCTGATCTGATCGCCTCAAGTCTGGTAAGTAAAGGTTTGTCTGAGGTATAGTGCTAAAAAAAGGTTTCTCATTATAGGAGATTCAGTTTAGTGCAGTGAGTCAGCACAGGTATTGGTGGTCATCAAGAGTCGTCAAATCCTAGAAAAGTCTGTGTAAACCTTTCCAGATTTACAGATCTCTCTTTGTTTCACATTAGAGCTGCTCATGATCAGCAGTGTAGGTACAATTAGGTCTTCAGGTAGGACCTTGTGAATTTCAAAAGCTACTTTCCTTTCATTTAATTAAGTCACTGTCTGAAAACTGCTCTTTGTATTAGTTTTTTAATTAAAGTTTTTGTTGATGACTCGAAAAAATCATGAGCACAGATACAGCACTCATTTCTGTATTTTATGATTAAATGATCTACAAAGAAATTACCATCATACATATTTTTAATTAGGCCGTAATATCAGCTTTGATAAGGTTATCATAGATTTAGTGGAGTGCTTATGGCGGTTTATTAAAAATGCCTCAAATGGGACATATGTACAAACTGCTGTGTGGGAACCACCCATCTCCAAATTTCTCATTTTTGCCAAAGTCATACTGAGTAAATTATTGTTTACTTTTATGTTAACGGATCCCCAGACATTATGATATACAGTCAGAATGGAAAAATTTCCTTAGAATAGTTCCACCACCATTTTTAAACCTTTTCAATCAGTTCAGTCCAATAATGTACCGTGGAACTCTTCAATATGTAAAGCCATGTATGTACTGTATTTTTTGGATTATAAGACGCATTCAGCTAACCAAATATTCATTTAAGTCAAACTTTATTCAACTCATTGACAATAACTTTTTCAGTTGTAACACATAAAATACAGAACAATACACTTTTTGCTGTTCATTCCTCTTCCACAAATCTTTCAAATTCTTGATGGGTTGATTAGTTTGAAATCTGCTTGGTAAGCATGTGTCTTAACAGATGCCAGATCCTCATACACACACCATAATATTCTTTTGAAGCAAAGAACTAATTACTCCAAGAGGCTTCTGACTACGGAAGCCATAATGCTGAAACAATCCATCAAGGGGGGCAGCTTTTTAGCTTACCAAAGTCGTAGTAAAACATTTTGATAGATTTTTGAGCACCATGTAGCACATAAAATTGGTTTGAGGTCAGTAGGCAGAATTAATACATATGGTAAACTATTGATTTTTGAGAAAACTAAAGGATTTTAAGTGCACCTTATAGTCTGAAAAATCCTGGAAACCCATGTTTATTGGAAATATGCCTAATTCCAGTCTCTTTTTGTCTTACAGGTGACCTGCTGCAGAAAACCCTCTCCCTCTATCATTAACAAGCAATTCAGTCTGTCCTATCACTCTCCCCATTCTATCTATTTTGACAAGCCATTCTATCTTTTCTCACTCTATCCCAAGAGCTCTATCTAATTTCCAAAAATCAAGTTTTGACTGGAATCAAGTTTTGACTGGAATCAAGTTTTGTCTGGAATAATCAAGCTTTGACTGGTCCCAGTTTTTGGGAATTGAAGTTATCAGTACTTCATCTGTCTGTTACAGAATTCTGAGAGGTCTCTGCTCTCACTGCTCCTTCTTTCCTATCGTTAAACTTTCTCACATCCAGTCTTTTTGCTGGAAATTACAAGTAGAAAGTTGAAATTACAATAGTAGAATTATAGTACAGTAGAAACTACTTGCATAGCTCTGAATTTGTAATTTTAAATTTTTACTTGGAACACTTTGGAATAAACACTGATAGTTTTGCTTAAAGGTGCCATTACTTTGATACATTATATAAAATTGACACCTTCTTTAAGGTTTTTTGTAATAAGATAAACTTGTTATTTTGTAAGACATACATTCAGACTGCTGTATTCACAAAAATATTAAATTGGATAACTTCAAATACATTTTGCTAGTCTGTTTCATTTACTGTAACATTTGATTATAGTAGGTTTATACTATTATTATTTAAGGACAAATAAATTTCTGTTACTCAGTGTAATTATTCAGTCACAATTGTCATCGAGAAGCTGCCTTGAGGACCCAGACTTCCTGTTTCCTGACTGCTGCAGAACATCCAGCTGAAGAATCGTCATTGCCTATCATCTGATCACCACAGCTCCCAATATTTATTTAAATTTTAGATATCTGAAAGATTTACGCACACTGTACTTAAAAGCTAATAGTTTTATTATAGCCTGTTGATTATTGTGATTTATTCTGCATATTACTTTGCAGAACTTAAGATCTAATCATTAACGAGTCTGGTTAAAAATATAAAGAGGAAAAGGACAAAATTATTGACCGCCTTACATATCACCGCCTTTACCCAGGGGATGCCATACCCTGCATCTACGGACTTCCTAAAATCCACAAGGAAGCTGTCCCACTCAGACCCATAGTCAGTAGCATAAACTCAGCCACTTATAACATTGCTAAACACCTTGCTACCATCCTTGCTCCTCTTGTGGGGAACACCCCACACCACATCAAGAACTCCACCGACTTCACCGACAAGGTCCAGAAACTTACCCTGGATCCAGATGAAACCATGGTGTCCTTTGATGTAGTCTCTCTTTTCACTTGCATACCCACCACGGAGGCCGTGGAGACTGTCAGAAAACGACTACAAGTAGACAACTCCTTAGAAGACAGGACCAACTTCACACCCGATCAGATTTGCACACTGTTAGACCTCTGCCTCACCACTACATATTTCAAATACAACGAAGGCTTTTACAGACAAAAACATGGCTGTGCCATGGGCTCCCCCGTGTCACCTATTGTAGCCAACCTTTACATGGAGGAAGTGGAAAAGAAGGCTCTTGGCTCTTTTAAAGGAAGAGTACCCAGCCACTGGTACAGATATGTGGACGACACCTGGGTCAAAATCAAGACACAAGAAGTGGAATCCTTCACTGCGCACATTAACGCTGTGGATAAAAACATCAAGTTCACCAGGGAAGACACAAAGGACAACTGTTTGCCTTTCCTGGACTGCGCTGTGCACATTGAAGAGAACGGCAAACTCAACATCGAAGTTTACCGGAAGCCCACACACACGGACCAGTACCTCCTCTTTGACTCCCATCACCCTTTGGAACACAAACTTGGAGTAATTAGGACCCTACACCACCGGGCAGAACATGTTCCCTCTAAGCCTGAAGGAAAAAAGAAGGAACACACAGATGTAAAGGAAGCACTCAAAACGTGCGGCTATCCTAAATGGGCGTTCTTAAAGTCAGCAAAGAGGCACAGAAAAGAAGACCAGACACCAACGAGGGAGGATAAGAAGGACAGACGCAACAACATTGTCATCCCCTATGTAGCCGGTGTATCAGAAAAAACTTAGGAGAGTTTTCTCCAAGCACGACATCCCGGTGCATTTCAGACCCAGCAACACGCTCAGACAAAAACTGGTTCACCCGAAAGACAAAACGCCAAAACACAGACTTAACAATGTGGTGTATGCTGTACAGTGCAGCGAGGAATGCCCAGACCTCTACATTGGAGAGACCAAACAGCCACTTCACAAGCGCATGGCACAACACAGAAGAGCCACCTCCACAGGACAAGACTCAGCAGTCCATCTGCATCTTAAGGATAAAGGACACTCTTTCGAGGATGCCAATGTTCACATTTTGGACAGAGAGGACAGATGGTTTGAAAGAGGAGTGAAAGAAGCCATCTATGTCCACTGTGAGCGACCATCTTTGAACAGAGGCGGGGGTTTACGACACCAACTCTCTGCCATCTATAATCCAGTTTTGAGATCCCTTCCCAGACGCCTTAACGCCCACTCACATCCTGGGCCATCTGACCTCAGGAATTCGCATGATAAGGTGGGGCCAGGTTTCACAATGAACACACCCGAAACTCTGGCTGATTGGGACCCACACCCAGTTTCACACCTTGGCTCAGGCGATTAGAGGATCATCAGGGGGTCCTTTTGTCCCTCTGTGGGGGGATACTCCCACTAGGTTTATATCTGGGACTCTCCACCATTTGACCTTAGAACTGAAGAAGCTTCTCGGATGAGAGGTGAAACGTCTTCAAGTAACTTAAAGAAGTCCAGACGCTTTTCTTTGCAAGCTCCTTTGACTACGATGACCTGGATGACTGAGAACCTTCACAGACATAAAAAGGAAAAATATTCTATTTTGAAAAAGCTACAATAAAACTGAGCCAAGTATTTTCAGATAACTTTGAATATCGTTTATATTGAGTTTGGAATAAAGTCAACCTTTTACATCTATTTACATATTTCTCAGATTTAATAGTAATTTAAAGACTTAGTTCTTCACTGTTTCCAGGTTGACTTTTGTTTATATCTGTGTATAAATACGAGCTTCAGTTTATACTTCAATAAAATGCCGAGAAAAGGTCAAAGGTCGCAGTCCCAGAAGCTTAGATGGCAGAAGCAGAAAGAACAGGTAAATGTTTCTCAGAGCGGTGAGCAGGTAAAGGTGTCTGTTACAACTGTTCCCAGTCCAGAAGTGCAGAGTAGCGTTTAGACAGCCGCAGTGTCTTATGCAGATGTGGTAAAGCGAGGTGTTCGTTCAGTGTCTGTGCCAAAGGCTGAAGTACAACAGGTATTCCAGACGGAACCCCAGGTAACTGTGCAAACGCAGCATGATGGAGAAACTCCAGGACCGTCTCATGTACAGGTTACAAACAGTGAAAGTCACCCACGAGTGAGTAGCATCTGTGCATCCCGAAGCCAGGCCTCTGCTAAGTATGGAAAGTAACGGAATCAGCAATGCATGGCTAACAGTTTGGTTTTCCTGTCATTCTTACACGAGGATGAATTCATTACCAGAGCAGATCTTAACCGTGTGTTGGACAAAGGCCATGCAGTGTACTCAGATGCCAGAAAGAGGTTTGTGAACAGCGTGTTTCTAGCTTGCGATGAGCTTCCCACAGTGGTCACCAGCCGCAGACACGAGTATCAAGTCGACATGTCTCAGTTTGCTCGTTACGGCACATTTGATGGTAAAGATCACCTTGCGAGCCTTGAACAGGGACTACAGTGTTTAGTTTCAGACGTTCGCTATGCTTTGCTAGTCATGGGAGGAACGGTCATCGCAGTTTGCAGGCTGACTTCTGGTGAATACGCATATTTTGACCCTCACCCACGTAAGTCCACAGGAATGCCATTGTCGCTAAGTGTAAGTGGTGGAACTGCAGTTATGTTAAAGTTCACACGTCTTAACGACATGATTGACAGAATCAAACGCTTGTACCAAATGTTTAGCATCGCCTCAGCCTGCACTTATGAGCTACAGCCTGTCGAGTTTCACAGTGAAAACGAAACTACCGAATACAGCCAAACAGCTACAAGTATTCCAACACCGGCTTTAAATGAACCTGTTTTTGAGGTAAACTCCCAAACATCTACTGAGCAGACACTGAAAACTGTGAGTGACACTTTAACCATTGACAACCATCGTCCTTTTGATTATTTACAAAAAGAAACATCTGCATCTTCTGTCAGAGAAAATCAGGTAACATCAGATTCTGTTCCTCAGAATGATTCAAACACTGCCTCCTGTTCAACTAAGACAACAGAGGAACTCTCACAGAAAGTGTTGAAATGTAATAAACACAAAAGGAAAAAAATGAGGAGACGATTTTTGGCCCAACAAAAACTACCACAAAGGAAGGATAATCAGAAAAAGAAAGAAAGGCAGATGTACACTTTTGATGAAAGCTTTAAGGCAAAGAAAAAATATTCCAGTAGAAAGTCTAATGATCCTGATCATAGACAGAAGAAAAGTGTGTACAAAAGTAATCTGTATAAATTAAATGCTACATACAGAGAGAAACAGACAGAACATTTCAGAAAGATCTATAGAGAAAGGGATGATTGTAAGGAAAATCATAAGGAGCAAATGAGAAGGCTCTATAGAGAAAGTGCTAAAGTCAGAGAGAAAAAGAGAGAACGTGTCATAAGGATGTATAAAGACAATCCTATATTCAGAGAACAGCAAAAGGAACGTATAACAAGAACATATAGAGACTGTCCTGTGTTCAAAAAAAAGCAGAAGGAACGTATGAGAAGAACATACAGAGAATCTCCCAAAGTCAGAGAACAGCAGAAAGAGCGTTTAAGAAGAAACTACAAAACTTGTGCTGAATTCAGAGAAAAACATAAAGCCTGCATGAGGTCATATGTATATAAACTATATAAAGAAAGTGAAGAATTTAAACAGAAAAAACAATCTTACATGACAAAACGTTATGGAGAAGAGAGACAATTTCAGCAGCAACACAAGGACAATATGAGAGAACGAATGAGACTAAAGTATTGGAACAGTTTTTCTTTTAGACAGGTGCATAATGTCAGATGTGCAATGAACATAAAACGAAAATATCGCCAGATGCACCGGCCAGCTGAAAGTTTACAGTGTCATCCAGATAACAGTTTAATGAATGAGGCCATATCTCGTTTCAGATCAAACATTAAGTCAGCACCATCTTATGTTTGTACTGTTTGTCTAAAAGCTTCTTTTCCTAATCAGGTGAAAATCTGCAAAAGAACAAATTACTCAAAACACCAGACTGTAGCTCAGCAGTGTCTAACTGGTAAATTTGTTCATGTGTGTGATGAAGCATGTCATGATCACTGCAGCTTTCCTGTTGAGAGAAAAAAGGAGTATATCTGTCACACGTGTCACCGTTCCCTCAAAAGTGGATGCATGCCCAGGCTTGCTGCTGTCAATGGTTTAGAACTGCAGGATATTCCAGCTGAACTTCGTGATCTCAACATTCTGGAGAGACATCTGATTGCCAAATGCATCCCATTTGCAAAGATTATTCCTCTTCCAAATGGCAGACAGAGACTCATACGTGGTAATGTGGTGTGTGTACCATCTGAAGTCCAACAAACAGTTGACTGTTTACCGAGGCTCAGAAGCCATTCACAGATAATGAGGATCAAGCTGAAAAGACGCCTGTGCTACAAAGGCCATCAGCTGTTCCAGACTGTCACCTGGTCTAAACTCATCCAAGCTCTGCGTAAACTCAAACAAATTCATCCACAGTACACAGATGTTGTTATCAGAGATGATGCATTGCTTTGTGATCCAATGTTACCTGATGATGACAGCAGTGATGAAGCCAGCATGGCAAGTGATGATTATGATGAAGCAGATCTAATGGAAATTGACAACTATGAAAAAGATGCCCTTTTGTGCGAAAGTGAGTCTGAAAGTGAACAAGCTATTAATATGCAATCCTGTGATGAACAACCAGAGGAACAAAATCCAGAGGAACCAGAAAGTGATTTGAACAATGGAGGTTTTGCTCTAGAAAGCTGTCTGCAGCCTGTAGACATTTCAGAAGAGATTCTCTGTTTCACTGATAACACATATTGTGTGGCTCCTGCAGAAAGAAACAATCCCATTAGTTTCTTTAGAACTCCTCATTTGGAAGCCATGGCATTTCCTGTGCAGTTTCCTACTAGTCAGAATACACTGGATGAAAAGAGACTTCTTAAACTCACACCGAGTGCTTACTTCAAGTCAAGGCTTTTCAACATTGATGCAAGATTTGCTAAAGACACAAATTACCTGTTTTTCTCACAGTTTGTCACTGAAATACACTTGGCTAATTCCAGCATGACAATCCAGCTAAGGAAAGGTAAAACTTTGACCAAAGATGGACGTAAAATCACATCAGGAATGTTACAAAGTAAGACAGATGTAGAGAAGCTGGTAAGAAATAAAGATGCAATCAGATTTATGCAGCCACTCAGAGGAACTCCAGCTTACTGGCAGAAAACTACCAAAGATCTATTCAGTATGGTTCGTCAAATAGGAACACCTCAGTTCTTTGTCACTTTCTCTGCTGCTGAGATGAGATGGCCTGAAGTGATTCAAGCAATAAAGAGACAGCAAGGTGAAGAGGTTGATTTTGAAGCCCTGGACTGGTCAGAAAAGTGTGAAATTCTAAGATCAAATCCAGTAACCACCATGCGAATGTTTGATAAGCGTGTTGAGGCTTTGTTCAGAGATTTGCTTTTTTCTCCTGCACAGCCCCTTGGTGAGATCATTGATTACTTTTACAGAGTTGAGTTCCAGCACAGAGGTAGTCCGCATATACACATGTTGCTCTGGATTCAAGAAAAGGTAGAAGTAGATGTGGATGACGACCAAACGGTCTGTGACTTTGTGGACAGATACATCTCAGCTCAACTCCCTGATCCAGAAAAACAACCTGTACTGCACAAAAAAGTCACTGAACTACAAAAGCACAGCAAAAACCACACAAAAACATGCTTTAAGAGTGTGAACTCTGGTTGTAGATTTGGGTTTCCAAAACCACCAGCCACAAGAACAATGATTGTGAGACAGGATGAGGATTCAGACACTGAAGCTGCAAAAGCCAAACTCAGACCTTTGTTGAACCTGCTGAAGGAACCTGAAGCTGCTTCCCTCACCATAGAGCAGATTCTGTCACGATGCAACTTGACAATGAATGAGTATGAACAATGCCTCCAAGACATAAACAAGAAAACAGCTCTGATTCTGAAACGTGACCCAAAGGACTGTTGGATCAACAATTACAACCCAGACCTGCTTGAAGCCTGGAACTCTAATTTAGATGTCTCATTAATTTTGAATGCCTATTCATGTGTAGAATACCTCTGTAAATATATAACGAAGAAAGAATCTGGCCTCTCTGAATACCTGAAGACAGTTATTGATAACTCTGGAAACAACACGGTCAATGAATGTGATGAAATGAGAGCTGTGATGCAGGCTTACTCAAAAAAGAGAGAAATCAGCGCACAGGAGTGTGTGACTCGTGTCTGTGGCATAAAAATGAAAAAGTGTTCCCGCAGTGTTGTATTTGTACCAACAGATGATAACCCAGTAAAAATGAGTCGCCCGATGAGCTACCTGGAAAGCACAACACACGGCAGCTGTAATATTTGGATGACAAGTTTGAGTGATAAATACAAATGCAGACCTGAGACACCAGAATATGAGGAAATGTCCCTGGCTGATTTTGCTGCCCTGTGCCGGTTGGTGAGTGGTCCAAATGAAGGAAAAGATGTGCTTCCTCTTCTAAACCAGCTTGGATTTGTACAAAGGCGAAAGAATGATAAACCAGCTATAATCAGGTATTACCACAGCTCACAAGAAAAAGATCCTGAGCAATATTATGGTCGACTGTTGAGACTTTACCTTCCACACAGATCAGAGCAGGATCTGAAACCACAAGGGTTCCAAACCTATCAGTCCTTCTACAACTCGGGTTTTGTGCGACTTCCATGTTCAGACCACAGTGAGTTTGTGAAAAGGGTTGTGAAGAGAAATAAAGACAAGTATGAGAAGAACTCTGAGGATATTGAGAGTGCACTGGAAGAGTTTGAACAAAATAGGGATGTTGTGATCGATGAATGGTGTAATCTGGCTCCTGAATCTGAAGTTGTGAGGCTGCAATGTGATGAGAATCTTCCTGAGAGACATTCTGATGATGAGAACGAACAGGAAAATGTCCCCGACTACAGTCGTCAGTCTGATGCTGTAACAGAGATCAGAGCCATCAGAGAACAACCTGCAGTAGATCCAGCTGTGGTACGTGTAATGTATCAGAATCTGAACCAGAAGCAGGCCTGCGTGTTCTATGCTATAAGAGACTGGTGTATTCAGCGCGTTTGTGGTTTGAACCCAGATCCATTTTTCTTCTATGTCAACGGTGGTGCAGGAACTGGAAAGTCACATCTGATTAAGTGTATTCACTCTGAAGCATCAAAGATCCTGAGCAGACTGCCTGCTAATGCAGAAGAAGCTGACATATCAAATCCAACTGTTTTACTGACTTCATTTATCGGTACAGCAGCTTTTTCTATCAGTGGCTCTACATTACATTCTCTACTCAAACTACCCAGGAGTCTGAAACCACCCATTCAAGGACTTGGTAACCAACTGGATGAAGTCAGATCTGAGCTTATAAATGCAGAAATTATTGTTATTGATGAGATTTCAATGGTTTCAAAACCCCTTTTTGCTTATGTGGATGCAAGACTGAAACAAATCAAAGGCACTCAGAGACCTTTTGGTGGAATGTCAGTTTTAGCTGTTGGAGATTTTTACCAGCTGCCACCAGTGCGACAGTCTAAACCTCTCTGTGTTTACGATCCAGAACAGATTGACCTGTGGCAGGAACATTTTCAGATGATCACTCTAACCGAGATCATGCGTCAGAAAGATGATGTGGCCTTTGCAGAGATGCTGAACAGGATTAGAGTCAAAGAAAAGACAGATGAGCTTTCTCAGTGCGACAGAGATTTGTTGTCACAGGCCGTGACTGCACCAGAAGAATGTCCAACTGAGGTCTTACACATCTATGCCACCAACAAGAATGTGGAATCCCACAACACAGATACCCTGAAGAAGCTTCATTCAAACATTATAATCATCAATGCAGACGATTTCCAGAAGGATAAAGGTACAGGCAGAATGGCACGAAGAGACAAACCATTTACAGGTGGGAGAAATGATTTACCTGACACTCTGAATGTTGCTGAAGGAGCTCAAGTCATGCTGACCAGAAACTTGGACACACTAAACGGTTTAGTCAATGGTGCTTTTGGTATACTGATAAAGGTGGTGAGATCTGAAAATGATGGACACATAATCAAACTGGGGCTCAGAATGGACAACCGGCAGCCTATGAGACACAACCGCAGTTCTAATGCAGCATCTGATGATCTGGTTTACATTGAGAGAGCAGAGGAGAGTCTGAAGTTTAAAGGAGCGGTACGCAGACAGTTTCCTGTAAAGCTGGCATTCGCCTGCACAATTCACAAAACTCAGGGTCTTACGACACAGACAGCTGTAGTTTCAATGAAGAACATTTTTGAACCAGGTATGGCTTATGTTGCTCTCAGCAGGGTGACGTCTCTCAGTGGATTGTATTTACAGGACTTGGATGAGAAAAAGATTTACGCCAATCCAGAGGTAACTGCAGCGCTCCAAACCATGAGACAAGCCAGCGTTGAGGAAATGATGCCTCTTCTTCAGGTCAGAGAAACAGCCAGCAGACTTGACACTCTTACACTGATCCATCACAATACGGAGGGTTTGCCATCTCACATCAGTGACATCAAGAGTCATCATGAAATGTGTTTAGCAGATGTTTTGTGTCTCACAGAGTCTCACCTCCAAGGCTCCTTTGTTGCAGACAGTCTTCATTTGGACGGCTACACCATGTTCAAACGCAACAGACATGTGTCCTACACAAACTTTCCTCACATGGCCAGCAGAAGTGGTGGTGGGGTTGTTGTGTATTTGAGAAATCATTTTCAGGTTCAGGTAAAACAGTATCTGCATAATGTCACTGATCTTGAGTTTTTAGTGTTGAAGGTTCAGGCTCCATTCCCTGTGCTCATTGCGGTTGTGTACAGACCCCCTGACTACAGTTTGACACCATTCATGCAAAACCTGGTAAGTCTTTTAGATTCACTTGAAATAATGGACTGTCACCCAATAATTGTGTGTGGAGATTTTAATGAGAACCAGTTACAGAGTGGAAGAAAACAGATTCTGGAGCAGTTTCAGTCGAGAGGGTATTCACAGCTGATCACTTCTGCCACTACAGACAAGGACACCCTGCTTGACCTCATTTTTATTTCTCAGCCACAGAAAAGTCTTCATTCAGGTGTCCTGAGGACATATTACAGTTACCACAACCCTGTGTTTTGTGTCCTGTCCTTGAGCCAATCATGAACTCGTGTGGTGAGTTTTGAAACAATTACAGATCATGTTTGTTACAAAGTTTACTGATTGTAGAGCATGAAAAAGATTTTTCATTGAAAAAGGGTCTTCCCTACTCTGTCTGTCAGAAGACCCTTTCTTATTGCAATGTTATTAATCATTTCACCAAATCATTGCTGAACTTCATGCAGAGCAGGGAGATCTGCTTTCTGCTATCATGCACCTCAGATCTGAAATGGGCTGCAACATTTATTAAACCAACATCATTTCTTTTATTCTCATGTTTTAAATGACTAAATCTTTTTACTGTGACGTATGTAGCTCAACAAACGAGATCTTCCCCTCCAAGAGCTTTAAAATATGAAATAGTAAATACATAAATCCCAGATAAATGCAGGTATTTATTATGGGTCACATAAATAAATACAGACAATTATATTTTCTTGATTATAGTAGATTTTGTAGAATCAAAAGTTTTTGTGATGAATGAGTTTTTCCTCATGTTTTACAGGTAAAAAATGTCAAAAGTTTTAAACTATCTTTAGGCTACCAGAGATGTCTATAATGATACATTATGTAGAGAAAAACATTAGTACAGCTTACAGAATATGTATAAAAACTGATTTAGAAGTAAATGGATAGTTTTCTGAAAGTTCCCGACTACAGTTTAACACCACCCACCCAGCTCAGCCCCCAAGTGTCTATGTAATGCTGGTATGGTGTGTGAGTTTGACTTGGCCTTTATCCGGGTGGGTTTGGGTTCGGGTGGATAAAGGCCAAGTCAGAATTCTCTGAGCAGCTGGAAAAAGCTGCTAATAAACAAAGGCATCAGAAAGTGTGGGCTTTAGGTGTAGCCCACGCTTTCTGATGCACTAATTAGACTTAGTAACCGACACCCCATACCAGCATTACATAGACACTTGGGGGCTGAGCTGGGTGGGTGGTGTTATAAGCACTTGTTTTGTAGATGTATTTTTTCAGACAGGGCACAGTCTCCTTTGTGGCAAAACCTTCAAACTTCACCATCCTCAGCTGAAACAACAACATCTTAACACCATCTTCATGAACTGCTGAGCCAAACCTGATCCATCAGTGCTGGACTGCACAGATAACTACATGCCACAAGGAGACTGCTGTGTTATGAATTGCCATACCAGTGTGTCTTCAATGGAGAAGATGACACACCCATCACCTGACCTCCTGCCTGATCTGGAGACCATCATCATGCTGCCACACTACACACCTCTGAGACCATCAATGATGACTGATACTGAGGAAACTGTATTTCCTGTCAGAGATGCTCAGTGATCCTCAGAGCAGAGAGAGGTATGATTCTTTATCTTTGATAAAAAATGTCAGTGTTTTTAATTCAATTAATTAATTTAAATCCTGTTTATTGCATAAATAATTCCACACTCAAATGATTATACTTGTTGACACTTTTTGAGTTTTAATTCACATTATGGATTACAAATCTATGCTTTTTCTACTCTGTCTCTCTGTGCAGGTACTGCTGTCTTCTGAGTTCTTCAGTGTCCCAACTGAGACATTCAAACCTCATTGCAGAGCTCATGTCTTTCCTCACCATCATGTGAGCGTGAGATTGCTCTGGAGTCTGGTTATGTGGCCTGCAGCACCTATAAGGTATTTCAATATTGTTCATTGTACAACTTATTTGTAGTTTTTAGGGTTTCTACAGACAAAAAAAATGTTCCTTTTTCTGTATTTTTTAGAACAAGCTCGTCCAGTGTGCCTGCATTCCAGCTTCTTAGACTCTACGCAAGTGGAAAGAGTATCAGTGTTTGACCACTCTTACAGACACCGACTTCTGTCAACTCACTGCTACTGATCAGGCACCTCACTCCAGGAAGACAGAGGGCTGCAAGCCTGTCATCATTTCCAGTGTGGCTTTGTATTCTTGGGGTAGCATCAGATTTTTCCCACAAATATTCAAAGGTAACACTTGTTTTAAGCTTAGTTATTAAATCAAAAGTCTTCCCTTGTGTTATGTCTGTGAAGGTTCTCATGATGTAGTCTCTCTCTTCACTTGCATACCCACTACAGAGGCAGTGGAGACTGTCAGAAAACGACTACAAGAAGACAGCTCCTTAGAAGACAGGACCAACTTCACACCCGATCAGATTTGCACACTGTTAGACCTCTGCCTCACCACTACATATTTCAAATACAACGAGGGTTTCTACAGACAAAAACATGGCTGCGCCATGGGCTCCCCCGTGTCACCTATTGTAGCCAACCTTTGCATGGAGGAAGTGGAAAGGAAGGCTCTTGGCTCTTTTAAAGGGAGAGTACCCAGCCACTGGTACAGATATGTAGACGACACCTGGGTCAAAATCAAAACACAAGAAGTGGAATCCTTCACTGCGCACATTAATGCCGTGGATAAGAACATCAAGTTCACCAGGGAAGACACAAAGGACGACTGTTTGCCTTTCCTGGACTGCGCTGTGCACATTGAAGAGAACGGCCACCTCAACATTGAAGTTTATCGGAAGCCCACACACACGGACCAGTACCTCCTCTTTGACTCCCATCACCCTCTGGAACACAAACTTGGAGTAATTAGGACCGTACCCCCTCCCGGGCAGAACATGTTCCCTCTAAGCCTGAAGGAAAAAAGAAGGAACACACACATGTAAAGGAAGCACTTAAAACATGTGGCTATCCTAATTGGGCGTTTATAAAGTCAGCAAAGATGCACAGAAAAGAACATCAGACACCAGCGAGGGAGGATAAGACAGACAGATGCAACAACATTGTCATCCCCTATGTACTAATTAGACTTAATAACCGACACCCTATACCAGCATTACATAGACACTTGGGGGCTGAGCTGGGTGGGTGGTGTTATAAGCACTTGTTTTGTAGATGTATTTTTTCAGACAGGGCACAGTCTCCTTTGTGGCAAAACCTTCAAACTTCACCATCCTCAGCTGAAACAACAACATCTTAACACCATCTTCATGAACTGCTGAGCCAAACCTGATCCATCAGTGCTGGACTGCACAGATAACTACATGCCACAAGGAGACTGCTGTGTTATGAATTGCCATACCAGTGTGTCTTCAATGGAGAAGATGACACACCCATCACCTGACCTCCTGCTTGATCTGGAGACCATCATCATGCTGCCACACTACACACCTCTGAGACCATCAATTATGACTGATACTGAGGAAACTGTATTTCCTGTCAGAGATGCTCAGTGATCCTCAGAGCAGAGAGAGGTATTATTCTTTATCTTTGATAAAAAATGTCAGTGTTTTTAATTCAATTAATTAATTTAAATCCTGTTTATTGCATAAATAATTCCACACTCAAATGATTATACTTGTTGACACTTTTTGAGTTTTAATTCACATTATGGATTACAAATCTATGCTTTTCCTACTCTGTCTCTCTGTGCAGGTATTGCTGTCTTCTGAGTTCTTCAGTGTCCCAACTGAGACATTCAAACCTCACTGCAGAGCTCATGTCTTTCCTCACCATCATGTGAGTGTGAGATTGCTCTGGATTCTGGTTATGTGGCCTGCAGCACCTATAAGGTATTTCAATATTGTTCATTGTATAACTTATTTGTAGTTTTTAGGCCTTAACACAAATAAAATGTTCCTTTTTCTGTATTTTTTTAGAACAAGCTCGTCCAGTTTGCCTGCATTCCAGCTTCACAGAAAAGAACATCAGACACCAGCGAGGGAGGATAAGAAGGACAGACACAACAACATTGTCATCCCCTATGTAGCCGGTGTATCAGAGAAACTCAGGAGGGTTTTCTCCAAGCACGACATCCCAGTGTACTTCAGACCCAGTAACACACTCAGACAGAAACTGGTTCACCCGAAAGACAAAACTCCTAAACACAAACTTAACAATGTGGTGTATGCTGTACAGTGCAGCGAGGAATGCCCAGACCTCTACATCGGAGAGACCAAACAGGCACTTCACAAGCGCATGGCACAACATAGAAGAGCCACCTCCACAGGACAAGACTCAGCAGTTCATCTGCATCTAAAGGTCAAAGGTCACTCTTTTGAGGATGCCAATGTTCACATTTTGGACAGAGAGGACAGATGGTTTGAAAGAGGAGTGAAAGAAGCCATTTACGTCCACTGTGAGCGACCATCTTTGAACAGAGGCGGTGGTTTATGACACCAACTGTCTGCCATCTATAATCCAGTTTTGAGTTCCCTCCCCAGACACCTTAACGCCCACTCACATCCTGGGCCATCTGACCTCAGGAAATCACATGATAGGGTGGGGCCAGGTTTCACAATAAGCTCACCCGAAACCCTGGCTGATTGGGACCCACACCCACTTTCACACCTTGGCTCATGTGATTAGGTAGAGGATCATCAGGGGGTCCTTTGTCCCTCTTTGGGGGGAAACTCCCACTGGGTTAGAACTCTCCACCATTGACCCTTAGAAATGAAGAAGCTTCTCGGATGAGAGGTGAAACGTCTTCAAGCAACTCAAAGAAGTCCAGACGCTTTTCTTTCCAAGCTCCTTAGACTTCCCTTGTGTTAATTACATTTTATTTGCTGTTCTTTTCTTTTAGATTTATATGCAGTGATTGGATGTGGTGGAGCTTTGTTAACTGTGTGGAAAACATCTGTTTGTGATGATATTTACAATGAGGCTTTAAGGTGACAGTTTCCATGTTATTTCAATCATTTTACTAAGCAAAAACATGTTTGCAATTAACATATTTTTTCAGTTTTGTCTTTTGGATTTATGGTTAACATTCCTCTGTGACAGCAAATACTAAACTGGTCCAAGTAACCAGAATATCATTGGTCAAAGGCAAAAGGGACCATATGTCACACTAGCAATGAATTTTTGACTGTGTTTGTGTTAGTATAGAGTAGGTCTAACAGTGGTTTTCCACATCTGCTCTAATATATATAGATAATGGGTCAGACATATAAAGTCATTTTGAAAAGTTCATAAAGGTCATTTATATGTGTTCCTCTTTATCATTTTATATCAGGTCACACAGCTGACTTGAGTTTTGATCAGAGTAGAACCATAACATTCATGCTAATGGTTCTACTGTTTACAGTTACTTTATGATGGATTTCACCCTGGTCACAGCACTATGTGAAAAGCTGTTAGAGGTAAAGTTAAGCCAATTAATACCTCATCATAAGTCAGTCTCTAACGCAGGGCAGTGATTATTTTTCACTGTAATTTATTCCACAACAATGTTCTTTATTTGATCCTTGTTTCTTTAAATATGCACATCGATTGTTCAGCTGTGTGACTCTCCACACCTCAAATATATCACAATGTGGACTTCATTTCGACAGTATTTTGTAGATTGGTACCATATTTATCATCAAATCATCTTGTGCATTTATTACCTAAATGTTGTTTGTGTGGGGGTTTTTTTGTTGCCATTTTTACATTTCACCAACTGTGTAAATTCTGCAATTTTACCTTGGTTTTGTTTTACATCAGTTTATCTGCTGGCTGGTATTCCTGTCTTCCTTGTCTCACCCCAACCGGTCGCAGCAGATGGCCGCCCCTCCCTGAGCCTGGTTCTGCCGGAGGTTTCTTCCTATTAAAAGGGAGTTTTTCCTTCCCACTGTCGCCAAAGTGCTTGCTCATAGGGGGTCATATGATTGTTGGGTTTTTCTCTGTATCTATGAAGCGCCTTAAGGCGACTTTTGTTGTGATTTGGCGCTATATAAATTGAATTGAATTGGTTTTCTTCCTTTTCTAATGTTTCTGGTCATTTTTCACAGTTAAATAAGTAACTTTGTGGTTACTTCATCGTTTTCAGCTGTTATCTGTTTACAGTTTTTTCCTAATAATTACATTTCTGCAAAATTATAGCAGTTCTGATAAGTTGTAATATTTCTGCCAAGTTATTAATTTTCTACTAAATTATGTTATTTCTGCTAAGTTATGTTATTCTAAATTATTACATTTCTGCTAAGTTGTAGCTTCTGGTAAACTACAACATTTCTGCTGAATTGTTATGTTTCTTCTAAGTTATTGCATGTATGCTAAGTTATTACATTTTTGTTAACTTGATGTTGTTCTGCAAAATTAAAATTTCAACAACTTTTTAAACACTGACTTTGATTTCTTCAGCTTCTTCAGCTATTTTCAACTATTTTTAGCAGACAGCTTACATTTTAGCAAAGTTCCTTTGCTTCTGCAAAGTTTTTACAATTTCTGCAACTTTTCAGCTTTTTCAGCTAGTTTTTGCAGGCAACTTCAGCTTTAAAGCATCCACACTGCATTTTCGCAGGAAATGCAAATTTTTCTAGTTAGTGTGAATGCTTGTAAAAGCATTCACAGTATTGTTGTTGTAATCTTTATTATTATTATATTTTATTATCTATTCCGTACGTTTTTTGTAGTCCTACTCCTTCAAAACCGATCAACTTAGAAAAACCATTCAAACACCGTTAGATTCCTCTTCTTTTGGACATCACTGCTTCTATTTTTCTAATTTTTAACATTTATATTTTTAATTTTATTCAACTTTTTTCAACAAAAATTTCCCATGTATTTCAATGGAGAGACCCTTCAAATCCTCATTCAACTCACTCATTTTTAAACTCCTACTACTTCCACATACGTTGACATAGAGCCACCATTCAAACTTTAAAACGAAGCCAAGACATTCAACTATTGAACTTGTATTTATCTTTTCAATATCTATTATACTTTTTCTTCAGTTCCAGTTTAAGTTTCATGATGTTTTTTCAGCCGTTTCAGAGTTTATAATGGGTGTGTATGGGACGGAATGTTGGGGCTAGAGTGAGACAGCTCAACTGCTAGAGTGAGAGGAGCAAAAAAATTAATCTTAAAATCTTTTTTAAAACTGCTGCTGTGTCCGCAGCGTTTGCTCTACAGGTATGATTTTACCCTCAAAACGTAGCCATCGCTGTCCTCTTTCATCCAATGTGTTTACTATTGTACTAGGTGTTATGGTTCTTTCGTAAATGTCACCAATGCACAGCCTCCTCCCTCCAACTCTTCCATAGACTCTAATGTTAAAATGGCTCAGAAGGTTCGTTTGAAAATCAGAAGTACAGGGTGTCTTTACACTGTCACCACGTCCATATAATAAACTCCACAGGCATGAAAACTGAGAATTCAGTAGACTAGACATTGCTGTCGCTCACGGTGAAAGAATTTTGTCAATACGACCTGTACTTTTCATTTGGGAACGATTTGTTTCGGCCTGACTTTTCTGTTCATTTTAAGCAGCAAAAGTGAGGCGCATGTCTGTGTCCGTGTGTATGGAGCCATTGGGTGCAGTCACTATAGCAACCAGGCTCACACCTGCCTGCTTAACGAGCTCTGCCTGCCACTGTGCCAAGATTCATCTTAAACACTTCTCTTTCAACTGCTGCTGTGTCCACAGTGTTTGCTCTACAGCCATCATTTTACCCTCAAAATGTCGCCATCATTGTTCTCTTTCCAACACTGTGTCTTTCAAAGCTCAGAGATGTAAACTTTTTAAACTGTGTGGATCCAAGTGGAGGGATCACATTTTAGTCATTCAGTGATTCAAAGAATATGAACTTTTAATATTCATTCAGATGTTTTCTGACTCTAAATTTTCTTTTCTCATTTCTTAGGTTTTTCTAATTTACATTTAAAACATTTTCAGCTATTTTCCAACTTCTTCTCTGTGGTTGTCAGCTTTTAGCAGTTCAGCACTTTTGTTTTCAGGTGCAAATTTCTGTATTTTTCATCTCATTCAACATTTGTAACTTAAAATTCAGCAATTAATTCATTTCAGTGCATACATTCAGATTCAAGCATTCACACTGCAGTTTCTTCAGAAAATGCACATTCTAGTTATATTTAGTGTGAATGCTTGTAAAAGCATTCACAGTATTGTTCTTCTAATCTTTATTCTTCTATTTTATCTATTCCGTACGTTTTTTGTACTCTATCTCCGTCAAAACCGTTCAACTTAGAAAAACCATTCAAACACCGTTAGATTCCTCTTCTTTTGGACATGACTGCTTCTACTTTTCTCATTTTTAACATTTATATTTTTAAAATTATTCAACTTTTTTCAACAAAAATTTCCCATGTATTTCAATGGGGAGACCCTTCAAATCCTCATTCAACTTACTCATTTTTAAACTCTTACTACTTCCACATACGTTGACGTAGAGCCACCATTCAAACTTTAAAACGAAGACAAGACATTCAACTATTCAACTTGTATTTATCTTTTCAATATCTATTATACTTTTTCTTCAGTTCCAGTTTAAGTTTCATGATGTTTTTTCAGCCGTTTCAGAGTTTATAATGGGTGTGTATGGGACGGAATGTTGGGGCTAGAGTGAGACAGCTCAACTGCTAGAGTGAGAGGAGCGAAAAAATTAATCTTAAAATCTTTTTTAAAACTGCTGCTGTGTCCACAGCGTTTGCTCTACAGGTATGATTTTACCCTCAAAACGTAGCCATCGCTGTCCTCTTTCATCCAATGTGTTTACTATTGTACTAGGTGTTATGGTTCTTTCATAAATGTCACCAATGCACAGCCTCCTCCTTCCAACTCTTCCATAGACTCTAATGTTAAAATGGCTCAGAAGGTTGGTTTGAAAACCAGAAGTACAGGCTGTCTTTACACTGTCACCACGTCCATATAATAAACTCCACAGGCATGAAAACTGAGAATTTGGTAGACTGGACATTGCTGGCGCTCACGGTGAAAGAATTTCGTCAATACAACTTGTACTTTTCATTTGGGAACGATTTGTTTCGGCCTGACTTTTCTGTTCATTTTAAGCAGCAAAAGTGAGGTGCATGTCTGTGTCCGTGTGTATGGAGCCATTGGGTGCAGTCACTATAGCAACCAGGCTCACACCTGCCTGCTTAACGAGCTCTGCCTGCCACTGTGCCAAGATTCATCTTAAACACTTCTCTTTCAACTGCTGCTGTGTCCACAGTGTTTGCTCTACAGCCATCATTTTACCCTCAAAATGTCGCCATCATTGTTCTCTTTCCAACACTGTGTCTTTCAAAGCTCAGAGATGTAAACTTTTTAAACTGTGTGGATCCAAGTGGAGGGATCACATTTTAGTCATTCAGTGATTTAAAGAATATGAACTTTTAGTATTCATTCAGATGTTTTCTGAACTTTCTTTTCTCATTTCTTAGGTTTTTCTAATTATACAACTATAACATTTTCAGCTTTTTTCCAACTTCTTCTTCTGTGTGAATGTCAGCTTTTAGCAGTTCAGCACTTTTGTTTTCAGGTTAAATTCGGGTTGTTTTTTTTTATCTCATTCAAAATTTTCAACTCAAAATTCAGCAATTAATTCATTTCAGTGCATACATTCAGATTCAAGCATTCACACTGCAGTTTCTTCAGAAAATGCACTTTCTAGTTTATTCTGTATTCCGTACGTTTTTTGAAGTCCTACTCCTTCAAAACTGTTCAACTTAGAAAAACCATTCAAACACCATTAGATTCCTCATCTTTTGGACATGACTGCTTCTATTTTTCTCATTTTTAACATTTATATTTTTAATTTTATTCAACTTTTTTCAACAAAAATTTCCCATGTATTTCAATGGAGAGACCCTTCAAATCCTCATTCAACTTTCTCATTTTTAAACTCTTACTACTTCCATATACATTGACGTAGAGCCACCATTCAAACTTTAAAACGAAGACAAGACATTCAACTATTCAACTTGTATTTATCTTTTCAATATCTATTATACTTTTTCTTCAGTTCCAGTTTAAGTTTCATGATGTTTTTTCACCCGTTTCAGAGTTTATAATGGGTGTGTATGGGATGGAATGTTGGGGCTAGAGTGAGACAGCTCAACTGCTAGAGTGAGAGGAGCAAAAAAATTAATCTTAAAATCTTTTTTAAAACTGCTGCTGTGTCCACAGCGTTTGCTCTACCGGTATGATTTTACCCTCAAAACGTAGCCATCGCTGTCCTCTTTCATCCAATGTGTTTACTATTGTACTAGGTGTTATGGTTCTTTCATAAATGTCACCAATGCACAGCCTCCTCCTTCCAACTCTTCCATAGACTCTAATGTTAAAAGGGCTCAGAAGGTTCGTTTGAAAATGAGAAGAGCATGGTGTCTTTCCACTGTCACCACGTCCATATAATAAACTCCACAGGCATGAAAACTGAGAATTCAGTAGACTAGACATTGCTGGCGCTCACGGTGAAAGAATTTCGTCAATACGACTTGTACTTTTCATTTGGGAGCGATTTGTTTCGACCTGACTTTTCTGTTCATTTTAAGCAGCAAAAGTGAGGTGCATGTCTGTGTCCGTGTGTATGGAGCCATTGGGTGCAGTCACTATAGCAACCAGGCTCACACCTGCCTGCTTAACGAGCTCTGCCTGCCACTGTGCCAAGATTCATCTTAAACACTTCTCTTTCAACTGCTGCTGTGTCCACAGTGTTTGCTCTACAGCCATCATTTTACCCTCAAAATGTCGCCATCATTGTTCTCTTTCCAACACTGTGTCTTTCAAAGCTCAGAGATGTAAACTTTTTAAACTGTGTGGATCCAAGTGGAGGGATCACATTTTAGTCATTCAGTGATTCAAAGAATATGAACTTTTAATATTCATTCAGATGTTTTCTGACTCTAAATTTTCTTTTCTCATTTCTTAGGTTTTTCTAATTTACATTTAAAACATTTTCAGCTATTTTCCAACTTCTTCTCTGTGGTTGTCAGCTTTTAGCAGTTCAGCACTTTTGTTTTCAGGTGCAAATTTCTGTATTTTTCATCTCATTCAACATTTGTAACTTAAAATTCAGCAATTAATTCATTTCAGTGCATACATTCAGATTCAAGCATTCACACTGCAGTTTCTTCAGAAAATGCACATTCTAGTTATATTTAGTGTGAATGCTTGTAAAAGCATTCACAGTATTGTTCTTCTAATCTTTATTCTTCTATTTTATCTATTCCGTACGTTTTTTGTACTCTATCTCCGTCAAAACCGTTCAACTTAGAAAAACCATTCAAACACCGTTAGATTCCTCTTCTTTTGGACATGACTGCTTCTACTTTTCTCATTTTTAACATTTATATTTTTAAAATTATTCAACTTTTTTCAACAAAAATTTCCCATGTATTTCAATGGGGAGACCCTTCAAATCCTCATTCAACTTACTCATTTTTAAACTCTTACTACTTCCACATACGTTGACGTAGAGCCACCATTCAAAATTAAAAACGAAGACAAGACATTCAACTATTCAACTTGTATTTATCTTTTCAATATCTATTATACTTTTTCTTCAGTTCCAGTTTAAGTTTCATGATGTTTTTTCAGCCGTTTCAGAGTTTATAATGGGTGTGTATGGGACGGAATGTTGGGGCTAGAGTGAGACAGCTCAACTGCTAGAGTGAGAGGAGCGAAAAAATTAATCTTAAAATCTTTTTTAAAACTGCTGCTGTGTCCACAGCGTTTGCTCTACAGGTATGATTTTACCCTCAAAACGTAGCCATCGCTGTCCTCTTTCATCCAATGTGTTTACTATTGTACTAGGTGTTATGGTTCTTTCATAAATGTCACCAATGCACAGCCTCCTCCTTCCAACTCTTCCATAGACTCTAATGTTAAAATGGCTCAGAAGGTTGGTTTGAAAACCAGAAGTACAGGCTGTCTTTACACTGTCACCACGTCCATATAATAAACTCCACAGGCATGAAAACTGAGAATTTGGTAGACTGGACATTGCTGGCGCTCACGGTGAAAGAATTTCGTCAATACAACTTGTACTTTTCATTTGGGAACGATTTGTTTCGGCCTGACTTTTCTGTTCATTTTAAGCAGCAAAAGTGAGGTGCATGTCTGTGTCCGTGTGTATGGAGCCATTGGGTGCAGTCACTATAGCAACCAGGCTCACACCTGCCTGCTTAACGAGCTCTGCCTGCCACTGTGCCAAGATTCATCTTAAACACTTCTCTTTCAACTGCTGCTGTGTCCACAGTGTTTGCTCTACAGCCATCATTTTACCCTCAAAATGTCGCCATCATTGTTCTCTTTCCAACACTGTGTCTTTCAAAGCTCAGAGATGTAAACTTTTTAAACTGTGTGGATCCAAGTGGAGGGATCACATTTTAGTCATTCAGTGATTTAAAGAATATGAACTTTTAGTATTCATTCAGATGTTTTCTGAACTTTCTTTTCTCATTTCTTAGGTTTTTCTAATTATACAACTATAACATTTTCAGCTTTTTTCCAACTTCTTCTTCTGTGTGAATGTCAGCTTTTAGCAGTTCAGCACTTTTGTTTTCAGGTTAAATTCGGGTTGTTTTTTTTTATCTCATTCAAAATTTTCAACTCAAAATTCAGCAATTAATTCATTTCAGTGCATACATTCAGATTCAAGCATTCACACTGCAGTTTCTTCAGAAAATGCACTTTCTAGTTTATTCTGTATTCCGTACGTTTTTTGAAGTCCTACTCCTTCAAAACTGTTCAACTTAGAAAAACCATTCAAACACCATTAGATTCCTCATCTTTTGGACATGACTGCTTCTATTTTTCTCATTTTTAACATTTATATTTTTAATTTTATTCAACTTTTTTCAACAAAAATTTCCCATGTATTTCAATGGAGAGACCCTTCAAATCCTCATTCAACTTTCTCATTTTTAAACTCTTACTACTTCCATATACATTGACGTAGAGCCACCATTCAAACTTTAAAACGAAGACAAGACATTCAACTATTCAACTTGTATTTATCTTTTCAATATCTATTATACTTTTTCTTCAGTTCCAGTTTAAGTTTCATGATGTTTTTTCACCCGTTTCAGAGTTTATAATGGGTGTGTATGGGATGGAATGTTGGGGCTAGAGTGAGACAGCTCAACTGCTAGAGTGAGAGGAGCAAAAAAATTAATCTTAAAATCTTTTTTAAAACTGCTGCTGTGTCCACAGCGTTTGCTCTACCGGTATGATTTTACCCTCAAAACGTAGCCATCGCTGTCCTCTTTCATCCAATGTGTTTACTATTGTACTAGGTGTTATGGTTCTTTCATAAATGTCACCAATGCACAGCCTCCTCCTTCCAACTCTTCCATAGACTCTAATGTTAAAAGGGCTCAGAAGGTTCGTTTGAAAATGAGAAGAGCATGGTGTCTTTCCACTGTCACCACGTCCATATAATAAACTCCACAGGCATGAAAACTGAGAATTCAGTAGACTACACATTGCTGGCGCTCACGGTGAAAGAATTTCGTCAATACGACTTGTACTTTTCATTTGGGAGCGATTTGTTTCGACCTGACTTTTCTGTTCATTTTAAGCAGCAAAAGTGAGGTGCATGTCTGTGTCCGTGTGTATGGAGCCATTGGGTGCAGTCACTATAGCAACCAGGCTCACACCTGCCTGCTTAACGAGCTCTGCCTGCCACTGTGCCAAGATTCATCTTAAACACTTCTCTTTCAACTGCTGCTGTGTCCACAGTGTTTTCTCTACAGCCATCATTTTACCCTCAAATCATAGCCATTTTTGTTCTCTGTCCAACACAATGTCTTTGAAAGCTCAGAAATGTCAACTTTTTAAACTGTGTGGATCCAAGTGGAGGGATCACATTTTAGTCATTCAGTGATTCAAAGAATATGAACTTTTAATATTCATTCAGATGTTTTCTGACTCTAAATTTCATTTTCTCATTTCTTAGGTTTTTCTAATTTACAATTAAAACATTTTCAGCTATTTTCCAACTTCTTCTGTGTGAATGTCAGCTTTTAGCAGTTCAGCACTTTTGTTTTCAGTCGAAAATTTCTGTATTTTTCATCTCATTCAAAATTTTTAACTTAAATTCAGCAATTAATTCATTTCAGTGCATACATTCAGATTCAAGCATTCACACTGCAGTTTCTTCAGAAAATGCACTTTCTAGTTAGTGTGAATGCTTGTAATGGCATTCACAGTATTGTTGTTGTAATCTTTATTATTATTATTAGTGTGAATGCTTGTAATGGCATTCACAGCATTGTTGTTGTAATCTTTATTATTATTATTAGTGTGAATGCTTGTAAAAGCATTTACAGTATTGTTGTTGTAATCTTTATTAGTGTGAATGCTTGTAAAAGCATTCACAGTATTGTTCTTCTAATCTTTATTATTATTATATTTTATCTATTCCGTACGTTTTTTGTAGTCCTACTCCTTCAAAACCGTTCAACTTAGAAAAACCATTCAAACACCGTTAGATTCCTCTTCTTTTGGACATGACTGCTTCTATTATTCTCATTTTTAACATTTATAATTTTCAAATTATTCAACTTTATTCAACAAAAATTTCCCATGTATTTCAATGGAGAGACCCTTCAAATTCTCATTCAACTTACTCCTCTTTAAACTGTATCTACTTCCACATACATTGACGTAGAGCCTCCATTCAAACTTTAAAACAAAGACAAGACATTCAACTATTCAACTTGTATTTATCTTTTCAATATCTATTATACTTTTTCTTCAGTTCCAGTTTAAGTTTCATGATGTTTTTTCACCCGTTTCAGAGTTTATAATGGGTGTGTATAGGACGGAATGTTGCCGCTAGAGTGAGACAGCTCAACTGCTAGAGTGAGAGGAGCGAAAAAATTAATCTTAAAATCTTTTTTAAAACTGCTGCTGTGTCCACAGCGTTTGCTCTACCGGTATGATTTTACCCTCAAAACGTAGCCATCGCTGTCCTCTTTCATCCAATGTGTTTATTATTGTACTAGGTGTTATGGTTCTTTCGTAAATGTCACCAATGCACAGCCTCCTCCCTCCAACTCTTCCATAGATTCTAATGTTAAAAGGGCACAGAAAGGTTGTTTGAAAATCAGAAGTACAGGCTGTCTTTACACTGTCACCACGTCCATATAATAAACTCCACAGGCATGAAAACTGACAATTTGGTAGACTGGACATTGCTGGTGCTCACGGTGAAAGAATTTTGTCAATACGACCTGTACTTTTCATTTGGGAACGATTTGTTTCGGCCTGACGTTTCTGTTCATTTTAAGCAGCAAAAGTGAGGCGCATGTCTGTGTCCGTGTGTATGGAGCCATTGGGTGCAGTCACTATAGCAACCAGGCTCACACCTGCCTGCCTAACGAGCTCTGCCTGCCACTGTGCCAAGATTCATCTTAAACACTTCTCTTTCAACTGCTGCTGTGTCCACAGTGTTTGCTCTACAGCCATCATTTTACCCTCAAATCATAGCCATTGTTGTTCTCTTTCCAACACAGTGTCTTTAAAACCTCAGAGATGTAAACTTTTTAAACTGTGTGGCTCCAAGTGGAGGGATCACATTTTAGTCATTCAGTGATTCAAAGAATATGAACTTTTAATATTCATTCAGATGTTTTCTGACTCTAAATTTCATTTTCTCATTTCTTAGGTTTTTCTAATTTACAATTAAAACATTTTCAGCTATTTTCCAACTTCTTCTGTGTGAATATCAGCTTTTAGCACTTTTGTTTTCAGATTAAATTCTGTTTTCTTTTTATCTAATTCAAAATTTTTGACTTAAATTCAGCAATTAATTCATTTCAGTGCATACATTCAGATTCAAGCATTCACACTGCAGTTTCTTCAGAAAATGCACTTTCTAGTTAAAACTGATATAGAATTGAAAATCTGAAGTCAAAACTAAATAAAAATAAAAACTAATGAAAATTGCAAAACTATTAAAACCTTGGTCCATAGTTCAGCGGAGACAGTGTCCTTTGCCCTACCAGGCTAAGTAAAGTCTACCAGCCAACCCAGGTGGCCTTGCATGGAGTGGGAAGAACAGTCTAAACACAGTCGTTATCAGGGTGTTTTTGTTCGGCTCCAGCCTTCAGCCCACGGAAGGGATAGCCGCATTATGAAGTTGATTTTTCTTTTATGCGAACAACTCATGAGAATTTCAAAGCTGTTCTTTAACACTCTGACACTGGTCTCTCAATCTCCCATTGGAGAGCCGCGAGCTTCTCCATGATGTTATCAAACTTGCGCTCCGTGGTCTTGTCATTCTTGTGCTCAGAGAGCCGATTCTGAGAATTCACGACTGCAGTGAGCTGCTCCACGATGTAATCCAACTTTTGCTCAGAGATCTTATTCTGAGTATTCACGGCTCTTAACCATGCTGCTTTCAATGAGCCCTTTCTGAGAAGTTGCGCCTCGTCCCATCGTTTCAATCCCAGCGGGCAGCCTTGGGGGGGTTTGAACAGCCGGTTCCACTTTCTTAATTCTCCGTTAAGTCAGGGCCAAGCCAGCTCCGATCAGCAAGAACCCTGTTATCATGGTTCCGAATAGGTAGATATCTTCAGCGTCCTCGATCGACAGTCCCACCAGGCACACGATCCTCTTTTTTTTTTTTTCTTTTTTGTGTCCCGTTTGGATCTTTAGCCATCAGAATTGTTGTCTTAAGGCCAAGAAAGATGCCAAGCGGATTTATTTTACCAAGTGGATCATCATGGCCTTGCCATATTGGTCCATTTGATTGACCTTTATTATAATTATGAATTTATTTTATTTTCAGTTGCTACAAACGGGACAGACGTGACTGGGGGATAGGACAGGGAGAAAGAATGAAAGAAAGAGAGGGAGAGAAAGAAAACCAAAGGGGAGAAGAGACGGTGAGAAAGGGGGGAAGAAAGGAAAAAACAAACAAACAAACAAACAAAACACCTGGATCACCTGTATGGAGAAAAAAAACAGAAGAGAAAGCAAACAACAAAGAGCAACATAATAAAAACAGCACCATCACAATAAACTAGCTCGCAGTAGATAACAGTAGATACTAAATAATAAACAATATTGTGCAGCACGCAAGATAGACAGCGCACAATGTGCTTTGAGGCAGCAGCCAAGAAAGGTGTAGTCCGCGTCTGTGAACACCCGTGTGTACACCTGTGTGCACACCTGTGTGGATCAGCATGCTTGTATTCCAAAGGTTTCTCCATGTAACGATCTGCTAGGGAGTGTGGGGAGCCACGATCCTCTATTTCTGCCACCCGTCCATCGTGTATCCGGCAGGGAAAGTCCCTCCAGGGCACTCGGGCTCTCCCGAGCCCAGACTTCTCGTTGAGAAAAGGGTGTCAATAGCATTCAGGGACCAGTTGATCAAATCCATAATTCTCTTTTAGGTTTTAGAGAACAGACTGTGAGAGAGTGTTCCAGGGAAAGTAATACACCCGAGACAAGACAAGGACACAAGAGGTTAAGCAGGGAAGACAAGGGGAAGGAGGAGAGGAGAAAAGTGCGACCGCCTTCGCCGAGAGCCAAACAAAGAAACTTGCTTGTCTAATTTTAGGGAGCTATGCAGAACTACTCCATGATTTCTAACAGTATAGGAGAGATGACTGGCATGACTGTTTGACCTGTAATCTAATTTTGTTCACCCAAGTAAAAACTAAAAGTCTCTGTTAAATGGCATAACACAGACTAAACATGCTTACTCTAGGGTCGAACCCTAATGTCCCCATTATTAATACATTAATTATATATTACACATACAAGTAAAATTGATTAACTTAAGATAAAATAAGATAAGGCAAGATAAGATAAGACTTTACTGATCCCACGGTGGGGAAATTTGTGCGTTACCTCAGCTCAGGTACAGATAGCAGGAGAAAAATACAAAAAAGTACAAAATAAATGAGATAATGCAATATAACAGTTTATTAATAATTTTGATTAGTCATTGGTTCTGTTGTTGATGATATTATTCAAACAATATATATTAAATAGGAATAGTTTGAGCCCTTGAGTCACAGATTAACGGTCACAGGTTAAAATCTGACCACGCTTTGAACTCACTGATGGTGACTTTGGTGACGAGGTCGACGGTCATGTTTCGTCCAGCTTCAGAACCCAGTTCCACTGCAACCCTTACTCGCTCTCTGCCCCTGTTCACACAGAAACCACCACACTATGGGTCAGCTGACACGGAGCAAACATCTGCAGCTACAGCTGCATGGAGAGCTGAATGTTTTCTGTCAGGACATTTCTTGATCATATTGGATAATCAGATGGTCAGAGTCTCATCACGAGAAAAACAAAGACTTCCCCAGAGGTTTGTACGGCGCCCGGCGCACTGATGATAACGTACCTGTGATGAACTGCTGGCTCCTGCTTAACAGCTGAAGGTTTTCTCGGGTTCACAGCAACACCAGCTCCACCTTCCAAAAGTCCATCACGCCGCCTCCATTCACCTCCTGGATGGCAACCCTTCAAACCATCTCTGTAAATTATATTTTATTATTTATTCTGTAGATATATTCCGGAAGGGAAATTGCACACGCTGTGCTCGTCAAATAAGACTGTGTACTAAAAGCAAGCCACTTTAGTACGTCGTAAAAGAAGTCCAGATCAACAAAATCCCAGCAAGGTTGCTATAGTTACCCAAAAAAGGTAACTGACATTAAAAAATGAACAGCTGAATGAAATTAAAACTAACCTAAACAACTGTGTGAACTTGGAAAAGTAAAATCAAATGAAAACAGAGGAAAGCCTTTGGCTCTGTTGGTAAAATTTGTTATCACAACTTCCCTGATGAGGCGTGGATGGACATGTTTATTGAGTGTTTTGAAATTCGGTGTTTTTATTGTAATGTACTGATGTTACTGAACATTGCCTCCATATGCTGGAAACCTAACACTGAACATTTTCAAATAAAACTACACTGAAATGAGCACATCGGAAAGTAAATGAAACAACGGCATTATTCCAAACATTTTTTACCACCTGCCCTCAGTACGTGAGGATCCAGAACTATGACAGGGTCATCGGCAGTACAGGCACCACACAGTGAACTTTCCTGGCTCCATTTCTATTCACCATATACTCTGCAGACTTCTACAGCTCTGCTGACTGCTCCCTGCAAAAGTTCTCTTGTTCAGAAATTGTTGGCCTCCTTGCCAATGGGAATAATGGGGAGAACTGGCTGACAACTTTGTCAGTTGATACCAGCCGAATCACCTCCAGACAAACACTAAGATAAACAAGGAGCTGGTGGTGGACTTTCACATGCAAAAACACCCACCACCTACCTACACCATTAAACATCCAGGGCTTGAACTTTGAGACAGTGGATTCATTTAAGTACCTGGGTCTTTATCTGACCAGTAAAATGGTCTAGACTAACAATTCAATTCAAAGATGGGCTTGGAGCAAATTCTCTCATGACAACCTTCCCAAAGTGTAGGTCCATAAAGTATTCAGTTTCATTTTTCGCTGGGCTTGGACCTTGTTCACAGTTTTCTTTAATAAGGTCCAACCTTATTGAATGAATCATGGACTTTAAAGTTTTATTCAGCTGCAAATGGCAAATTATTCCATATTTTAGGAGGCAAAGACAGAAAAGGCTCCACCCCCTCTGAGCTTCCTCCTGGATCTCGGTACCTCCAGGAGCAGCTGGTCAGCTGACCTGAGAGACTGACAGGGTGTGTAGGGATGAAGAAGCTCAGAGAGGTAAAGCGGGGCAAGATTGTGAAAGCAATTAAAAACAAATATTAGAATTTTAAAATGAACTCTAAAAGACACAGGCAGCCAGTGCAGTGAGGCCAGCACAGGGTTATATGCTGACTTTACGAGTTCCTGTTTAACAGTCGTGCAGCTGCATTTTGAACCAGTTGCAGACGTGAGAGCAGCGACTGACTGACCCCCACATAAAGTGAGTTACAGTTGTCCAGACGGGAAGAAATAAAAGCACGGATCACTGAGTGCTTCCTAGAAAGAAAAGATTTCACTCTCACCAGTCGCCTTTAATGATAAAAACTGGACTTGACCACTGCTCTGATTTGGCTGTCCAAATAAAGTTACGTTGAAACCAAGCACACCATTGTTTTTCTTGTGACATTACCAATAAGTTTGATGTGTCACATGGCCCTCTTCCTATTGGAAAAAAAACTCCACAACAAAGACTTCAACTGATCAAACACACACAAACCCACACATGTGCAATAGGAATAACACTAAGGGCAACACTCTTTTTTTTGACTCAGTTGTATATAGTATTTGTATTCTATTTTATTATATTGTGTACAGTTATGTACAGTATGTTATTCTTATCCTATTCCAGGGTTTTTCTAATTTTTGCTATGTAACTTTGCACTGTCCACTTTCTGCTGTAACCAAATAAATTTCCCATGTGTGGGACTAATAAAGGTTATCTTATCTTATCTTAAATTAAAACTAACCAACCTTGGAACTCACTAATTGTAACTTTGGCGACGAGGTGGACAGTCACGTTTCCTCCTTCCTCCCCTCCAGCTTCAGAACCCAGTTCTACTTAAGCTCCTGTCTGACAGAAAACACCACAACATGGATCAGCTGACACGGAGCAAACATCTGCAGCCACAGCTGCATGAAGAGCTGAATGTTTTCTGTCAGGACATTTTATGATCATATTGGATAATCAGATTAACCGTATCTCATCATGAGAAACTCAGAAACCTCTTCTGAAGCTCAAAAGGAGCCTGATGGCGTGAATGACAACGTACCCATGATGAACTGCTTGCTGCTGTTGAACAGCTGGAGGTTTTCTTGGGTCCGTAGCAGTACCAGCTTCATCCTCCATAAGTCTATCACAGACCCTGTGTGTACACAGACCTTGTACATAGAGAAGGGGTAAATAGAAACATACAAAATCTTTTCTTACTTAATAAAAGAACAGCGACGCTTTCAGGAGGACAAACCCTGCAGCAGGTCAGGTGACAAGTTCAGAAAGGTTATCACCTCATTTGTATCATGTTTGGATAGAAACTAGCAACATAACTTCCTGATAACTTCGACCTTGATTGAACCTTGTAGATTCACTTTCTTCTCAATGTTAAACGTCTCAATGTTAAACTTTATTGTAACAGCTGGAGAACTCTCTCCTGCCAGTTTTTCACTCTTCAGCTTCACCCCCTGAGGTCTGAAACTGTCTGATTTGGCTGCTTTGCTCCAGTTTTCGTTTTTTTTTTTTTTGCTTCGATTGGTTCTCCACGCTCTGGGCTCTCTGCTCAGTTCAGCTAAGCTTTCTCCGCTGCTCTGCAGAGCAGCAATCCACTCTGTTCTCCTTGAGTGTTGTGCCAAAAAGTGATTATTTTTATGTCTCTGTGTTTTTAAAGTCTAATAGGCTGTAGTCAACAAAAGCTATCTCTTTCTACAACATACTGTATGAGGTTCACCAGTGGAAACGCTCTTTGTAAATAGGCTGCACTCATTTTAGAAGTTCCTACGGGACCATCTTTGGCACAAAATATCATCAAGTCACTTTGTGACACGGTGCTGACCACCTCTTTCTTTCATGTTAGCGTAACATTGTTTTTATTGCAGCCCTCACTTGGTTTTGTGGAAGTGGCTCTGACAGCTTTCTGATTTCACAAAGATATATGATTACTTGAGGCACAGCACTCTGTGGTATGTGCAGAACAGTTTGCATCTTTAACAGCAGAGATATTAAATTGTGCTGTAGCTGTTTTCTAAATCACAAAGATGACTTTCACTGGTTTCTTCACTTACATCTGCTAACTCTTTCAGCATGTAACATTTGCTCTTGCGTAGCATCACTGTCATGGCTTAGATAATTACAACCATTTCTAACTTTAATCTCTTCCAGTTGTTTTTTAGTCCAACGTGTGTTGAAAGTGAAGTGACACCTCTTTCAAAGTTACACTGTAAAAAAAATTGTAATATAAAAGTATTTTACTGTGTATTTTACAGTTTTGTTCTGTTCTTCTAGAATATCATTAAATTCACATCAATAGACTGATTTTACATTTCAAATGTAAATTAACGTAAAATCACTGTAAATGTAATAAAACATAATTTCCTTGTTTTTTAAATGTATCTGTCTGTACATATGCATATTTAGTTTTGTTAAAATAATTCAGAAATGTGTCATGATTTCACAAATATCTGTCCGTTATTTGAAAGATTGAACTGTTAAATTCAAATGTAATGCTATGGAAAAATATATAAAATGATTCGTATAAACTTTTTTTTACATCAAATAATAATAATAATTATTGCTATTTAGGGCGATCGTGGCTCAAGAGTTGGCAGTTTGCCTTGTAATCAGAAGGTTGCCGGTTCGAGCCCCGGCTCGGACACTTTCGGTCGTTGTGTCCTTGGGCAAGACACTTCACCTACTGGTGATGGCCAGAGGGGAATTATAAAGTGGAATTGTAAAGCGCTTTGAGGGTCTCATAAAGCGCTATATGAATGCAATCCATTATTAGTTAAGTGTTAACTGTATATTTCTGTACATTTAAGTATTATTATTCATATTGCTGCATTCATTGACCTTGTTTATAGGTAATTTCTTTGTTTAATCACATTAAAATGTTCCTAATTTAATGTTTAAAAGCACTTGAAAAAGGCAAAAGCCCATGTAAAATTAGGGCAACAAACTGTATTGTCATTACTGAAAATAACCGTATTTTCATGAGAAAGTTATTTTCTGGTATTATTTTGGCGCCCCAGCTGCTGGAATATTACTGTTTTTTTAGGATTTTTTTTACGGTGTAGTCTTTCTGCGGCCACGTGACTTTATGATTTACTTTGATGTGCAGGTGGGTAAAATAGTCAACGAACCCAAACGACAGACGGCAAACCAACTCAACGCTGGACAAGCCAGATGGTCTCCTTTTTTTCACACAATTTAACTTCACTATCGCTTCCAGACATGCGTCTCGTAACCCACAAAGAGAGATGCCGTAACCCCCAATCGCCAGTATGTTCCCTCTAGTGTCCCTTCACAAGGTATCTACTCTGCACACACCAGCCATCCTGGTAACAATCGCAACATACCCTCCTTCAGTTTGTTTTGGTGGTAAATTTTAGTTCAGGATGTTAAGGATTATGTGTATGTCTGTACCACATGTGCTCTCCTTCTGCTGACCTACTCTCCACATCGACGCTCCACTTCAACTCCTGCCTGACTCGTTACTGGTAGAAGCCCTCCGCCCCTGTTCGCACAGAAACCACCACAACACAGGTCAGCTGACACAGAGCAAACATCTGCAGCCACAGCTGCTGGAAAAGCTGAATGTTTTCTTTCAGGATGCTTCATGATCATATTGGATAATCAGACCGTCACCATCTCATCATGAGAAAAAGAAAGACCTCCTCAGAGGTTCAAACGCAGTCCGGCAGCACCGATGATGACATACCTGTGATGACCTCGGGTACACAGCAGAACCCAGTCCAGCCTCCATCACGCTGTCTCTGCGTCCTCCTGAGCAGCGTCCTGTTAGGCTGTGTGCTACAGCCCCTCCCAAACCACCACCTTCGTGTAGTGTTGGCGGTCTTAATGTTGGCAGTCAAAGAAATCTAAATTTGGAAAAAATGATCAGGTAAAGACAGAGCTGCGGGTTTAAAAGCCGGCTGAGCGTTTCACCTGAATCTAGTCCCTCCACCGCAGCACCTGCTGCGCATGCTTGGTGGTGAGTGTCTTGGTGTCGAGCCAGTTTTACACGGTGACAGTTTGAGGTTGCTCATGATATTGAAGACTTTGACCGGGCAGCAGTGCTGGTGCATCTTCACACAAAGGGAGGTTGTGCCAGGAGCGCCCCCTCACCGAGCTCCTGTCCCCAGCACCACGGCAAGCAGGACACCTTCTGCTCAAAAAACTGAATCATTAAAATTGAAACGAGTTGAAAAAACATCACAGAGTAACTTTATTCTACTTTTTCCTGTAAGATTTAAACGGGAATCAAGATTACATGTGACTTTAAAAAGCTTAGGACAACGATGCAGAATGCCACACAATCCTGCAGAAAACTGTTCGTGAATATTGATATGTCAAAGACACAAGAAAACTCGCACTAGCAACACCAACATCTGAATACAATGAGACTGTGTCTGTGGAACTGTGTGAACTTTAACCATGAGTGGTATCCCCACATTATTGACCAGTTTAGTGCAGGCAGAATCCTAAACTCACAGAAATCTTTTGAAATAGTCAAACACTTTGTTCATGACGCGATGCGTGCACATGGCTCCTCTCAAACAATTTAGTGACAATGGGGGAGAGTTTAATGACGATGACGTGAGAGACATGGCAGAAAATTTCAACACAGAGGTAAAGACAACAGCTGCATACTGCCCATGGAGTAATGGACTGCTTGAGGAACGCAATCAAGAACTCCCAGAAATAAAAATGTCACGGCAAGTAACTGCTGCCACTGGAACACTGCAATGGACTGGGCTCTTATGGCAAAGAACACGTTTTTGGCTACAATACTCCTTGCTGTGCCTTCTAGGCAGCAAGTCACACTTGTGCTTTAGATGCATCAAGAAAGTTTTTACAGAAGCAAAAAGTTCACAGAGAATATGGAGAGCACTGCGGACACAGACTCGTCACACAGATGTGAAGTATGCAGCTCAAGACGAGGTGTATTACAAGCAAGTGGCCTGCCCTGAGTAGAAGAGACCAGGAATTGTTATTGGTCAAAATGGACCAGTAATAACACGGCCTGCACCTGAAAGAACACCTCTGAAATTTATTAGAGCAGAGACTACAAGCCAGGGCTTCTCATCCAACATTGGTGTCTGACCTTACCAGCTCACTTCTGAAAGAAAATTCCCACAAACACTCAAACCTGTAGCTGCACAGGGTAGGATGACATCATATTAGGCCCTATGGATAAAGAAAGAAACCAATGAGCTAAAATTCAAACTTCAGTGTGAAACTAGATAAATTACTTTACTCAAAGGAAGTGAAATACAGATGCAAATTAAACAAACTATATCACAGATTTATGAATGAACTGTTCATCACTGCCTTTGTTAGCTGGTCAGGCTCTGGTGCTGGGTTGGGGTGTATTCACTCATCTTTAACATCACTCTGAGTCAGCGTCACGGCCAGGCCTCAGGAGTCTGGTTCCACTCCTGCCCCTGTTCACAACGACAGCACCAAAACACATGTCAGCTGACACGGAGCAAAAGTCTGCAGCCACAGAGGCACAAGAACTGAGTGTTTTCTGCCAGGACTCTTTATGATCTTAATGGAGAATCAGATCCCCCAAATTTCATCATGAGAAAACAAAGACCTCCTCAGAGGCTCAAACAGAGCCTACTGACGCTAATGACAACATACCTGCGATAAACAACTGGCTGACGTTGAACAGCTGCAGGTTTTCTTTGGTTCCACAGCAGCACCAGCTCGACAATCCTAAGTCCAATAATCAATTTAGGATTATTGGGCGATATATTCACGCATGCTTTTTGGTGGGTGGAGCAATGTAATCATGTAATCACGGACTGATTTAAGAAGTCTAAACACAGACAAATTAATTGCCCCAAAAAAATATAAAGTCGACAATTTGGGTTTTCTTTGGCTTTAAACCAGATGAAAGAAGTAAACCCAAGGACGTAACCAAAGCAGTGTGCCACTTGTGCAGACGTATAGTGCAAGCAAAGGATTCAAACTGTCAGGGTCCTGGGTGTGAGCGACCCAGGGTCTCTGGGCAGTTCTGGACATGTGTATTTTTGGTGCTGCTACCTGGTTTGTGGGTTTGTGTGTGTGTGTGTGTGGGGGGGGTGTATGTGTGCTGAGCACTGGTCTACAGGAGTCTTCAGGCCTGCTGGGTGTGTCCTGCCAGGTGGCTGGCCACGCCTAAGGACCTCACAAACCTGCAGCTGATCTGGTTCATCCGGGGAGCTACATAGGAGTGTAGCTGAGAGCTCCTCAACGCGGGATCATTAAGTTACACTCCAAGTTAGTGTGTGTCTACATATAGTATCTTGCCGGTCGTGTTTGCCGACAGGAGTTGGTGTTTGATGGCTGCCTTTGTTGTGTCCCTGCAGGAGGAGCGTGGAGCAGAAAAGGACACGCACGGGGTGTGCAGAAACACGGGAGTGGCGAGCACGAGCACGGACGTTGGAGTGAGACACGACACGGGAGTCTAGGGAGCTACGGGAATTTATTGTGTACTTGTTATTTACGTCACTGTAAATAAACGCACTGCCTTCATTAAAGAGTCCAGCATTTGGGTCCTCCTTCCTCACATCCCCACGGTAGGCCAGCACTAACCGTGACACAAACATGACTAACTTGCATGAGCATGTATGTGTCCACCATCCGAATGTTTTTTTCTGAACATAGGCTACTGCCTTTCTTTCTTTGTACTATGAGTTTGAGTAGATGAATCAATGCAACTGGCCGCACTCTGAGGATGGTGCATTTGCTTGCAGATGAAAGCAGGTGCTGTTAAAAGAGCACTATTGAGGGCTTCCGGTGCTCTGGGAATCCATCCTACCTGACAAACCATCCTACCTGTTGTTTCTGCGCATGCGCACAACACGAAATTAAGTGTCAAACCATCCTACCTTTGTGAATGTGACCTACAAGCATACTCTAACAGCTAAAATTGGCAAATTGTCCTACCTTTGTTAAACTGAGCTAGAAGTAGTGGTGCAACGGATCACTGTTGATCCATGATCCGAACCGATCCCTCTCCACGGTTCGGAACGCACGTGATCCAAAGAACTGAAAGAGCAGAGGAGCTCGAGAAACCTCCAGCATCACTTAAATCTCATGTATGGGAGCATTTTGGCTTCCCCATTAAACATATAGATGGGAAAAGGGTGGTGGATAACAGTTTGTCGACAGTGTGGCACGAGGAAGTCTTATGACACTGGCAACACGTGGAGCATGGGGACTCATTTGAAACGACATCACCCTAGTGTGACAGGAGCTAAGACGAGGGCTGCGCAACAACCGCTGACATCCGCGGCATTTAAGCAGCCCCTTGATGCACAATCCGACCGGGCTAAAGCTATTACCGAAGCTATTGGTGTGTTTATAGCTGCAGACATGAGGCCATATTCTGTTGTACAAAACAAGGGGTTTAAACATTTGATGAATGTGCTTGAGCCACGGTATGACATCCCGTCGCGCACCCACTTCAGTGAAAAGATCGTTCCAAGCATGTATGAGCTGGAAAAGTCTAAAGTTATGGCTGAACTGTCCCAGGCATCTTCTGTTGCGCTAACTACAGATGGTTGGACCTCCAGGGCAACGGAAAGCTACGTGACCGTGACCGCTCATTACATCACAGCCGAGTGGGAGATACGAAGCCCTGTACTGCAGACACGCCCCCTCTATGAGAGTCACACAGGTACAAATCTGGCGCACTTACTGACGGAAGCCATGGCAGCGTGGAGGATAGAGAGGCCCAATACCAATATCCCAGTCACAACAGATAATGCTAACAACCAAATAAATGCAGTGAACGAGGCAGGACTGGGCCCACAGATAGGGTGCTTTGCACATGCAGTTAATTTAGCATCCCAAAAGGGAATTAAAGTGAGTAAGATGGACCGCCTCCTTGGGAGGATAAGAAAGGTGGTTTCCTACTTCCACCGAAGTTCAACAGCTGCTCATGTGCTTAAGACCAAGCGAGATATGCTACAGCTGCCTACTCATAAGCTCATACATGATGTCCCAACAAGGTGGAACTCCACTTATGATATGTTGGATCGTTATCTTGAGCAGCAGACAGCTATATACTCTGCACTAACAGACAAAACCCTGAAGAAAAATGTCAGAGACATCGTCACCTTGTCTGATGATGATGTTAGAGTGGCAGAGGAGGTCCTCCAGCTGCTCAAACCACTCAAACCACAACTCTGTTGAGCAGTGAAACTGCACCATCTGTGTCCATGATCCTGCTTCTGAAAACAAGGATCCTACAAGCCATGGTCCCAAGTGAGGAAGACAGCACCATCACAAGAGATGTCAAGACTGCCATTAGAGAGGACCTGAAGCACAGATACACTTCACCACCAGCCCTACAGGAGGACCTTCACAGAGCTACTGCACTTGATCCAAGGTTCAAGTCCCTGTCTCACCTAGACCTGGCCCTACGCCTGAGGACATACAGTGATCTCACTACTGAGACTGTGAGCAGTCTTGGAACTGCAGACTGTGAAGAGGTAAAGAAAATAAATATTTAGAAATTATATTTTTTTATTTTTAATGATAATGTTTTTCTTCAAAGTTATTGCCACATTTTAATGTCAATGAAATATTAAAAAATAATAATAATTGTTTTAATCAATAAAGTAACTTTCCCTGTAGGGTCAAGCAGCACCAACAGGAGCAGACACGTCCTCCTCAAAAGAAGCCGGCAATGGCAGAGCTTTTTGGCCACACCTTTGTACAGAAGGACATGGGCAGCAAGGCTTTTGACACCATCAAAGAGGAGGTGGCATCCTATGAGGCAGCAAGTGGCATTCCAGTGGATGGTGATCCACTGACGTGGTGGAAAAGTAATGACTGTAAATACCCTCACCTTGCCATAATGGCAAGACGCTATCTGGCTGTGCCTGCCACTTCAGTGCCTAGCGAGAGGGTGTTCTCAACAGCAGGGGACATCGTTACAGCAAAGAGGTCTACACTCTCCCCAGAAAATGTAGACATCCTCATCTTTTTTTAAAAAAAATTTGAAGTTATAACCTCACATCTGCTTTGCTTTCTTTCTTCTTTTTTGATGATGTGGACATAAGCTAGTTTTTATTTCATTCTCCAAATGTTCAAAGTAAGAAGCAATGATACCTTAAATTGCATTTTAAGTTGTTTTTGATTGTATCCACATTAAAGGAAATAATTATAATGCCCTATAATGCACCTTAATTTGTTTTTATATAATTGTGTGGAATGATTCTACAGTTGAAACGGACAGTTAAATTTGTCTTGTCTTTTTTTGCTGATCTGAAAATTGATCCGATCCGTGAGTTTTTTGATCCGTTGCACCACTAGCTAGAACATACTTTAACAGCTAAAAGTAAGTTGCAAATTGTCCTACCTTTGTTAATAAGAGCTAGAAATTTTAACAGCTAAAATTCAGTTGCGAACCTTTCTACCTTTGTGAATGTTACCTACAAGCATACTTTAACAGCTAAAAGTAAGTTGCAAATTATCCTACCTTTGTTAATAAGAGCTAGAAACTTTAACGGGTAAAATGAAGTGGCAAACCATCCTGGCTTTATAAATAAGAGCTACAAGCACACTCTGATGGGCAAAGTTAAGTGGCAAACCGTCATATCTACTTAAATTTGTCCTGGAATTATTCTGTGACGACAGAAATGTGCATAAACTACTTAAGGTAGGACGTTTTGCCAAAGTAGGATGGTTTGTCAGAACACCGGTGTGACGGTAGAGCAGTATGGTCACATAAGTACAGACCTCCCGCAAGCCAACCAGATAAACTCAGCTAAAACACGAATTAAAGCTTGAGGCAAAACAACTTTGGAAGATGAGGGGAGGGACAACAAAAGCAAAGAATAAAAAATCCCCAGAAACCCAAGGTAAAGACATAAAACACCTGAACAACGAGGGCAAGCTACCACCCAAAGCTAATATGGCTACCTTTCAAAACGGGCTAGACTGTATTAGCAAACAAATTCAATCCCTCCAAAACAACCTGAAATCGGACTTCATAACATTCAAAGAAGAAATTACCGGTCAAATGAAACACGAACTGAATAAATTCAAAGAAGACATCGACCAGAAGTTTAAGAACATGACTACTAGGGCTGCCACAAAAAATTATTTTGATAGTCGACTAGTCACCGATGATTTTTGCGATTAGTTGACTAATCAGATCATGCATCCGCTGGACGTAAAATGTACAGCTTATTGCACCAGCATGCATCTGCTCTTAAATAACTATCATTAGCTTACAGCTTGAAGTGTTTAAGGCATGTGCTAACTAAAAATAAAGACGAGATGATAATTTGTTAAACTTTTAATGAAATTTGCAGATTGGTGGACTCGGTGGAGTTTAATAAACTCTGCCATCTGTTCTTTCTATGTAAAATATAACAGGATACTGGTGTAAATTCTCTACCATCTCACACTTCTGTTTAATCAGTTCTCTGTTTGACATTTATTCATCTGTGTAAAAACTCTAACTTTAATCTCAGCCAAACCAATTTACTGAGGAACAAATAACACACTGAAAAAAGCCAAACAATAACATTTTTAAATGATCTGAGTGACCTATATATCATGTTTAACCTGAGTAGCGAAAGACCTCTAGCTAACGAGCTGGTGGGTCTCCGAAAACGTCGGAGCACTTCTGCAACTGTGTGATGTCTTAAAAAAAACGAGCAGATATTTAAAGTTTACATAGCTACATTCTCGCCTGAAAATATGTTGAAAGTTTTATTTTGTGACCCAGAAAGAGAAATAAGAGTAATATTAAAACTAAGTAGCTGCCGCCACGGTTGAAAACTGGAATTGGCTGGGCCGCGCTATGAATTGTGAGATAGGTTGGGCCACGAAGGATACACCCGACCCATCCTTCAAATCTGGGGTAATAAAGGATGCATTTTTCGGCCGCGTTTGGCCGAGTCTTCGAATTTGGACAGGCTTTGCCGCGTTGCTGTAACGTAATTGGTGTTAGGGTTCCTGGGTCGTTGACCCAGTGATTTCAGTTTGTTCGGGTTCAGTTTATTATCCATATGCTCGTGTTTCACTGTGCCAACCTTCTGTCTCTGTGCATTATGTTCTAGTTCCACTGCATGTGTCATTAGTCAGATTATGTTCAGCTGTGTACTCACCGGTCTCCAATCGTCATCATCCATTAGAGTATTTAAGTCTTCAGTTTCCTTCTGTTCACCGTCGCGTCATTGATGGCGTCTTTCCCGTGTGTGCTCTCAGTTCAGCCAGCCATTCAGTTATCCAGCCAGTCAGTGTTCGTTCATCTTCTGTTCATCCACTCTTTATAATAAACCATCTTAAGTTCATCACTATCCACAAGTCCTGCGTTTGGGTCACTTCTTCGCATCCGCACGCAGCAACCTGACAATTGGCCTACAAATGCAGCCTCCGAAGGATGCAGCCGCTAAATTTGGACACAGCTATGAAACCGGACACTGCTTCTTCTTTTTCGGGGTTTAACGGCAGCTGGCATCCCTGGACATGCAGTGCTGCCATCTTCTGTTTCATTCCGTGATTAAACTCTTAAATCCTACTACTTATTCCTGCATTTTTCGGGATCTTACAAAGCTTCAAACGACGTGTCGACTATTAAATTAGTCCTCAACGATTTTAATAGTCGACGTAATCGTGACTAGTCGTGGTAGTTCTAATAACTACAATTCAATTCAATTCAATTTTATTTATATAGTGCCAAATCACAACAACAGTCGCCTCAAGGGGCTTTATATTTTAAAGCCTGAAGCTCTGGTGCTTCCAGTTTGGGTTATTACTCAGACTACTGTGGCCGTTGACAATGTACAAGGTCTGACTCAAGCATGCCAATCGACTAGAGAGGCCAGTGAGCTCCTACGCTAAGAAGTGGTTCGGACTTCCCAAATGCCTCAGCAGCATTGGACTCTATAGCAACGGGATACTGTCATTGCCTATCCTTAGTGTGGTAGAGGAGTTTAAATGTGCAAAATTGAGGCTTGAGTTGTCACTCACGGACTCCTGGGACCACATAGTGAGAGGCACTGCTCCCACCCTAGCAACGGGGAGGAAGTGGACCCCAGCCACATCTGTGACACAGGCCAAATCTGCTCTTCAGCATCGTGACGTGGTGGGTCACGTTCAACAGGGCAGTGGAGGATTTGGTCTTGGAGCAGTAACACCTCCGTGGCAACAGGCATCTGTAACCGAACGTCGAAAAATGGTGGTGGAGAAGGTGTGTCGACAGGAGGAAACAGCCAGGCATGTAAGAGCCATAGCACTGGCTAAGCAGGGTCGCTGGATGAATTGGGAGAATGTAGAAAAGAGAAAACTCTCATGGAGTGACATCTGAGGAATTGAGTCTAATAGAATAAGTTTCATCATCTGAGCGACATATGATGTGCTACCTTCCCCAATAAATCTGCAGCTTTGGTTTGGAAAGGACCCATCCTGCCCCCTGTGTACAGTCCCAGCCACACTCAAGCACATCTTGGTTGGTTGTAGGACAAGACTTACCCAGGGCAGATACACATGGAGACACAACCAGGTCCTCAGGTGTCTAGCAGAGAAAGTTGAGTACAAAGAAAAACCATCAACCCTCAACCTTTCACGAACCAAGAGGAGTTTCAGTGGGGTGCAGGGGCTTTGTTGCCAGTACAACATCAAAACTGCTTAGAGAGATTGGGATCAGAGGACAGGTGCAATGGCAGGCTATAAGAGAATTAGCTAACACTGCTGAGAGGACCAGCCACTGGCTATGATTAAAAAGGGCTGACATCACTTGGGCAGCTAAGGCAGTCAGCTAACTGCGAGAGAAAGGAAAATATTCCGCTCTTCTTCCCTTTTCTGGGAGGCAGTGGGGAGGTAGAGCGTACAGCCTGATCCGGCGGGGAGGTGTGGGAAGCCAGATCCCCAAAAATGGCAGATTAGCTTGGGTAAAAGACCGAAAGTTGAGGCACACAACGATGTGTGCTGCTGGTAAAGTTTCTGGGCTGCCTTTCCTCATAACAGCCATTCCTCAAAATTCTCTCCATTTAAAGCAATGCAATATCAGGGACTATAACATCTAGTCATTTTCCTGAATCAGAGTTTTTAAGGTAGACCCTACAGTAATACAGAACCTAAAGAACAAGAAGGGAAATCAGAAGCTGCGCTGACCCGCACGGAACTAATGAGAGAACAAAAATCGATGATGGCCAAATTGGATGACTTGGAACTATGATCTACACATAACAATCTATGGATTTATGGAATACAAAAGGGAGCTGAATCTAAGGAAGAATCGCTGGCTCAGTTTCTAGAAGTCTGGCTCAGAGAGGAGCTCAATGTTGAGCTAACTTAAAGATTCAACGCGCACACCGAGCGTTAACTCCAAAACTGAGAGCGGGTCTCCCCCCGACGTCAGTCATTGTCAATTTCCAACAATTCACAACCAAAGAGATGATACTCAAAAAGGCATGGGAAAAGAAAACAGTCAGTCTGGACGGAAGCAGGGTTTATTTTAAATCAAATCATAGGTGCACATCCAAGGTGCAACTATATATATATAAAACTTTAGTCTGACAAAAACCTACAGGTTGGGGGACAGGAAGATAAGTCTATCCACTGCTTCAGGCTTTAAAGCGGCCCTGTGGCAAGTCACAATATTACCCCCTGTACTAAATACCCTCTCAGAGGGGCTGCTGGTTGCGGGGATGCACAGGTAACGCTTTGCCTTTGCTTTGGAACATGCTTTCGGCACAATCTACAGTGCGCGCTACTGTTTTTTGTCAGACTTCAAATAGCCGAAATACCTCCACACTACGGAACTTCTCTGGCCCTTCCTTTCCACAATCTCGCCGGCATTGGAACCGTCATCTGTGTTCTCTTCGGTAACCTGGTCACCCAAGCTCTCGGTTGATTTTTCTCTAGTCGGCACACTCATTTCCTCCATTACACGGCCGGCACGGCGGCCGGCTGCTTCCCAAACAAATAAACATGTGCGGCTTGGCACTTTTGCTGTACGTAACAAGTCACGTTACGTGACGCTGCGGCTGTGATTGGTTTGGCTCTGCGCTACTTAATTTGGATTGGCTGTTGTTTTTTTAAGAGAGGAAAAGAGAGAGATGAGGTCTATTGCAATAGTTTCATTTTTCTATAGAGAAAAAGTTATTTCGCAAGACATATCATTATTGTTCTATCGCCCAGCTCTAGTATGAGTGTGACAATCTTTCGTGAGTCTCATTACTGGAGGGACATACCCCCCAAAAACAAAAAGAGGAACAACAGACGAGGAAGGTGGCTGGTACCTCTTTATGGAAGTCCTCTTATTTGTACATAGTTAAACTATGCAGTTTGTTAATGAAAATGCTTTGTTTAAACAAGGGTTCAATGGAGTGCCTGTGGGGGCCTCAAAAGACAGTCAGTAAATCACAGAGGAATAATGCATACTACACATTAGGGCTGGGCCATATCATACCGTTCACGGTAATACCGGTGTAATGTCGGGCAACGATAAGAAAATGAAACATGGCGATAGAATATGGGTAAAGCGCGCATGCGCAGTGCCTTTGTTTTCATACGCACATGGCGGAAAAAGCATGGCGGCGAGGGAGAACGAGAAGGGTGAAAGCGGATCGTTGAATGAAACAGATGAACCAGAACTGGTTTGTAAAAATGCTGCAACTTCAGTGGTGTGGAACTGGTTTGGCTTTCGTCCGTCAGATACACAACAAAGTGCTATTTTTGGTAGCGCATGCTAGCGGGCCGTCGTTATTACCGTGTTGTTTGGAAAATACGGCACACTTAAAATCAATCCTTTGATTTTTCTGAAAGTCGACAGTGCCCCTTATAATCCCGTGTGCCTTATGTATGAATTCTGGTTGTGTTTACTGACCTTGAAATGATTTTATGTACACGGCGCTGGAAAATCTGTCAAATGTTTTAGTGCGACTTTGCTAAGCTACGAAGCCGCACCGCTTGATGGACTGTCGGAGCATTACGGCTATCGTAGGCAGGAGCCTCGTGGAGTGATATGTACTGTGCTTCAACATAATATTACCGTATTGTGTGTGTATAACCTCTTTTTAAGTTGTGTGGATGTTATACACGGTTATGCTGAGGATATGTCGGCCAGTTTCCACTGGAAATGCCTTTTGGTTAAACTGTCAGCAAAGAATTTTCATTTGCACTGTTAAATTTTTATATAACTTTAATGCACATAAAAAAAACAGCTGCTTGTTTAAGTGAAAATACATTGATTTTTTTTTTTTTTTTTTGCACGAATAAAGTAGTGGAGTTGTAAAGTATTTTGTCTAGTGTCAATTATATCGTCAGTTATATCGTTATCGCAAATTTTCAAATGTATATCGTGATAAATATTTTTGGTCATATCGCCCTGCTCTAGAACACATGAAGAAATAAAGTGTGTCCTTAAATGTTAATGGCATTGGTAACCCAGTTAAAAGAGCCAATATTATCACTAAACTCAAAAAGGAGAAGACAGATAATTTTCCTACAAGAAACTCATTTATCAAAAATAGAACACGAAAAATTAAGGAAATTTGGGTTCAAAAATACCTTCTATAGCTCTCATACAAATTCAAGGAAAAGAGGGGTTGCAATTCTCATAACTAATTCCCTTAAGTTTGAATCTCACAATGAAATAAAGGATAAGGAAGCTAGATATGTTATAGTATAGCTTTGCATCTGCTACGGAGGAATTATAGTCATTATTCAGCAACACATTCTGTATAGTCAAGAATAGATTACTTCTTCATGCAAAAAGGGAATAGAGATATAATAAGAGATTGTTGGATTGGAGTGGCAGATGTATCAGATCATAGTGCTATCTACTTAAAAATCCATTTGGAAGTTAGACCAAAAACACAATATGGAGACTGAATGTGGGACATAAATCTGTGGTAGAACAAATACAAAAAGATGTCAAAACATATGTAGAAGAAAATGACAACGGTGAAACCGATCCAGTTATTCTATGGGATTTTTGAAGGCAGTTATACGTGGGAAACTAACTGCAATATCAAGCAACCTTAAAAGAGAAAGGATGAAGCAATATAACAAATATGTACCTGAATTGTCACAATTGGAGAATAAACACAAACTCAAGGTAGATGTCAAAATACAACAACAAATGAAAGATATTAATAAGAAAATGAATAATCTACTCTAATATGAAACAGAAATAAAAGCAAGGCAAGGTATGTATAACAGAGCTATTATCAATCAGTCCCTAAAGCTGCACGGCTATTGCCAAGACGTTTACGAAAACAACAGGCAGAAACAACAGTCAGTAAACTGCACAATCCCAAGACAGAACAAATGACACATAACCTAGAAGAGATAGAAAGTATTTTTACAGATTATTATTATATATTATATATATATATATATATTAGGGGTGCAACAATACTCGTATCGATATTGAACCGTTCGATACAGTGCTTTCGGTTCGGTACGCATATGTATCGAACAATACAAAAATTGTAATTTATTTGATCAACTTTCCTTCTGACGATGCTGTCTGTGTTGAGCGCTCAGTGGATCTGCGCTCGACAGTGCAGCCTAGGCGTAGTCGAACGCAGATTCACTGAGCGCAGGGCAAGCTAGCGAGACAGAAGCTAAGCTCGTTGCAACATGGCAAATTGAACCTCCCCCACCCTCATTCAGATCTGGCGTTTGGAACTATTTTGGTTTTCATGTGACGTATGACCCTGAAGGTAAGCGCGTCATGGACAAAAGTAAAACAGTATGTTGGATGTGCCCCGCAATGCTCAATTACATGGGTGGGAACTACTGTGTTAGCGCAGTTTGCTCGTTAACATGTTGGCTGTCCAGCCCCGTGCACGGGGCGATCCGCGGTAGCTCGTTAACGGAGATTTGCCGTGTTGTGGCGTTAACGTCATTTCAGATTAACGCTGACAGCACTAGTGGGAACACAACGAATATGACTGCACATTTACTCTGACAGCATCCTAGTGCAAAGACAAGTGGAAGCAGACAAAAACAACAAGCACGCATGCTACAAACTTTACCCGAGTCATTTAGACAGCCGTTAGCACATGATTCTCCTTATGGGGACCTGATATGTTTAATATGCTGCTGAGATTATAGCCCAGAAGAAGCGTATAGTATAGCTTTTATTTTGGACAGAGCAATTTCTCTGTAATAAACTCTCTTTTCCAAAGATGAGTAATTCCTCGATCAGATAGATGTATTTTTTTATTACTTTGTTGTTTCAGCAACATTAAATTTAAAAACTGTACTTTTGAATTAAAATATATATTTATAATTTTAATAAATGACAAATTAAAAAAACATGAACATTTTTTTTTGTATCGAAAAAATATCGAACCGTGACACCAAAGTATCGAACCGAACCGTGAATTTTGTGTATCGTTGCACCCCTAATATATATATATATATATATATATATATATATATATATATATATATGTATATATATATATATATATCCATAGGTCCCTCATCCTATTCAGTTGTCAGCCACCTCCTGTACATGGATGACATCAAGCTGTATGCCAAGAGTGAACGAGACATCGATTCACTGATCCACACCACCAGGATATACAGCAATGACATTGGAATGTCGTTCGGACTGGAGAAGTGTATTCAGATGGTAACAAAGAGAGGGAAGGTAGTCAGAACTGAGGGGATTGAACTACCAGAAGGCAACATTGCAGACATAGAGGACAGTTACAAGTACCTGGGGATCCCGCAGGCGAATGGGAACCATGAAGAGGCCGCTAGAAAAGCTGCAACCACCAAGTACCTGCAGAGGGTCAGGCAAGTCCTGAGGAGTCAGCTGAATGGTAAGAACAAGATCCGGGCCATCAACACCTACGCCCTGCCCGTGATCAGGTACCCTGCTGGGGTAATAGGCTGGCCAAAGGAGGAGATAGAAGCCACTGACATAAAGACAAGAAAGCTCCTTACCATGCATGGAGGGTTTCACCCCAAGTCCAGCACCCTGAGGCTGTACGCTAAGCCGAAGGAAGGGGGCCGGGGACTGGTGAGTGTCAGCACCACAGTCCAGGATGAGACAACGAACATCCAAGAATACATTGGGAAGATGGCCCCAACTGACCGAGTGCTCAGTGAATACCTCAGGCAGCAGAAACCCAAGAAAGAGGAGGGAGACGAGGAACCAGCATGGAAGGACAGGCCCCTGCACGGTATGTACCACCGGCAGATAGAGAAGGTGGCTGATATCCAGAAATCCTACCAGTGGCTGGACAAAGCTGGACTGAAAGACAGCACAGAGGCACTAATCATGGCAGCACAAGAACAAGCTCTGAGTACAAGATCCATAGAGGCTGGGGTCTATCACACCAGGCAAGACCCCAGGTGCAGGCTGTGTAAAGATGCCTCAGAGACAATCCAGCACATAACAGCGGAGTGCAAGATGCTAGCAGGGAAGGCATACATGGAACGCCATAACTAAGTGGCCGGCATAGTGTACAGGAACATCTGTGCCGAGTATAACCTGGAAGTCCCGAGGTCAAAATGGGAGATGCCCCCAAGGGTAGTGGAGAATGACCGAGCTAAGATCCTGTGGGACTTCCAGATACAGACGGACAAAATGGTGGTGGCTAACCAACCGGACATAGTGGTGGTAGACAAACAGAAGAAGACGGCCGTAGTGATGAATGTAGCGGTTCCAAATGACAGCAACATCAGGAAGAAGGAACACGAGAAGCTGGAGAAATACCAAGGGCTCAGAGAAGAGCTCGAGAGGATGTGGAGGGTGAAGGTAACAGTGGTCCCCGTGGTAATCGGAGCACTAGGTGCGGTGACTCCCAAGCTAGGCGAGTGGCTCCAGCAGATCCCAGGAACAACATCGGAGATCTCTGTCCAGAAGAGCGCAGTCCTGGGAACAGCTAAGATACTGCGCAGGACCCTCAAGCTCCCAGGCCTCTGGTAGAGGACCCGAGCTTGAAGGATAAAACCGCCCGCAGGGGCGTGCTGGGTGTTTTATATATATATATATATATATATATATATATATATATATATATATATATATATATATATATTATAAGGACCTGTATAACCAAAATGCACTTACTAATAATGACTTATATGATATTTAAACGTTTTTAGACTCCTTGGATCTACCCTCTATTGGAAAAATACAAAATTATCACATGACAGCACGGATAACAGTAGAGGAATTTAGAAAGTGATTGCAAAGTTAAGAACAAACAAGGCGCCAGGCAGTGATGGGTTTCCTGCTGAATGGTATAAAAAAATTTGGAAAAGAACTTATACCCTTGACTTTTAATTGGATTCACACTAAACATGTGATTCCCCCCTCTTGGAGGGAGGCAATTATCACGGTGCTGCCAAACAATAATAAAAAAAAAATACTGCCAAAATTACAGGCCTATATCAGTGTTAAATGTTGATTATAAAATCTACGATACAATCTTATCAAATAGGCTCCAGTCGTTTATACCAGACCTGATAAATGAGGACCAAGCAGGTTTTGTCAAAAATAGACAGGTACAAGATAATATTAGAAAGCCTTTGATCAAGTCAGCTGGGACTTCTTGTACCTAAGCATGGCAAAGTTTGGGTTCAATACAAAATCAACTCAATGTATCAAATCTCTCTATGACAAACCGACTGCAAGAATAAAAGTTAACGGCTCATTGAAAAAGAGATTCCAACTAGAGAGAGGAACTAGACAGCTTTGCTGTCTAAGGCTACATTCACACTGCAGGCGAAAGCGCATCAAATCCGATTTTTTTGACCCTATGCGACCCATATCCGATCACGGTATGACAGTGTAAACGGCGCAAATCCGATATTTTCAAATCCGATCTGGGTCACTTTCGTATGTGGTACTGAATCCGATACAGCGACTGCTGTTTGAACGGTCATGTCGTATTAAATCCGTCTTTTACGTCACCGACACAAGACAGACGCCAATTATGAGCGCCTGAGAAGACATCGCGAACGCTTCCTGGCCATCCAGCGTAGATGTTAGTGAAACTGTTGGGAAGACAACGTTGGAGAAACGTGAACATTTTATTTGTACTGTATAATCTGCAGATTCTGACAGAAATCTGCAACTATCCTTTGAAGCACCGCTCCTCTAAAACAGCAATAAGGATAATTATTAGGTTATTTACATTATTATGTAAATAACAAATTAACTTAAAGCAAAAATTGGGAAACGTAAAGTCCGAAGTCTTTATATTAAGGGCCATCAGTCAAGCAATATTGTTTGCTCTGGGTCTAAACAGAGCGCGTTGTGTGTGACGTCTTCTTTTGCGCATGCGGCCGCTTTGAGCGTTCACACTGGAGCGCGTTTGCTGTCACATTTTATTTGTAGTGTGAACGAGCAGACAAAAAAATCGGATTTGATCAAAAAATCGGAATTGAGCATTAAGACCTGCAGTGTGAACGTAGACTAAGTCCAACTTAATTTGCCTTGTAAATTGAGCCATTAGCGCAAAGACAAGACAAGACTCCCTGATAACAGGAATAGAAATTCCTGTTGTTTTATTTTGAATGTCTGCATTATGTCTCATGTCAGCATTTCTACTCTTGCTTTCCTAGTCTCATTAGCCCTGATTTGTCCCAGCTGTGTCTCCTATTCCCTTATTACTCCTGTGTATTTAAACACTGTTTTCCTTGGTCTGTGTCGCCATCTCCACCTTACCATGCTGTCTGTTCTGCTTGTCAACCTGTTTATGCTTAGTTTATATTTCCAGTTTAGTTCTCTTTTTTTGCTTTCCAGCAATAGAAGTTGTTTTGAATGCACTGTGGCCTGCTGTAGTCTGCACTTTGGGTCCACCATTCCTGCCGCCCGCACGCTGTACATGACAAGGTTACTCAGAGTTTCAAGGTGAAGCTGTTCAAATAACCTTTTGTATATCTGCCTTTCTTTTCTTTTTTTTCTCCCCCATAAATTAAAAGAGCTCGAATTTACAATATTCATGTTTATTTATTTATTCTGTTGCCCACTAAAACCCTTTAACATAAAAAAAACAAATAAATAAAAAATTGCACTTTGGGGCAAATTTTCCTGTGTGATTAAATGTGATTAATTGAGATTAATTAGAAAGCATCATTTTTTTAATCAAGTCATACCCTATATATGAGAGAGGTGCGTGTGTGTGTGTTTTTTTAAATGGATCGCGTCAATCACATCGCTGCATTTGGTAAGAAGTGCGTTCATAATTCAACTTAGGCACTGGTACTGATTGTACGATAGTGATGTGTCGGTCGCGAACGAAATGACTCTAAGAGCCGACTATTTGAAGTGAACGACGCGAGCCGGCTCCTTGTTGGGAGCCGTGTTTTTTTTCTTTCTCTCACCCTCTCTCTCGCACTTTTTTCCCGCTTCACTCCGCACGCGAGCCTTGTGCTTTGCGCTGGGCAGAGGGGCGGTAGTTACACTCGCAGTGGCACAGAAACAGCCGGAGGGAAAGAGAGCCAGGGACAACAACAACAAGAGACAACATTGTCACATTAGAAAGATATAGTAATGGTCCACAACTATTTTCAGTTGCAGGTGATAAAGGATTCAGAAAGTTTATTCATGCAGGCCCATATGACAGAGAATGTGCATCTTCTTTTTGTTTTCATATTTTAATTTATATTTAATTGTGTTGTGGTTTGCAGTGTTTTGTGTTGTTTCACTTTAAATTTGTTTGAAAGGAAAAAGCTGAAAATTTAAATAGTTAAAAGTTGAAATGTAAATAGTTGTTTTTTGTAATATAAGATTTATTTATTACATTTTATGTGGAGTGAATAAATAAACGTATATTTACAGTGGCCTCTAGAGACAAAACACGTACAAACTCAGAAGCACGTACAAGCTCCAAAACACAACAGAAGTGCTCCAGGATGCTAGGGGGCAGTGTTGAGCTTTTGTTACCTAGTGGCTACACAAGCCAGGAAGTACCAACGACCGGATTTGGTGTGTGGTAGTAACAGGTAAACAAACATTTTTTTAAATTATTTGAATATATATGAGTGCCTGTGTATAAATACACAAACCATACACATATGCTTTCAATTGTGTAATTTAAGTGATCTAGGTAGCTCTGTTTTGTGTTTTGGAGTTTGTACGTGTTTTGGAGTTTGTACATGCTTTGTCTCTAGGGCCACCGTATATATTTATATGTAAACATATAAATAAAACCACGTTTTTTTACATTAGTAATTTCTTTTTTTGCATAATTTTATATTGTTGTTGATTATAAATTAATTAAAGCAACAAAACAACTTGAAGAGCCGGTTGGGAGCCGAAAGAATAGACTCTTTTTAGTGAGCCGAGCCCAAAGAGCTGGTTCTCTAAAAAGAGCTGGAATTCCCATCACTAATGTACGACGACATCGTGAAATTATCCTGCTTGACCTCAAACACAACTAGATGCTGCTCCAGGTCAGTCGGCTTTCTGCCTACTAGGTTTGTAGCAGAGACGTTTCAGTCAGGTTTCAGAGCCCATCACAGCACAGAAACAGCTTTATTTAAAGTTACAAATGATCTTTTTATCGCCTCTGACAGTGGACTCATTTCTGTGCTTGTCCTGCTAGACTTCAGTGCAACATGCATTACTGTCAACCATAATATCCTATTAGAGCACGCTGTAGGTGGTTTGTACTGCAGTGGTTTATATCATATCTAATAAACTCCAATTTGTTCATGTAAATGGAGAGTCCTCTTCACACAGTAAGGTTAATTATGGAGTTCCACAGGGTTCAGTGCTAGAATCAATTCTGTTTACATTATACATGCTTCTCTTAGGCAGTATCATCAGAAGGTATACATAGCAGACAAACTAGGCTTTAGGAGGGACCATCACTGAGTAATATTTAATTTTCTCATAAAGATTAATCATTTTGTCAGCTACATGCACTGCAAGACACAAAAACCCAGAGTTAGAGATCGTAAATTTAGATTTTCAGGCAGATACTCTTTTGCCTGTTAACAGCCAACACCTGACTCTGATTTAGCTTATATCCAGACTAAATCCATCTAGGACTGACAGGGCTGCAGGAATGGAGCACGACAGGTCGGACACAAAAGGACACCAGAATGTTAGAAAACCCTGCTGTGCAACCCTAAAATAAGGGATATACAGTACACACAGAATACACAGAGTACTTCAGCTCCACACTATGTCTTGTTTTAAACCCAGTTTGGTCAACGGAAATATCAGAATCAGGATTACATTTCAGCAGGAAATCACAGCTGCTGTGATTGGTCTGTTCAGCACTCTCGATTCCTCCTGTGCATTTCTAGATACTTTTTAATCGCATTTTTAAATTTATCAGCGAGAGAATACTTATACTTTAAGGAATAATAATCACAGCATTACCTTAATGACTTACACGTCAGCAGATTCCTGGAGGGCCATTTCTAAAGCTATGAGAATGGATGTGAACACAGCAAGGGCGTAGATTTGGCATAGACGGAAGGGACATGTCCCCACCAATATCCAGCGATTATTGAATTTTCCCCACCAATAATTTGATCTCTTCGAGTAAAGAAAAAAAAAACCCGATAGAAAGAAAAAGCGATCTGTCACCGTCTCATTCAACCAGCGGTGCAGAAAGAGTTAAATTACGTTCTCTACTGGAGTCCTACCTCATGTAACAAATATGGCCAATGTGATTGGCTGAGCCTTTCAGGGCGCTCTGTTTAGTTTTAGCAGCGGCAAGCCTGCACTGCGAGGAGGAGAGGAGGACGGCAGCAAAAAGGAAGAACCTGGATATAAGAAAGTATTTTTCAAAGAAACCTGTAAGTCGCCTAAAGTCAAGCTCACTCATAAAATGTGTCCGTCATAATAACGTTACAGGCTATGCTAGGTTTTGGCCCACATCATTTTAAAATTGTATGTAACCATGAATAACGTGTTTTGGAAACTAACTACACAACAGGCAGCCCTATTAGTTCTCTCAGTCTCCCAGAGTAACATTTCTAATTTTGATTGAAACTGTCAGAGAAAACGGCAGGCTCGGGCAACCCAGGATATTAGTTCACAGAGGCTGTTAAAGTTATACGTCTAATGTTAAAATTTCATCCTAATGGCACTGACATATTCATAGGGTTAATTTTTGAGACAATATATCATGAGGTAGCCATGATTTTGCAAATATTCCACCTTGTAGTGCAGTTTGCACAAATTGTTTTAAAAATGCACTCACCTTACAAACATGACTGATGAGTGACTCATCAGTCATGTTTGTATAGTGTGCCTCAAATGTTGCATAATTTTGCTGAGAGATCTGTTACTTTGTGGTAATCTTAGATGAGTAGTTTTATGGACAAAACCCACCAGGTCATTCAGTGTTCCTTTAGTGCTAATGTATATAATAGTGATGGGTCGTTCGCAAACGAAATGGCTCTTAGAGCCGGCTCTTTGACGTGAACGACGCGAGCCGGCTCCTTATCGCGAGCCGTCACGTGGGTTTTTTTTTTTTCTTTCTCTCACCCTCTCTCTCTCGCACTTTTTTTCCGCTTCACTCTGCACGCGAGCCTTGTGCTTTACGCTGGGCAGAGGGGGGAGGGGCGGTAGTTACACTCAGTAGCACAGGAACAGAGCCAGAGGGAGAGAGAGAGAAAGAGAGCCAGGGACAACAACGTCACATTAGAAAGGTATAGTAATCATCCACAACTATTTTCGGTTGCAGATGATAAAGGATTCAGAAAGTTTATTCATGCAGGCCCATATGACAGAGAATATGCATGTTCTTTTTGTTTTCATATTATAATTTATATTTAATTGTGTTGTGGTTTGCAGTGTTTTGTGTTGTTTTCACTTTAAATTTGTAAAAGGAAAAAGCTGAAAATTTAAATAGTTAAAAGTTGAAATGTGAATAGTTGTTTTTTGTATTATATGATTTATTTATTACATTTTATGTGGAGTGAATAAATAAAAGTATATTTACGGTGGCCCCTAGAGACAAAGCACATACAAACTTCAAATCACATACGAACTCTGAAGCACGTACAAACTCCAAAACACGTAAAAACACGTACAAACTCCAAAACACGTAAAAACTCCAAAACACGTAAAAACTCAGAAGCACATAAAAACTCAAAACACGTACAAAAGACAACAGAAGTGCTCCAGGATGCTGGGCGCAGTGTTGAGCTTTTGTTATCTTGTGGCTACACAAGCCAGCAAGTACCAACGACCGGATTTGGTGTGTGGTAGTAACAGGTAAATTAACTTTTTTTTAAAATGATTTGAATATATATGAGTTCCTGTGTATAAATACACAAACAATACACACATGCTTTCAATTGTGTAATTTAAGTGATCTAGGTAGCTGTTTTGGAAGGTCAGTTAACACTAGCAATGTGTTTTGGAGTTTGTACGTGTTTTGTCTCTAGGGGCCACCGCATATATTTGTATATAAACATATATAAATAAAACCACTTTTTTTTACGTTAGTAATTCCTTTTGTGCATAATTTTATATTATTGTTAATAATAAATTAATTAAAGCAACAAAACAACCTGAAGAGCCGGTTCGGAGCCGAAAGAGCCGGTTCTGTAAAAAGAGCCGGAAATCCCATCACTAGTATATAAGAGATGTTGGTGTACTATAACTGAAGTAATGTTGTTAAGCCCTTAAAGTCATATTCTTTTATTGTCATGACTGTATTTGAAGCTATTTTTATTTTTGTATGATACCTGATTTATATGGAATATGGCTGAAGTAAACTAAAGTATAAAATACATTTGTTTAATAGTAATTTAACATTATATAATTCACATATTAAACTATGAATTAAATGGTTTAAAAGCATGTAGAATAGCATATGTAGGCAAGTATATTTCTCCCTTTTTTTTTTATCAAGAAGCCAAGACAAAAAGGAAAAACAAAGAAACAGGGCAGGGTTTGGTGGTTGAATCATCCGTCCCCACCAATGCCAAAACCAAATCTACACCCTTGGAACACAGAAATAAGTGGAAAATCTGGAGGGACAAAAAACATTGACAACTGAAAACAGAATAGCGGGAGTACCCAGTAGGGGAAGAGCTTCTAACTCACTGTTGCTGAAGCAGGACATGCATTTTTTGTTGATAACACTAAAACTAAAATGTCAGTTTAAAAACAGAAGGATAAAAATTAACAGCAACTCAGACTCTAATTTGAAGTCAACATTTAGCGAGCTAAAGACCTTTGGTCTTCATTAACAGCAGTGAGATACAGGCCAACTCAGGTTTGGGGACTGTTCAGAGTATTAAGGCCTAATAATCTTATTTAGCAGCAAAATGTGAGATCAAATTCAGCTAGAGGCCTCTGGGCTTTCACCGCTGCTTTCCGTCGCTAACAGTTAAGGACGGTAATATTACAATGACATTACTTTGTTATGTGCATAAATTTATCCATGTTACCAGCGGTTTAATTAGGAGAAAATCTAAACAAGCACCATGTGTCGAAATAACAACGGACAATAAAGTTAAGAGGTGAAATTTGTGTCTTCAAACTGGTTAAATCTGGTTTCTGCTCACAGACTGACGAAAAAGAAAAAGTTAGCTTACCTAACAGGTGAAAAATATCAGCGAGAGCGGTTATGCTAACACTGCCAGAACCCCCACAGACAATAAAAACTTGATAAATAATAAGGTTCCTACTTCTTCTCCTACTCGCCGGGTTTAGTGGACCGCAGTCCCGCATGCTTCTCCAGCGCCCTTCTCTGTCCGGTCGGGAGCTTTGCTGCACAGGCGTGTCCGCTAATAGCTCTGCCAGTGAGAAAAGTTGCTGTCAGGTATGTGTCAGGTGAAAATGTTCCACCCCAGCTGCTGTTTGTTCCTCTTCAAATGCAAAGCCTCTGAGAAAAACAGCGAAACAGAGTGGCTGGAAACGTCTGTTAGTTCGCAGCAATAAATCTAAGGTGCACGCTCCAATCACGCATTAAATCAGCCAATCGCCGAGCTGCAAAACTCGTGATTGGCTGATTGTTTGTTTTTTGTTTAGCTTTTTTTCCCTCTAGCTTTATTTCAACTGGAACAATAACAGCAAATATTATACATGGAGGAGACGTTGTACAATTGTAGTGCAAAATTATAATAAAGTGGAAGAGTATGTATAACTAAACAAATAAGATAGAGACAATGATTAAAAGGGAGAAAAATAGAAAATTACGTTTTTGTTGTTGTTGTTTGTTTTTTTAAAACAAAGCAAGACACACAGTAACATTTTAATAATCAAATAATAGTGATTTTTTTTAAAGCTTTCTTCTTGTGATAAGATAAGATAAGACAAGATAAAATAAGATAAACTTTATTAGTCCCACGTGTGGGAAATTTGTTTTGTTACAGCAGTGGACAGTGCAAAGTTGCACAGAGAAATTAGAGAAATAAAACTGGAATAATATATCTATGAGATACTGTACACAATAGAATAGAATAAAATGAAATAAAATAAAATACTATATACAATCGAATAAAATAGAATACAAATGCTATATACAATTAATAAATTGATCAGTTGAAGTCTTTGTTGTAGAGTCTAACAGCAGTGGGGAGGAAAGACCTGCGAAATCGCTCCGTCCCACATCGTGGGTGCCGCAGCCACTGAAGGACCTGCTCAGTGCTTTTAGAGTCTCCTGCATGGGGTCGGAGATGTTGTCCGACAGGGATGACAGCTTAGCCACCATTCTCCTGTCATTCACCTCCTCCACTGGGTCCAGAGGGCATCCTAGAACAGAGCTGGCCTGTTCAGTCTCTTCCTGTCCCCCGGTAGAGAGTGTCCCGATTTGTGATTGAGTTGTGAGACAAACGACCACTGGTCCAAGTGCGTCAAAACAATGATTTTATTAAACACATGTATGGGAAGATACACAGCTCAATATTGTCAACACAGATCTCCCGTTAAAACATACTTTCAGAATAGTTTTATTATGTCAGGGTTCATGCCTCTTCTCGCGTCAGAAAGAATATCACATGCATAGGTTCTAATTAATGACAGTTAAACAAGTTTCCGTGTTCAACAGCATTTTGCCCTATATGGTTGTCTGGCTTCTCCAGATGTTTCCTGTAGACTTATTCATGGCATGCTTATCTTTAACACCTTCTGCGTCACTCGTTGCTAAGCAGAGACAAGCAGAGCAAGATGTGCTTCACCTTTACCCTAGAAATTGTACTTAATGTCTGTGTGTATGTAAGCATGTTGCGCATTCATTCACAGCACTCCAAGTCATTCCTACTATATATCAGTTCAGACATCACGCTGAACGAAGCTTCCGACGACCTTCACAGGACTGAGTGCTTAACTCTCTCATGAGCACATATGCAATGTGTGTAATAACATGATTAAACTATATGTTTAATAAATTGAATAAATGTTTTCATCAACTGCCACTGCTCAAAGCTTAATAAAAAGGATATAAAAGAATAAACATGATATAAAAATGATATAATTCCCACAAGAGGTTGCCCAGCAGACCACACAAAAGATAGCTGAGGCCACCACAGAGTCATAGGTCTTCAGGAGTGGGCCCTTCACTCCAAAAGTCTCCACAGCAGATACAGCCTGCTCTGCCCTTTCCTGTAGAGTAAATGGTAAATGAACTGATTCTTATATAGCGCTTTTCTACTCTCCCGGAGTACTCAAAGCACTCTATACAACATGCCTCATTCACCCCCACTCATACAAGCCCACTCTAAACTTTCATTTTCATTTCATGTATTTATTTATTTCACACTTGGTACAACAGTTTCCACAGTTAGTTCTTTCAGACAAACCAACCACACTTTCTATCAGTAAAGCAGGAAGAAGAATATATTCTTATTAAACCCCGCCCCCTATCTACAATCCAACTTATATTGCAAGTGGGCACCAAAAATCAAGGAACAAACTAACATTAACATTTATCTCCGGTCCTAACTCAAACCAAACAACAAATTTACAATCAGAATATACCACTCCACATAGTAACTCCAATTTCATTCACATTCTTCATATTGAGTTATCGTTTTAGACATGTAACACTTTTTGAAACGATGTAAATTTATACAATTCTTTAAATTATAATGAAGAGAGTTCCACAGTCGTATACCTCTAACCGTTGGACTCATTAATCTTTGTGTTGTCCTAGCTAGCTGATGCTTAAAATAAAATTTCTTTCTGCTGTCTTCTCCCCCCGAACACATTAAAAATACTCTTTGTAACTTAAAAGGCAAAATATTATTTTTAGCCTTAAACATAATTAATAGTGTCCGTAGTTTCACTACATCTCCTAATTTTAATAATTTAGATTTTTATAAATAATTTATTTGTATGTTCTCTATATTTAACGTTATGAATCATTCGTATCACTTTCTTCTGTAATAAGTTTAGAGGTTTTATAGTATTCTCATATGTATTCCCCCAAACTTCGACACAGTAACTAAAGTATGAGAAAAACAATGAACAATATAAAATGTGCATTGCTTTGTAGTCTAATAAATCTCTTACATTTCCCAAAATATAAATGTTTTTAACCATCTTCTTTCTAATATACTCAATATGTGATTTCCACGTCAAATTTTCATCTACTATTACACCCAAAAAGCGAAATTCAGTAAATCTTTCAATCAATTTTCCATTAATGGACATAATGACTTCTTCCTCCTTTACACGATTGCCAAATATCATGAATTTCGTTTTTGTCAGATTCAAAGATAATTTATTTACATCAAACCATTTTTTTAATCTTAAGTCTGATACAAACCTCATAAAAATAATTTTTTTCTGTTTTCGGGCAAAAAATAAATTAAATCATCAGTTATTGTGATTATTGTTTCACAACCAGAGTCGGTTGCTTTAACAGATGATCACAGACGGGTTTATGTCAAAGTTAATTTAGAATGTACAAGATGGCGCGGCCACGTCCAGACGCCTTCCTGACCGCTCCGCTCCGACTATCCACTTTTCTTGTTTTTTACTTATTTTTTGCTCTGGTTTACATCCCAAAATCCTCTAGTCTTATAGTATACGACAGCGGATCACTTGTAAACATCGGTGACAAGGTTGCACATCTAATCTTGGACACTTTTAAACCCGACCCTTCCTGGCCGCCAGAGATTCTACGCGGCGCGGAGAACAACTAAGGACGGGCCGCTCATCCGAGGCGCAGAACAAAGAAGCGCCGGGGGAACCGCGCTGGCATTAGGAACAGACTGAGACAGCAGGCGCATCGCGCACCACTGCCCAGTATCCTACTGGCCAACGTACAATCCATGGAGAACAAGCTCGATGACCTAAGAGCAAGGGTCACCTTCCAACGTGACATGAGGGACTGCAACATTCTGTGCTTCACGGAGACATGGCTGTCGAACAAAACCAAAGGTGGAGGAATGTGTTTCATGGTAAACAGAAAGTGGTGTGATGCCAGGAGCATTTCTACTCTCTCCAGCGGCTGCTCGCCGCATCTGGAGTTCCTGAGCATTAAGTGCCGCCCTTTCTATCTGCCCCGTGAGTTCACCTCGGTCATCGCCACGGTGGTCTACATCCCACCCCAAGCGGACACAGGTATGGCTTTGTCCGAATTACATGATGTGCTGAGCTTGCTTCAAAACAAGGACCCGGGCGCAGCCCTCATTGTAGCAGGAGACTTTAATAAAGCAAACCTCAGACAAGTCATGCCAAACTTTTACCAGCATGTCTCGTGTCCAATGAGAGGGGATCGAATTTTGGATCACTGCTACACGCCATACAAGCAGGGCTACAAAGCTGTCTCACACCCGGCTTTTGGGAAGTCTGACCACAACGCCATCTTCCTCATTCCCCAGTATAAACAAAACATACGGAGGGAAGACGTAACCACGAGGGAGGTAAAACGGTGGACTGCCCAATCAGAAGCTACGCTACAGGACGCACTCGACGACGTCGACTGGGACATGTTCAGAGTATGCGCAGTCGACATCAACGAGTTTACGGAAGTAGCAGTATGCTTCGTCAATATGCTAGCGGAGGAGATTATCCCCACTGCGAGGGTCACCACATTCCCAAACCAGAAACCGTGGATGGACAGATCGATCCGCACTGCAGTAAACGCCAGGACCGCCTCCTACAACGCGGGTCTCGCCACTGGCGATATGAGCGCCTACAAAGCGGCCTCATACGGCGTGCGGTGAGAGATGCCAAACGCTGGTACCGGGAGCGTGTGGAGTCCCGCTTCCACCAGGGCGACACACGGAGTATGTGGCACGGACTACGCACCATTACGGACTACAAAGCCAGGGACACTGCGCCGATCAACGCCGACTCTGCATTCACCAACGAGCTGAATCAGTTCTACGCCCGTTTCGAGGTTAGCCAGGCGGCTAATGCTATCTACCGCCTGAATACCGAGGACAGTGACGTCATCAGCGAGAGACCGGTGACCAGCATCGCGGAGCATGACGTCCGAGCGGCATTGAGGAGAGTGAACACAAGGAAAGCGGCGGGGTCAGACGGCATCACCGGCCGTCTGCTGCGCTGCTGTGCTGACCAGCTAGCAGGTGTGTTCACTTACATCTTCAACGAGTCCCTGGCGAAGTCTGTGGTCCCCACATGCTTCAAAAGATCCACCATCATCCTTGTCCTTCAACGCACATATTAAACAAATATGTAAGACTGCTTTCTTCCATTTGCGCAACATCTCTAAAATTAGAAATATCCTGTCTCAGAGTGACGCTAAAAAACTAGTTCATGCATTTATTACTTCCAGGCTGGACTACTGTAATTCATTATTATTAGGATGTCCAAAAAACTCACTGAAAAGCCTTCAGCTAATCCAAAATGCTGCAGCAAGAGTACTGACAGGGACTAGAAGGAGAGAGCATATTTCTCCTGTTTTGGCTTCCCTTCATTGGCTTCCTGTTAAATCCAGAATTGAATTCAAAATCCTGCTCCTCACATACAAGGTCTTAAATAATCAGGCCCCATCTTATCTTAATGACCTTGTAGTACCATATCACCCTATTAGAGCACTTCGCTCTCGGTCTGCAGGCCTACTTGTTGTTCCTAGAGTATTTAAAAGTAGAATGGGAGGCAGAGCCTTCAGTTTTCAGGCCCCTCTTCTGTGTAACCAGCTTCCAGTTTGGATTCGGGAGACAGAAACTATCTCTACTTTTAAGATTAGGCTTAAAACTTTCCTTTTTGCTAAAGCATATAGTTAGGGCTGGACCAGGTGACCCTGAATCCTCCCTTAGTTATGCTGCAATAGACGTAGGCTGCCGGGGGATTCCCAAGATGCATTGAGTTTTTCCTTTCCAGTCACCTTTCTCACTCACTATGTATTAATAGACCTCTCTGCATTGAATCATATCTGTTATTAACCTCTGTCTCTCTTCCACAGCATGTCTTTTATCCTGTCTTCCTTCTCTCACCCCAACCGGTCGCAGCAGATGGCCGCCCCTCCCTGAGCCTGGTTCTGCCGGAGGTTTCTTCCTGTTAAAAGGGAGTTTTTCCTTCCCACTGTCGCCAAAGTGCTTGCTCATAGGGGGTCATATGATTGTTGGGTTTTTCTCTGTATCTATGAAGCGCCTTGAGGCGACTTTTGTTGTGATTTGGCGCTATATAAAAAAAAAATTGAATTGAATTGAATTGAATCATCCCTGTGCCCAAGAACAGCAAACCCTCATCCCTGAACGATTACCGGCCAGTTGCATTGACCTCGGTAGTAATGAAGGTGTTTGAGAGGCTGCTGAAGAACATCATCTCCTCCTCCATCCCAGACACCACAGATCCGCTGCAGTTCGCCTACCGATCCAACAGATCCACAGAGGATGCCATCGCCCACGTCCTGCACACCACCCTCAGCCACGTGGACAAGAAACAGGGTAACTATGTGCGAATGCTGTTTGTTGATTACAGTTCAGCGTTTAACACAATAGTGCCCTGCAGACTGTTCACAAAGCTCAGGGATCTGGGACTTAACAGCCGTCTATGTGCATGGGTGTTGGACTTCCTCACTGGCAGAACTCAGGTGGTGAGGGTGGGTAGATGCGTCTCTAACAGCATCACCATCAACACAGGAGCACCTCAGGGATGTGTCCTCTCGCCACTGCTCTACTCCCTCTACACTTCAGACTGTGTGGCCACCCATGGCTCCAACACCATTGTGAAGTTTGCTGACGACACAGTGGTGTTGGGTGCCATCTCCAACAACGATGAGGCGGCCTACATGGATGAAGTGAAGAATCTGGCATCATGGTGCCAGGACAACCACCTCCAGCTGAACGTCGGCAAGACCAAGGAGCTGGTGGTGGACTTCAGAAGGGGTCAGCACAGAGACTACAAGCCCATTATCATCAATGGAGCTCCAGTGGAGAGGGTGCAGTCCTTCAAGTATCTCAGTGTCCACATCTCCTCAGACCTGACATGGGCTGCCCACATTCAGGTCCAGACCAAAAAGGCTAGGCAGCGCCTGTATCACCTACGACAACTGAGGAAGTTCAGGGTCTCTCCAAAGATCCTCAGGATTTTCTATACAGGCTCTGTGGAGAGCATCCTCACACAGAACATGACATCGTGGTTTGGGAACAGCTGTGTGAAGGACCAAAAAGCTCTCCAGAGAGTGATCCGTACAGCAGAACGCTGCTGCAGGATTGCTCTCCCCCCGCTTCAGGACACCTACACCAGGAGATGCCGGACTAGAGCAGCGCAGATACTGAAGGACCCGTCCCATCCTGCCAACAAACTGTTCCAACTTCTGCAATCTGGTAGAAGGTTCCGCATCATCCGGGCAAGGACAGAGAGACTCAAGAGGAGCTTCTATCCCCAAGCCATCCGGGCCCTAAACACACACACACCCGCCCTCTCACATCATCTATAATTGACTGAGACAGGACTCTCTTCCAGACACTCTAAACCAAGGCACAATGTACATTCCAAATTCCTTTAATTTTAAATATGTTTATATTGTCTATTCTGTAAAATAGTCAGATTGTCTATTCTTATTAATGTACAGAATTCACCTGCTTGCTGCTACTACTGCACATTCACCCAATGTATATACTATATATATATATATATATATATATATATATATATATATATATATATATATAATGTCCTTCCTCTGCCCCCCCCCATTTTTGCACATGTCGAGGAGCGTGTCAGGTAACATTTCACTGTGTGTTATACTTGTATAACTATGCATGTGACAAATAAAGAACCTTGAACCTTGAACCTTGAAAGCTGTTTTTAAACTACTTCAAGTTTTTTACTGGCAGCAAATAATCACATCTGTTGTCTTCTGGGCTCAAAAATGACCCTGTTTGCTTTGACTGTTTATAAAGCAACAAGTATAAAATATCATCCATCTCTGTGTTTCAAGGTTTTATTCAACTTTATTCCAACTCATTACCTGATGGTTTTCTGTATTTTGGCATGGTAGGAACACCAGGGCATGGGTCTGAGTGAAGGCAAACTTTCATGAGGACAAAGGCGTGTTCATATTTGACCCAAGTGCAGGAGGAAGCTCAGGTTTATTCCTCTGCACTGGTCCCATCATGGACAGCTTTCTTTTCTGCAGTTGCAGGCCAAGGGTCATATACAGTAAACAAGTTGTTACTGGTGATTGTTTTCTTTTGGAAACCTGCAATGTTAGGGAAAACTCGCGTGTCCTGACTGCAGGACAGACGGTTTGCCATCGTACACTAGCATGTTCCATGTACAGCTGGACCTGCATCACATGCTGCCCATGTTTGTATCTCATAGCTCCCTGGTTTACTTGGATGTTCTGTTGGACAGAGTCCTCTGAAGGGGACTTGGTGCTCATACAGTCACATCAGTACCAGGATCTTACATCACAGCAGGAGAAACACCCACTTGTTCCATACACCTCAAATGGGAGCACGCTTGTGTCATGAACGATGATCATCTATTGTGTCTTTATCAAGAAATTATATCCTTTTTGTGCTTCTATGATTAATCTTGAGTCACCTTTAAAACTTCTCTACCAGACTCAGGATGTCATAAACTGGCCGTAGCGACTCTACTGGATGCACGGCAGTAAGAATCAACACACCCACATATGCCTACAGCTGCATTCGGTCCATTTTTCTTCCTCTCTCGTTGTCCCTCCTTGTTCGTCATTGAGTTGGCTGTAGAGCAGGTCATCTGCTAATTGGATGGTTGTTGGTTCAATCTCTGTGTGATCTAGTCTGGAGTTCTTACCAAGGTGTCCTTGGGCAAGTTACTGAACCCCAACTTGGTCTCTGATGCATCTATTGGCATGTGAACGTTAAAAAGCAGAATACAAGCAGAATACATGGTGTGTAATGCTTTCAGTACTCGAGTACAAAAGCCACTGAAGGAGTATGGGACCTGGCACACGTGCTTGGACTGTGGTAGATTGTCTTTCTCTGAGGCACATGAGAGAGTCATGCATCGTCTGTCACTGGGAAGGATAGAAGACCAGATCAATGTTTCCTCACATTACTGCAAATATTCCTCTGTCTCAGCTGACTCTTCTTTCCTGCTTGATTCTTTTCTTCATCATAATTGAAATGGAAGATGTGTAGTCCTCTGACACATCTTCTATTTCAGTTTCACATTCTGAAAATTAAAGAAACTTCAAGAAGCCCAGTCACTTTCTTTCCAAGCTCCTCAGACTACCATGTCCTGGATGCCTGAGAACCTACTTGAACATAGTTCAGATTCTTCCTCATCATCATCTTCATCACTTTCCTTCACTTCATAGCCTTCTTCCACTTCTGCAGGTGGGTGATGTGCTTTTTCAGAGAAAGGGTAGCATGTGATCTAAACATTGACAATATTTTCTTTATCTTTTAACAGCCGGCTGCATGCGTACAGCGACCGTGTGTGAAAAGTGGTCAATAAAGAGATGCTGAAAAGCATGTTCATGGAAACATCATCGGGTCTGCCGTGGTATGTTTACAATGGGACTTCTGCTCCTGAACCTCTGCGCACTGCGTCTGCAAATCGGGGCTATACGAAGTCACTTTCATCTTTACGCAGGACTGTAAGCTGTCATCTGTGAGGTGTGAGCGGCGTTTTTAACATAGTTCATGGTGGAGAATAGCTGCTGACATGATGTGGATCCGAAGATCCATAATTGACCTACCTGGGGTTGAAAGTCTCGATAAATGCACGGTGTTTTGGCGGGTATACCAGCTTCCAACAATTAGTTCTAAAGGTTTTGGAATCAATACAATGACAACAGTGCCCAAATTTATGCACCTGCCTGATTTTGTTTAAACAATTATTGCACACTTTCTGTAAATCCAATAAACTTCATTTCACTTCTCAAATATCACTGTGTGTGTCTCCTATATGATATATTTAACTGACATTTTTTATTGTAACAACCAATGATTTATACAGGAAAATGATGACTATTAACAAGGTTGCCCAAACTTTTGCATCCCACTGTCTAGCATTTGTAATCTCCTCAATTTATTTGATTAATGACAATGATGCCATTTTCGATCTGAATCCATATTAACTGTCAGAGAGTAATTTATATTCATCTAAGAATTTGTCTAATAGTTTATTAAACAGGTTTTGTAGGATTTTGGAGAATTGTGGTTGTAAAGAAACAGACATGTAATTTGTGAAGTGGTGTCTATCCCCAGTTTTATACATTGGCACAACTTCAGCTATTTTCATTTTGTTTGGAACTTTTACAGTCTGAAATGATAAGTTGCAGATGTATGTTAGTGGTTCTACGATTCCTTCTATGACCTTCTTGACAATTTTCATTTCAATATCGTCACGATCAGTGGATGTTTTGTATTTACATGTTTACAATATCAATTATTTCTTTTTCCTCCACTGCTGTTAGGGTTCCTATCAATCAGGCTTTTCACTACAGTCTACAGATGGCAGTGATTCTTAAGTGCATTCATGGTTTCTTCTGTCCATACATGTCTCAGTTGTTCCTCTCCATGATTTCTCTTGTAATTAGTGTCATAAACTGCAAAAACTGGTAAGTGATCATTGATGTAATTAATTAATAATCCAGTCACAATGTGTTTTTCCACCAGGTGGTGCAGTGGGCCTGGTTATTTTAGGATGTAAACTTTACATAGTGTTTAGAACATCTTCGGTCATTTTATGCTTTTTTGGATTCAACAGGTCAATGTTAAAACCATCACAGAGAAACATAACTTTTTAAATTTGTTTTAGAGAATACTTCTTCTATGAAGTCACTAAACTTGAATACTAGAGACAGGTGTTCTCTATATACAGCTAATTATTGTACTTTTCTCTTTTTCCTTAAACATTTCAATTGTTATACATTCTTATAAATTATCAATTGCAGTTGTCATACTTTCTACCACCTTATAATTTAAATTTTTATCCACATACACAGCTACTCCCCCTCCACTTTTGTCCACTTTTGTTCCTTCTATTTACACAATTCACATCATATCCCTCCAGTCCAAAGTCCAGTCCTTTCTCTGCATTGATCCATGTTTCAGATATGGCAATAATTCCGAATGGTTTTGTCAACTGATTTACATATTCCTTTATATTATTGAAATGGCATACAGACCTCTGCTATTAAATGTATTATTTGTTTTCCGTGTTGGTGGTGTGTTTAAAGTGTTCATCAGTGAAGTAGCAGAAATTATTGTTGATGCTGTAGAAGAATTCACTCTCTGGATCTTCTTATTTTTTCTTTTTTTCTGGATCCTTTTCCAAGTCTAGAACATTATGGTCTGTGTATTGAAATGTTCTCAGTTCCAGATTCTCATAACCAGAAATTCAATGAATTATAGTGATATTGTTGCCGGATACAGATGAAGTTCTTTCAGATTGTGCCATGCGTTGTGTATCATGTCACATATGTATTCGTACCTCCAGTGTAAGATGAACATCAGTATTTGTCCAGCTCCAGGACCAAGCCAAAGTGTTGGTCATCAGATGACTTTGGCTTGTTCCTGTGTTCCATTGAGTTTAATGAATACTTTACAGTTTGTGGTCCATGTATTTTGAATTTTTCCCTCTTTCTTCAAGTAGCGTGCTTTCCTGTCAATGTCCGCATTTAGTTTTTTCATCATGTCTTCCTTCATGAAGACATCGGATCCTTTCAGATTCTTTCCTTGTTTTATCAGTGCGATTTGTGTTGAAGATGGCTGGTTTGTCACTGTCATTTTTTCAGGGTAGAGGGTGGCAAGCCTCAGTGTTGTTGTAGTCCACTTTAACACCATTGGACCATAAAGGTAACCACTTGATGTTCCGTGGAGTTGGCATCTTTCTCTCCTGGCCCTCCTACGCTGTGAGAAGCCCGAGCATCAAGAAGCGCTGTGTGCAGGCAGGAAATTGGACCCAAAATGCAGGACTCACAACACACGGGAATGAACTCAAAATAAAGCTTTATTTATTAACTCAAAGGAGAGATACTAAACTAGACTGGGAAAATATAAACTTCACAGAGAGGCACACTAGGGAACAGCATGAGGGATGACATAAATACACAGAAGGCAATGAGGGACGTGGGAACACGCGAGGAGCACAGCTGAGGACAATTACACATAGTGCAGAGTGGGACAAAGGAGTCTGTTGGTGTCACGACTGGGGCAGCAGCCGTGTGTTGTGTGGAAAAGAGGACTTGAAGGCAGCACTTACTGAGATGTGAGCGTAGTTTATTATGAAAACAGAATACAAAGTGGGGATGGCAAAACAGAACTAAGGATAAACTAAACTGTGAGAAACTAAACCATAGAACAGCAAACCTGAACACAAAGGGAGGACAGCAGGGAGAACTCGCAGTGGATTCACGGAGATGACGGAGTAATGCGGAGTAATGCAGAGAAACACAGGGAATGAACACAGAGGATGAATACAGACGACGCGATGAGGAACAGAGGCAGACACACACTTTAAATACACAGAGGGACACTGGGAAATCACACACAGGTGGGAGACACAGCTGGACCTGATTAACCTGACGAGACAGGGGAACACTAACAGCAGGGACCAACAGAGGGAGCACAAACTCAGAAACCCAGTATCCAAAACCCCAAAACACAAACCATCCCAAAAAAGCCCACAAATAATAATGATGATAACAACAATAAATACACCAAACACAAAATTACTGAGTCCACGGACTCAGGACCATGACAGTTGGTCTAAGATTATGGGAGATGCAATCGTTCGCTGAGGAGACTCCTCTGGTTGTTTATGACTATATGCAGAGGATACCCAACATTGTCCATAATGTCTAGCCGTTTTTGTAGTGTCCTCTTCTCTGCCATTGTCATCAGTGTCTAGCTTTATGCTGACCACAGAGCCAGCCTTCCTGATCTGTTATTGTATATTTTTCATGTTTGTACAGAATGTTGTATTTTTTTAAATTGTTATTGAGATGCATGTGTTTTTGACTTTTGCTGCCTTGATGCCAGGTCTCTCTTGGTAATGAGATTTTAATGTAAATGAGATTTTTACCTGGATAAATAAAGGACTAATAAGTGAAGATATGGGAAAGTTGTTGAAGCTAGGTTAAGACAAAAGGTGATGAACAGTGAGCAATAGTATGGCTTCATGCTGAGAAAGAGCTCTACAGATGCAATGTTGGCTTTGCTCTGATGTTTGTTGTAGAGAAGTTTTAAAGAAAGTCTGGGACTATGGGGGGCAGGAGTCAACCTCATTTAGCATTTATGTCTGAAAGTTCAAAATACACAGCAACAAAAACCGAAATGAACAAGGAAATCACAAAAAGTACAAATCTATGGAGTTAAATCAGGGCCATAATGTTTGTGTAGTTAAAAGAAAAATTTGAAATCGAAAATATGTAAACTGAAAGCAAAAGTCACATTTTTAGAGTGAACTTTGAAAAAGAAAGAGTTGGATTTAAAATAAAATCAAACGTTTTGAATATTTGTATTAACTGAAAACCCAATGGTTCTTTTATCTATAATTTCTCTGAGTAAACTTTATTTAAAAATTTTCAGTAATCTTTTTATTATTATTATTATTTTTAAAAAATCTATTCAGTCTCAGATTACATTTTTTCAGATTCAGATCTTTTAAATTAATGTACAAAAAAAAATTCTTCAGGTTCGGATTTTTCTCTCAGCTTCAATTTTTTTTTTTTCACTTTCAGATCTCTATTTTTCAGTTACAGACTTTTGGCCCTGTTTTGGCCTGGTGGGCGTGGCTACACAGAGAGGGGCGGGGAATCATGAGTGACAGCAGACCGCTGCAGGCTCAAGATGGTCCATTTTTCATGTTGCCTTCAGGAAACCTGGGAATGAACATAATTTATCAAACACCTCCTGCACTGTATTATTTGATAATGTTTAGAAAACATGTCATGCATAACTGCTAAAACTCAGTTACTAAAGCTCTTTCAAGCAGTAATGTGTACAAATTACGCCGTAACTGATCAATTATGAGACGTTTTCCCAGCCACTACGTGAGAAGTGGTCAAAGTAGCGCGCATTGTATCGGGTGGGGGCTGCTGTTAACTTGTCCCTCAGTGAACGATGGCGTCGTCTTCCAACAACACTGCTGGCGCGAACAATCAGGTGAGTGTTTAAGTTTGGAACAATTACACTGCAGTCTGTGAATACTACGAATTTAAGAAGTGGCTATTGTTACGGTTAATTTTTCAGCTATTCTGTTTTTTTATTTTATAACGTTTTTTGCTGAAATGCTAGCTCAACAGAAACGCCTCGCTATCATTTTCGGCTGAAACTTACTTCGAAAGGTAAAGTAATATTAACAATTTGATCCTTCCCCAAAAATATGGAAAACATTTTAAAAGACTCCATAACTAATCGGGCTTGGGATGCAGTCTTCATCACCTGCGCTACGGCAATGTTGCAAGACTCTCATCCATCCATTATCTGGTTCAATAATGTACGCCTTTGCAATGCTACAAATTATCACGAGGGAAAAACGTGTCAAATTTTCACGGTTTTCCTACAATATACATATGCGTGAGTTATAGATAAAAAGCAATAATAGTATCATGTTCTAAAGCAAGAAGTAAGAGATCTTTTTCAGAAGGCCTTTTTTCCCCCAAGTAATGTGCAGCTGAATGATTCCAGTTGAAATGACAGAACTGCGAAATCTTCCCTAAACTATGTGTCATGTTTAAGTAAATAACAATAAATGATGTGTCAACATGTTATTTGCAATTATTACTTTAGAGCATGTGAAAACAGCACTGGTGATTCACTGGTCATCACATAGAAAATGAAAGGCCATTAAAAACAAGAATTAATTAAGTGGAGGCAAACATTCTTGAGTGTCTCCCAGATTTTTGTTTGTGCTAGCATTATACACTATCATGCTGATGCATACTTATTTATGTTTAACTAGGGATGCACCGATACCACTTTTTTGGAAAACGAGTACGGGTACGAGTACTTGCATTTCAGTACACGCTGATGCCGATACCGAGTACTTAATAAAAACATGATTTAAATTTACAAGTTACAGTCACATAGTCATATGATTTTACAGAAAAACAAGGGACTATTATGGAATTAAGAACATTTATTTAAAATGAAAACTAAAGCATGCTGTATGTAACATATTATAGAATAACTAATTATTTAGAGAAAAAAAACGTGATTAACCCCTCACACGACGCTCAAACATAGACATTTCTCAAACCATGGTATCGGGGGAGTTTTAACGAGTACTTTAGAAAATCTGGTATCGAGGCCGACACCGGTATCGGTGCATCCCTATGTTTAACATATTTCATAATTTCTGTTATGTTTTACCTATTATTTTTTTTTATATATGTGTTTTTTAGAATGTGAACTACAATTCTACAGTGGAAGCCGCTGCACAGAATCTTATTACTGTGCTCACTCAGAATCTTTCTCAGGGACAGCACCAGGCAGCACAGGGAGTAAGGCAGGAACAGGGACCTCCCTCTGTAGATCAAGAGATGGCAAGGTTTTAAATTAAATATGAAAATAAATTATTTAAAAAGTTTTTAACCTTTTTGGTGTGTTATAACTGTGCTGTCATTTTCATGTATTTTTCTAATTCCGTTCAGATCTTTCCCTGGTTTCTTTGGAAAAAAAAGTTTTCTTGGAAAACGAAAGATGCATAATCCAAAGATCCCTGTGACACCACCTTTTGAAGCATGGAAGCCTTTCAGTTTCTATGTATACTTGCTGAACTGTAATGCAGAAACAACACCTACCTCCTCTGAGGAATTTCAGCTTGCACAGGCAGGACTGGGTAAAAGACATCTCACAATGTCCAGGGACATGAACCATGAAGAGGTTAAAGGAATATATATATATACTTATATGTCTCTGTAAAGATCATCAAGTCTGCAGGCATCACAATATTGATCTTCTTCAGCAGTTATTTGGACTTCTTCAAAGTGAATATCCTAAAATGCAGGGTCTGACTGGAGGATGGTTGCTCTACAAGGCTACAGGTTGGGGTAACAAATGTTTATTACATGATAGTCCCATAATTTGCACCTATGTGAACTAGATCTGGGCTCTACTTTTTTCAGACGGTCAGGGTAAAAGGAAACTGACACTGGTCCCTCCTGATTCTGAAGGTTACACAGGGACCCTAATACGCAGTATGACAGGAAATGGGAAAAACTTGCTGTATATAGTACCTTTACAGCAAGAATTTGACCTTACTCCGTTACCTCCTGATGCAGTTGAATTTAAAAATATGCCCAAAGCACAATGCCAAACATGCAAAGTAAGTCTGCCATTGCATATTTTGGCTCTTCATGTGCAGGAGTGCACAGAGTCTAGGTCTTCAGCTGAGGACACAGAGGTACATACATCTTAGAACAATATATGCATTTATTTTAATGAAATTGCATTGCATTGAAATGGCAATAAAAAAATTGTCCCACTTTTTTTTATCTTAATCAGCAATGTTATATGTCTATTAATTATGATAGGCATGTCAAACCGAGGTCCAAATAGTGTCCCTGCAGCCTTCTGAAGAGCACACCGACACAGAGGAATTGGATGAAGAAGTAATATCTTAATAGAAATGAGTATAGACCATTAACATAACTACAATGGAACTCTATTCAATATTTTAACTCTCATTTCTGTTTTAGAAACTTCAGTGTCCTATCTGTAACTTGAAATTTGCACCTTATTTCCTTGAAATCCATGCAAGCACATGTGGAGAAAGGTAGTTGAAAAAGCAGGGCTTTTAAAATTACATATAGGATATAACATCTTGAGAATTTCCCATTGACACACCAACTTTTTCTTTATTTTTATTAGAAGCAAAAATGTAATAGACGTGGATGAAATTGAGGAGAACATAGTAGAAGAGGACCATATGAAAAGGTAAAAAACATCACACACACAGATGACTATTAATACTCTGAACTGAATAAAGAGTGTTTATTCTTTCATTTATGGATTTTTTTAGTGTCGACGATGTGTTGGATGCGATTTGTCAAAGAGTTGATGTGGAGAAGCAGTTCAGCATCCTTATTTCAAGAACAAACATTCTGGAGAGAGGCCTTCTGCAGTGGCAACGTCAAAAGAAAAATTCACCCACTGCCATGTTGAAGGTGTCCTTCTTTGGGGAAGCAGGAATCGACACTGGTGCCCTTCGAAAAGAATTTCTCACAGGTGAACTTAAAGAGATCAATTACTTTTCCTATCGTATTATTTATGTTGAAGAAATGACCAATCCCTAAATTTTATACTTCTGTAATATATATTTTATCTTCTAAGTGAACTCTGCTCCAGTTGTGTTGTAAATATGACTATATTTCTCCTTTACTAAACTATACATCAATCATGTTTATAATTTGGGATGGACTGATATGAAAGTTCTTGGCCGAAACCAAAAATGAGAAAACCAAGGTCGAAAACCAAAACACCGGTAACACAGGGAAAATAGTCTTTTTTTTTTTTACCATAGCATGGCTGTGATGTGACTATGTTGTGTTATGAGCTTACTGGTTTGGTGTTGATAAAAGGTGTCAATATTATTGTCTCAAGTACACCTTTCTGTATACTATGATTTCTTTTTTGAATCATCCATCCATCCATCCATTTTCTTGGCCGCTTATCCCTTGTGGGGTCGCGGGGAGTGCTGGTGCCTATCTCCAGCGGTCACAGGGCGAGAGGCGGGGTACAACCTGGATGGGTCGCCAGTCCATCGCAGGGCATCTTTTTTGAATCAATATTTTCATTTTGAATGGAATTTTTACATATCTGGAACAGATGTATGATGTTCCTTCAGTACATCTGTCATGTTAAGCCTTCAAAATCAGTGAGACACATTATGATATATATATATATATATATATATATCAGTATTGCCTCAAATGAAAAAAATACTGTGATATGAAAAAAATCTTATTTCACCCAGCTCTAAATGAATGTTTTACATCGGATAATTCATAACTTTCTTCTCTCAATAGAAATGGTCGCCGGAATCGAGACTCGTTTCTTTGAAGGACCACCACACCAAAAAAGTCCACGCTATTCCCTTACTGACTTTGACAGTGGACTCTTCAGGCATGTTTATTTTAAAGAAAGGGAAAACTGTCATGTTTTATACTATAAGCAATACACTCATGCTGTTTGTATAAGTAGGACTGTTGGTGAGATTCTGGCCGTCAGTTTGGCACAAGGAGGTCCTGCCCCTACATTTTTCAGCCAGTGGGCTTACAGTTACCTCTGCAATGGGCAGATCAACCCAACACAGCTGGATAAAAATACAGTGGCAGATTCACAGTTGCGGTTACTGATTGACCAGGTGCTGTATAACTAGTAAAAATATTGCCTTAGTACACATTGCAGCTATATAATTTCATCTGTTAAATTACTTTTAGGTGGAATCTTCAACTGAGCAGTCACTTCAGGGCCTTACTGATGAGATTTTAAACTGTGGATTCACTGGAGCCATCTCAGTTCAAAACAAGGAACCGATTGTCCGGTATGCTGTGACATGTTTTCGTTTTTCTATATGAATGTAAGAAAAATAGCATCTGAAGATGTTGTTTAATCTCTTTTTTGTACCCACAGAGCCATTACACTCCATGCTGTGCTTAGATTGCAGCCAATGTTGGAACAACTCAAGGAGGGTTTGCAGCTGTATGGCCTCCACCTGCTGATTAAGCAATACCCAGAAATCTGCCAGCCTCTCTTCGTCCTTGGGGGAGATGTGAAAGTGAGTACAAACGTATTTTCAGTTTTACATGTATGTATTACATACATTTACACATTTTGTTACATTACAGACACAAATATGAATCTATTTTATTTGAACTCTAAATGAAACACCTACACAAAGTGGTGTACATTAGAGAAGTGGAACAAAAATCATACATGATGCCAAATATTTATTACAAATAAATAACTGAAAAGTGTGGTGTGTGTAATTATTCAGCCCCCTTTGGTCTCAGTGTAGTCAGTTGCCCATAGACATTTCCTGATGATTGCTAAACATACAGTAAAGCCAGGGCAACAATAGAAAAACAAAACATTTCCATGTGTTAGAACAGCCCAGTCAATGTCCAGATCTAAATCCAATCCAGAATCTGTGGCAAGATCTGAAAACTGCTGTTCACAAACGCTGTCTATCTAATCTGACTGAGCTGGAGCAGTTTGGCAAAGAAGAATGAGCAAGAATGTCAGTCTGTAGATGTGCAAAGCTGGTAGAAAAATACCCTAAAAGACTGGGAGCTGTAATTGCAGCAAAAGGTGTTTCTAAAAAGTATTGACTGAGGGGGCTGAATAATTACACACACCACACTTTTCAGTTATTTATTTGTAAAAAAATGTTTGGAATCATGGATGAATTTTGTTACAATTCTCAATTGTTTACCACTTTTTATTGGTCTTTTATGTTGAATTCCAATAAAATATATTCATGTTTGTGGCTATAATGTGACAAACTGTGGAAAAGTTCTAGGGCCCGAATACTGCAGCCCTGAAGTAATCAAGCCGTTGGGTTGCTTTGCTTTCTAATATCATCATAGGTCAGTGCCGAGTTTGTCATGGCGTCCATTCACCCTCAGCTGAGTGAGAAGGGAACCTCCAAGCATCAGGTTGAGCTGGACCTGGTTAACTTCATTCAGGACTTGCTTTATGAGTCAGAAGGTAAATGGTTATTTTTGTCTAGTTTATAGTTGTCACATTCCAAAATTATATTCTAAGGTTTTTGTGACAAAAGTTACACTTGTATCGAATTCAAATATTTAGATATTTTTTTTGTCCAAAAGGCCAGGGTTCTTCAAAACGTCTTAAAATTCACTCTTATCCTAACAGAAGGTCAAGAACATGTAGCTGACGAAGATGGCCCAAGATCTATCACACCTGCCAGGTTTCTGCAATGGATCACCGGTCAAGGCCATGTTCCTCTCCTCCCCTCAGAAAAGAAGGACTTTGCTGTGGTGGTAAAATTTAATCACAATTGTGAAGCTGACTTTGGAAATCACAGCATCTGCTATCCTGTTGTATCATCCTGTGCTAAGACCATTGTCCTGCCTGTGAAACATATGAAGTCCTATAGTCAATTCAGAATGGTTCTGCTGGAGGCTTTTCATCTTGGCCAGGAATTTAACAATGTGTAAAGCATAGCATTGTCTATCAATAGTTTTGAGGTGTAACTCAAAATGCTGCTCCTTCCATTTAATGTTCAGGAAGCACATTTCATCAAAGTTGGAGATTGACAGCCAGAGTTCTTTAATGAGTGGCATGAAGCACACAAAAACATACAGGTTTACTGTTGAAAAATGTGCCAGAGACAAAAAAAATAGTTTGTAATGTGATGTTTGAGTGTTCACATAAAAATTTCCTGGCAGGTTCATTTTACATGTATATCACATCAAATAAAAGTCTGAGCTATTCATGAACCTTCTCTGGGTTGAAAATTCAAAATAAAAATGTTGCCGCCTAGGAACGGTGAGTTAGTACAAAGTTAAGTACATCCAAATAAATGTCTCGGCCATGTGACTGAGAGGGCCTTGTTACATTGACAGTGTCTCTTAGTCTTGCCATGTCCTCCTCAGATAGAGGACATTCAACAGATGGAAGAATTACTCCAGGATTGCTCCCATCCAGCTCACCAATAGAGTTGACATCCAAGTACGCATCCTCGATTTCCTGTGATGATTTTTAAAAAAAAGATATTTCAAATGACAATTCAAAAACAGTGTTGGGAAATTCAAGACAAACAGTCAGCTCCATAAATATTGGAACATGGGAATTCTACTTTTGGCTCTATATGCCACGCAATGGATTTGAAATGAAACTAACACGATTGGCTATAACTGCAGAGGTATTTGAACTGTTTTCATATGTGCCTTCCACTTAAGGGACCAAAAGTAATGGAACAATTGGCTTCTCTGATGTTCCATGGCCAGGGATGTGATATTCTTGTATTTAGTGAAGCAACTCCTGACAAAAACAGCAGGATAAATTTTGAAGTGTTTTGGGCAATATATCTGCTCATATTCAGCCAAATGCTTTGAAACTCATGAGGCAGCACTTGATGGTCCAGATGGACAATCACTTAAAGCATTCTGCAGAAAAAAAACAAATAGTTAAAAGAAGTGGAATGTTATGCAGTGGCCACGTCAATCACTTGACCTGAATCTGACGGAGCAGTGTTTCATTGCTGAAGACAAAATTGAAGGGCAAATGCCTCAATAATAGCTGGAAGCGAAGACAGTTGCAGTAGAGGCCTGACAGAGCATCAGCAGGTATGAAGCCCAACATCTGCTGAAGTCTCTGCGATCCAGTTTCAGTTATGATTAATGTTCTGTCTCATTACTTTTGGTAACTTAACAAGTGGGGGGTACACATGCAGACTGTTGTAACTCCTACAACTTTTAACTGATTTGGATGCAAATACCCTCAACTTAAAGCTGATAGTCTGCAGTGACAGCACACCGTGTTTTTTTCAACATCTCCAAGTGCACTTTTTGAAACTTGATTAAAGAGGGATTGTATAATTTAGATTTGTTTTAGTACCTCCACTGTGTCTGGAGTATCAACTGGATTCTGGTGGAGTCCCAGTGTCCACAGTTGTTGTGGGGACAGATTCCTCTCTGTCCTTAGAGGGTGGTTATCCCAACCCTGTCTAAAGACATCCAGATCCCTCTGCAGACGTGGAAGAAATGTATGTTGGGCACAAAACATGTGGACACCATCAGTTGGATCCAGAAGGCCTTCATCCTCGAGGTTGTGAAGGGTTTCATAGTGCACGCTTGAAACAGCCATCCACACATCTCGCCACAGGCGCTCTATTCTGTTCAACATCAAAATATGGCAACGTTTTCAGAATTTTACCCAGAAATTCACTGAATTGAAAAATATATAAGAACATTTTTCTTATTTCCATGGGACATTTATACAAATACTACACATACCTTTGGTTGTGAACACTCTTGCCTGACAGAAAGCTTCCTCTTCCACAGCCCCGGATGGTGAACATGCATCTTGCTATTCCAACATTTTCCACCCCTTGATCCCCTCGAACTCTGAAACAAAATTAAACATCGACAGTACAATTTGTTTTAAATCTAAAAAAAACATGTCACTCTTAAAATTTATTGCAGCCTTTGTGTTTTTAATATAATTTTACTTTAGACTGGTTATTAGAAGTTTATTGTTTTGGTCATTCAACAGTGTGCAGCTCTGTATAAGCACACCTTTCAAGAATTCTAAATGTTTGAACCATTTAAACAAGTGTATGGGGATTTATAAACAACTGATCATATAGGCTACAGTTTACATATTGCATGTCAAAATAATTACACTGCTAATCAAGGGGGGGGGGGGGGGGGGAATCATATTTACACATTTGCACAATCATTGTGAAAATTAATTTTGTGTAGATTTTACCTCAATGGAAAGCCATACTTTTGTACAGCCTCCAAGAAGAAAGCAAGTGCAGTTGATGCTCTGTTGTTGGCAGCAGCACCCAGGTACATGATCTAGAGATGTAAATATCATTAAGTGGAAACTTGGTCAAGTCAAGTTACTATAATTAAAGATAGAAACATGTTTATCAGGTATTGTAGCTTGGTACATTTATTTTATATTTATAAGTACAAGAAAAAAAGCAGGCTACATAATTCCCAAGGTAGCAAGCTGCCATGAGATGTAGCAGTACTTGTAATCAACTATTCACCCAAATGCAAAGGGTAAAAAAAAAAATCCTTTTAGCAACTTGAAGAATTAGTTTACCAAGCATTTATAGTCACCAAATAATGACAAACATAAACAGATTAGGAACATTTTGTTCTACAGAAGGATCTCTATATTACAGTATATGGTAAGTTTTATGGTAGACCAAAACACAAGTATTTCACTTTTCAATTAACATCTCATTCAGCTCAATTTTGAAAGTGAAAAATCACCTTTCTTGAGTACCCATCTATCCCTCCGAATATCACCAGGCCAAATCTGTAAAAAGAACAACAAAAAACAACAACTAGGGCATTAACAGGTATAAAACATAATTCAGTATTTAGCAGTATTGTCAGACTTCATCCTACCTTATTAGTTTATGGTTTGTGTCTATATGCATCAAGTAAAGAGGACCTTGCACTGAATATGTCCTTCGGACCACAAATCCCAGCCTTGTCATTCTTGAGAAAATACCAGCAGAGTCCACACGGTGCATCGACGAGTACACTCTCTTCCACTGTACATGGTGGCCCATGGCTTGAAGCATCCCTTTCATCATCCTGTATCCAACATGAGGTGTTCTTGTCTTTATAGATCTTACTAAATTGTCCAGCTCTTCATCACTTGTTGTACTGTAGCACTGCTTTATGGAAATGCCATATTCATGCAAACGACGTTTCACTGTCCTCACAGATATTCCAAGAAGTTTTGCAATTTGGGTGATTGATAAGAACATTTCTGTCAGTATCTGGAGCTGTACAGGCGATACATTGTAATTTGGACGTCCCAGCTTTCCTTCAGACACTGACATCTGAGAGGGGGTTTGTTCATTGACGTCCTCCATACTGAGCACAGTTGACAGCTCTATCAGAGCATTTATAATACTTTGAGGGATCTCAACCTGATCGGACAAAGATCTTAAAAGGACCATCTCATGGTCGATAACAAACTGCAAATAGTCCACATCGAGGGGTTGTCTGTGCATGACCTGGGAAACTTTATGCAGTAGTCGCTGAAGCATCTCTCTTTTTAGCTGCTCCTAAATTAAATACAAAGAATTTTACGTTACTTCACTAACTTTGTTGTTCTCCAAGCTTACAGATAAACTAGGACGTAAGTTTCAGCCGAAAATGATAGCGAGGCGTTTCTGTTGAGCTAGCATTTCAGCAAAAAACGTTATAAAATAAAAAAACAGAATAGCTGAAAAATTAACCGTAACAATAGCCACTTCTTAAATTCGTAGTATTCACAGACTGCAGTGTAATTGTTCCAAACTTAAACACTCACCTGATTGTTCGCGCCAGCAGTGTTGTTGGAAGACGACGCCATCGTTCACTGAGGGACAAGTTAACAGCAGCCCCCACCCGATACAATGCGCGCTACTTTGACCACTTCTCACGTAGTGGCTGGGAAAACGTCTCATAATTGATCAGTTACGGCGTAATTTGTACACATTACTGCTTGAAAGAGCTTTAGTAACTGAGTTTTAGCAGTTATGCATGACATGTTTTCTAAACATTATCAAATAATACAGTGCAGGAGGTGTTTGATAAATTATGTTCATTCCCAGGTTTCCTGAAGGCAACATGAAAAATGGACCATCTTGAGCCTGCAGCGGTCTGCTGTCACTCATGATTCCCCGCCCCTCTCTGTGTAGCCACGCCCACCAGGCCAAAACAGGGCCAAAAGTCTGTAACTGAAAAATAGAGATCTGAAAGTGAAAAAAAAAAAATTGAAGCTGAGAGAAAAATCCGAACCTGAAGAATTTTTTTTTGTACATTAATTTAAAAGATCTGAATCTGAAAAAATGTAATCTGAGACTGAATAGATTTTTTAAAAATAATAATAATGAAAAAAAGATTACTGAAAATTTTTAAATAAAGTTTACTCAGAGAAATTATAGATAAAAGAACCATTGGGTTTTCAGTTAATACAAATATTCAAAACGTTTGATTTTATTTTAAATCCAACTCTTTCTTTTTCAAAGTTCACTCTAAAAATGTGACTTTTGCTTTCAGTTTACATATTTTCGATTTCAAATTTTTCTTTTAACTACACAAACATTATGGCCCTGATTTAACTCCATAGATTTGTACTTTTTGTGATTTCCTTGTTCATTTCGGTTTTTGTTGCTGTGTATTTTGAACTTTCAGACATAAATGCTAAATGAGGTTGACTCCTGCCCCCCATAGTCCCAGACTTTCTTTAAAACTTCTCTACAACAAACATCAGAGCAAAGCCAACATTGCATCTGTAGAGCTCTTTCTCAGCATGAAGCCATACTATTGCTCACTGTTCATCACCTTTTGTCTTAACCTAGCTTCAACAACTTTCCCATATCTTCACTTATTAGTCCTTTATTTATCCAGGTAAAAATCTCATTTACATTAAAATCTCATTACCAAGAGAGACCTGGCATCAAGGCAGCAAAAGTCAAAAACACATGCATCTCAATAACAATTTAAAAAAATACAACATTCTGTACAAACATGAAAAATATACAATAACAGATCAGGAAGGCTGGCTCTGTGGTCAGCATAAAGCTAGACACTGATGACAATGGCAGAGAAGAGGACACTACAAAAACGGCTAGACATTATGGACAATGTTGGGTATCCTCTGCATATAGTCATAAACAACCAGAGGAGTCTCCTCAGCGAACGATTGCATCTCCCATAATCTTAGACCAACTGTCATGGTCCTGAGTCCGTGGACTCAGTAATTTTGTGTTTGGTGTATTTATTGTTGTTATCATCATTATTATTTGTGGGCTTTTTTGGGATGGTTTGTGTTTTGGGGTTTTGGATACTGGGTTTCTGAGTTTGTGCTCCCTCTGTTGGTCCCTGCTGTTAGTGTTCCCCTGTCTCGTCAGGTTAATCAGGTCCAGCTGTGTCTCCCACCTGTGTGTGATTTCCCAGTGTCCCTCTGTGTATTTAAAGTGTGTGTCTGCCTCTGTTCCTCATCGCGTCGTCTGTATTCATCCTCTGTGTTCATTCCCTGTGTTTCTCTGCATTACTCCGCATTACTCCGTCATCTCCGTGAATCCACTGCGAGTTCTCCCTGCTGTCCTCCCTTTGTGTTCAGGTTTGCTGTTCTATGGTTTAGTTTCTCACAGTTTAGTTTATCCTTAGTTCTGTTTTGCCATCCCCACTTTGTATTCTGTTTTCATAATAAACTACGCTCACATCTCAGTAAGTGCTGCCTTCAAGTCCTCTTTTCCACACAACACACGGCTGCTGCCCCAGTCGTGACACCAACAGACTCCTTTGTCCCACTCTGCACTATGTGTAATTGTCCTCAGCTGTGCTCCTCGCGTGTTCCCACGTCCCTCATTGCCTTCTGTGTATTTATGTCATCCCTCATGCTGTTCCCTAGTGTGCCTCTCTGTGAAGTTTATATTTTCCCAGTCTAGTTTAGTATCTCTCCTTTGAGTTAATAAATAAAGCTTTATTTTGAGTTCATTCCCGTGTGTTGTGAGTCCTGCATTTTGGGTCCAATTTCCTGCCTGCACACAGCGCTTCTTGATGCTCGGGCTTCTCACAGCGTAGGAGGGCCAGGAGAGAAAGATGCCAACTCCACGGAACATCAAGTGGTTACCTTTATGGTCCAATGGTGTTAAAGTGGACTACAACAACACTGAGGCTTGCCACCCTCTACCCTGAAAAAATGACAGTGACAAACCAGCCATCTTCAACACAAATCGCACTGATAAAACAAGGAAAGAATCTGAAAGGATCCGATGTCTTCATGAAGGAAGACATGATGAAAAAACTAAATGCGGACATTGACAGGAAAGCACGCTACTTGAAGAAAGAGGGAAAAATTCAAAATACATGGACCACAAACTGTAAAGTATTCATTAAACTCAATGGAACACAGGAACAAGCCAAAGTCATCTGATGACCAACACTTTGGCTTGGTCCTGGAGCTGGACAAATACTGATGTTCATCTTACACTGGAGGTACGAATACATATGTGACATGATACACAACGCATGGCACAATCTGAAAGAACTTCATCTGTATCCGGCAACAATATCACTATAATTCATTGAATTTCTGGTTATGAGAATCTGGAACTGAGAACATTTCAATACACAGACCATAATGTTCTAGACTTGGAAAAGGATCCAGAAAAAAAGAAAAAATAAGAAGATCCAGAGAGTGAATTCTTCTACAGCATCAACAATAATTTCTGCTACTTCACTGATGAACACTTTAAACACACCACCAACACGGAAAACAAATAATACATTTAATAGCAGAGGTCTGTATGCCATTTCAATAATATAAAGGAATATGTAAATCAGTTGACAAAACCATTCGGAATTATTGCCATATCTGAAACATGGATCAATGCAGAGAAAGGACTGGACTTTGGACTGGAGGGATATGATGTGAATTGTGTAAATAGAAGGAACAAAAGTGGACAAAAGTGGAGGGGGAGTAGCTGTGTATGTGGATAAAAATTTAAATTATAAGGTGGTAGAAAGTATGACAACTGCAATTGATAATTTATAAGAATGTATAACAATTGAAATGTTTAAGGAAAAAGAGAAAAGTACAATAATTAGCTGTATATAGAGAACACCTGTCTCTAGTATTCAAGTTTAGTGACTTCATAGAAGAAGTATTCTCTAAAACAAATTTAAAAAGTTATGTTTCTCTGTGATGGTTTTAACATTGACCTGTTGAATCCAAAAAAGCATAAAATGACCGAAGATGTTCTAAACACTATGTAAAGTTTACATCCTAAAATAACCAGGCCCACTGCACCACCTGGTGGAAAAACACATTGTGACTGGATTATTAATTAATTACATCAATGATCACTTACCAGTTTTTGCAGTTTATGACACTAATTACAAGAGAAATCATGGAGAGGAACAACTGAGACATGTATGGACAGAAGAAACCATGAATGCACTTAAGAATCACTGCCATCTGTAGACTGTAGTGAAAAGCCTGATTGATAGGAACCCTAACAGCAGTGGAGGAAAAAGAAATAATTGATATTGTAAACATGTAAATACAAAACATCCACTGATCGTGACGATATTGAAATGAAAATTGTCAAGAAGGTCATAGAAGGAATCGTAGAACCACTAACATACATCTGCAACTTATCATTTCAGACTGTAAAAGTTCCAAACAAAATGAAAATAGCTGAAGTTGTGCCACTGTATAAAACTGGGGATAGACACCACTTCACAAATTACATGTCTGTTTCTTTACAACCACAATTCTCCAAAATCCTACAAAACCTGTTTAATAAACTATTAGACAAATTCTTAGATGAATATAAATTACTCTCTGACAGTTAATATGGATTCAGATCGAAAATGGCATCATTGTCATTAATCAAATAAATTGAGGAGATTACAAATGCTAGACAGTGGGATGCAAAAGTTTGGGCAACCTTGTTAATAGTCATCATTTTCCTGTATAAATCATTGGTTGTTACAATAAAAAATGTCAGTTAAATATATCATATAGGAGACACACACAGTGATATTTGAGAAGTGAAATGAAGTTTATTGGATTTACAGAAAGTGTGCAATAATTGTTTAAACAAAATCAGGCAGGTGCATAAATTTGGGCACTGTTGTCATTGTATTGATTCCAAAACCTTTAGAACTAATTGTTGGAAGCTGGTATACCCGCCAAAACACCGTGCATTTATCGAGACTTTCAACCCCAGGTAGGTCAATTATGGATCTTCGGATCCACATCATGTCAGCAGCTATTCTCCACCATGAACTATGTTAAAAACGCCGCTCACGCCTCACAGATGACAGCTTACAGTCCTGCGTAAAGATGAAAGTGACTTCGTATAGCCCCGATTTGCAGACGCAGTGCGCAGAGGTTCAGGAGCAGAAGTCCCATTGTAAACATACCACGGCAGACCCGATGATGTTTCCATGAACATGCTTTTCAGCATCTCTTTATTGACCACTTTTCACACACGGTCGCTGTACGCATGCAGCCGGCTGTTAAAAGATAAAGAAAATATTGTCAATGTTTAGATCACATGCTACCCTTTCTCTGAAAAAGCACATCACCCACCTGCAGAAGTGGAAGAAGGCTATGAAGTGAAGGAAAGTGATGAAGATGATGATGAGGAAGAATCTGAACTATGTTCAAGTAGGTTCTCAGGCATCCAGGACATGGTAGTCTGAGGAGCTTGGAAAGAAAGTGACTGGGCTTCTTGAAGTTTCTTTAATTTTCAGAATGTGAAACTGAAATAGAAGATGTGTCAGAGGACTACACATCTTCCATTTCAATTATGATGAAGAAAAGAATCAAGCAGGAAAGAAGAGTCAGCTGAGACAGAGGAATATTTGCAGTAATGTGAGGAAACATTGATCTGGTCTTCTATCCTTCCCAGTGACAGACGATGCATGACTCTCTCATGTGCCTCAGAGAAAGACAATCTACCACAGTCCAAGCACGTGTGCCAGGTCCCATACTCCTTCAGTGGCTTTTGTACTCGAGTACTGAAAGCATTACACACCATGTATTCTGCTTGTATTCTGCTTTTTAACGTTCACATGCCAATAGATGCATCAGAGACCAAGTTGGGGTTCAGTAACTTGCCCAAGGACACCTTGGTAAGAACTCCAGACTAGATCACACAGAGATTGAACCAACAACCATCCAATTAGCAGATGACCTGCTCTACAGCCAACTCAATGACGAACAAGGAGGGACAACGAGAGAGGAAGAAAAATGGACCGAATGCAGCTGTAGGCATATGTGGGTGTGTTGATTCTTACTGCCGTGCATCCAGTAGAGTCGCTACGGCCAGTTTATGACATCCTGAGTCTGGTAGAGAAGTTTTAAAGGTGACTCAAGATTAATCATAGAAGCACAAAAAGGATATAATTTCTTGATAAAGACACAATAGATGATCATCGTTCATGACACAAGCGTGCTCCCATTTGAGGTGTATGGAACAAGTGGGTGTTTCTCCTGCTGTGATGTAAGATCCTGGTACTGATGTGACTGTATGAGCACCAAGTCCCCTTCAGAGGACTCTGTCCAACAGAACATCCAAGTAAACCAGGGAGCTATGAGATACAAACATGGGCAGCATGTGATGCAGGTCCAGCTGTACATGGAACATGCTAGTGTACGATGGCAAACCGTCTGTCCTGCAGTCAGGACACGCGAGTTTTCCCTAACATTGCAGGTTTCCAAAAGAAAACAATCACCAGTAACAACTTGTTTACTGTATATGACCCTTGGCCTGCAACTGCAGAAAAGAAAGCTGTCCATGATGGGACCAGTGCAGAGGAATAAACCTGAGCTTCCTCCTGCACTTGGGTCAAATATGAACACGCCTTTGTCCTCATGAAAGTTTGCCTTCACTCAGACCCATGCCCTGGTGTTCCTACCATGCCAAAATACAGAAAACCATCAGGTAATGAGTTGGAATAAAGTTGAATAAAACCTTGAAACACAGAGATGGATGATATTTTATACTTGTTGCTTTATAAACAGTCAAAGCAAACAGGGTCATTTTTGAGCCCAGAAGACAACAGATGTGATTATTTGCTGCCAGTAAAAAACTTGAAGTAGTTTAAAAACAGCTTTCAAGGTTCAAGGTTCAAGGTTCTTTATTTGTCACATGCATAGTTATACAAGTATAACACACAGTGAAATGTTACCTGACACGCTCCTCGACATGTGCAAAAATGGGGGGGGGGGGCAGAGGAAGGACATTATATATATATATATATATATATATAGTATATACATTGGGTGAATGTGCAGTAGTAGCAGCAAGCAGGTGAATTCTGTACATTAATAAGAATAGACAATCTGACTATTTTACAGAATAGACAATATAAACATATTTAAAATTAAAGGAATTTGGAATGTACATTGTGCCTTGGTTTAGAGTGTCTGGAAGAGAGTCCTGTCTCAGTCAATTATAGATGATGTGAGAGGGCGGGTGTGTGTGTGTTTAGGGCCCGGATGGCTTGGGGATAGAAGCTCCTCTTGAGTCTCTCTGTCCTTGCCCGGATGATGCGGAACCTTCTACCAGATTGCAGAAGTTGGAACAGTTTGTTGGCAGGATGGGACGGGTCCTTCAGTATCTGCGCTGCTCTAGTCCGGCATCTCCTGGTGTAGGTGTCCTGAAGCGGGGGGAGAGCAATCCTGCAGCAGCGTTCTGCTGTACGGATCACTCTCTGGAGAGCTTTTTGGTCCTTCACACAGCTGTTCCCAAACCACGATGTCATGTTCTGTGTGAGGATGCTCTCCACAGAGCCTGTATAGAAAATCCTGAGGATCTTTGGAGAGACCCTGAACTTCCTCAGTTGTCGTAGGTGATACAGGCGCTGCCTAGCCTTTTTGGTCTGGACCTGAATGTGGGCAGCCCATGTCAGGTCTGAGGAGATGTGGACACTGAGATACTTGAAGGACTGCACCCTCTCCACTGGAGCTCCATTGATGATAATGGGCTTGTAGTCTCTGTGCTGACCCCTTCTGAAGTCCACCACCAGCTCCTTGGTCTTGCCGACGTTCAGCTGGAGGTGGTTGTCCTGGCACCATGATGCCAGATTCTTCACTTCATCCATGTAGGCCGCCTCATCGTTGTTGGAGATGGCACCCAACACCACTGTGTCGTCAGCAAACTTCACAATGGTGTTGGAGCCATGGGTGGCCACACAGTCTGAAGTGTAGAGGGAGTAGAGCAGTGGCGAGAGGACACATCCCTGAGGTGCTCCTGTGTTGATGGTGATGCTGTTAGAGACGCATCTACCCACCCTCACCACCTGAGTTCTGCCAGTGAGGAAGTCCAACACCCATGCACATAGACGGCTGTTAAGTCCCAGATCCCTGAGCTTTGTGAACAGTCTGCAGGGCACTATTGTGTTAAACGCTGAACTGTAATCAACAAACAGCATTCGCACATAGTTACCCTGTTTCTTGTCCACGTGGCTGAGGGTGGTGTGCAGGACGTGGGCGATGGCATCCTCTGTGGATCTGTTGGATCGGTAGGCGAACTGCAGCGGATCTGTGGTGTCTGGGATGGAGGAGGAGATGATGTTCTTCAGCAGCCTCTCAAACACCTTCATTACTACCGAGGTCAATGCAACTGGCCGGTAATCGTTCAGGGATGAGGGTTTGCTGTTCTTGGGCACAGGGATGATGGTGGATCTTTTGAAGCATGTGGGGACCACAGACTTCGCCAGGGACTCGTTGAAGATGTAAGTGAACACACCTGCTAGCTGGTCAGCACAGCAGCGCAGCAGACGGCCGGTGATGCCGTCTGACCCCGCCGCTTTCCTTGTGTTCACTCTCCTCAATGCCGCTCGGACGTCATGCTCCGCGATGCTGGTCACCGGTCTCTCGCTGATGACGTCACTGTCCTCGGTATTCAGGCGGTAGATAGCATTAGCCGCCTGGCTAACCTCGAAACGGGCGGAGAACTGATTCAGCTCGTTGGTGAATGCAGAGTCGGCGTTGATCGGCGCAGTGTCCCTGGCTTTGTAGTCCGTAATGGTGCGTAGTCCGTGCCACATACTCCGTGTGTCGCCCTGGTGGAAGCGGGACTCCACACGCTCCCGGTACCAGCGTTTGGCATCTCTCACCGCACGCCGTATGAGGCCGCTTTGTAGGCGCTCATATCGCCAGTGGCGAGACCCGCGTTGTAGGAGGCGGTCCTGGCGTTTACTGCAGTGCGGATCGATCTGTCCATCCACGGTTTCTGGTTTGGGAATGTGGTGACTCTCGCAGTGGGGATAATCTCCTCCGCTAGCATATTGACGAAGCATACTGCTACTTCCGTAAACTCGTTGATGTCGACTGCGCATACTCTGAACATGTCCCAGTCGACGTCATCGAGTGCGTCCTGTAGCGTAGCTTCTGATTGGGCAGTCCACCGTTTTACCTCCCTCGTGGTTACGTCTTCCCTCCGTATGTTTTGTTTATACTGGGGAATGAGGAAGATGGCGTTGTGGTCAGACTTCCCAAAAGCCGGGTGTGAGACAGCTTTGTAGCCCTGCTTGTATGGCGTGTAGCAGTGATCCAAAATTCGATCCCCTCTCATTGGACACGAGACATGCTGGTAAAAGTTTGGCATGACTTGTCTGAGGTTTGCTTTATTAAAGTCTCCTGCTACAATGAGGGCTGCGCCCGGGTCCTTGTTTTGAAGCAAGCTCAGCACATCATGTAATTCGGACAAAGCCATACCTGTGTCCGCTTGGGGTGGGATGTAGACCACCGTGGCGATGACCGAGGTGAACTCACGGGGCAGATAGAAAGGGCGGCACTTAATGCTCAGGAACTCCAGATGCGGCGAGCAGCCGCTGGAGAGAGTAGAAATGCTCCTGGCATCACACCACTTTCTGTTTACCATGAAACACATTCCTCCACCTTTGGTTTTGTTCGACAGCCATGTCTCCGTGAAGCACAGAATGTTGCAGTCCCTCATGTCACGTTGGAAGGTGACCCTTGCTCTTAGGTCATCGAGCTTGTTCTCCATGGATTGTACGTTGGCCAGTAGGATACTGGGCAGTGGTGCGCGATGCGCCTGCTGTCTCAGTCTGTTCCTAATGCCAGCGCGGTTCCCCCGGCGCTTCTTTGTTCTGCGCCTCGGATGAGCGGCCCGTCCTTAGTTGTTCTCCGCGCCGCGTAGAATCTCTGGCGGCCAGGAAGGGTCGGGTTTAAAAGTGTCCAAGATTAGATGTGCAACCTTGTCACCGATGTTTACAAGTGATCCGCTGTCGTATACTATAAGACTAGAGGATTTTGGGATGTAAACCAGAGCAAAAAATAAGTAAAAAACAAGAAAAGTGGATAGTCGGAGCGGAGCGGTCAGGAAGGCGTCTGGACGTGGCCGCGCCATCTTGTACATTCTAAATTAACTTTGACATAAACCCGTCTGTGATCATCTGTGAAAGCAACCGACTCTGGTTGTGAAACAATAATCACAATAACTGATGATTTAATTTATTTTTTGCCCGAAAACAGAAAAAAATTATTTTTATTAGGTTTGTATCAGACTTAAGATTAAAAAAATGGTTTGATGTAAATAAATTATCTTTGAATCTGACAAAAACGAAATTCATGATATTTGGCAATCGTGTAAAGGAGGAAGAAGTCATTATGTCCATTAATGGAGAATTGATTGAAAGATTTACTGAATTTCGCTTTTTGGGTGTAATAGTAGATGAAAATTTGACGTGGAAATCACATATTGAGTATATTAGAAAGAAGATGGTTAAAAACATTTATATTTTGGGAAATGTAAGAGATTTATTAGACTACAAAGCAATGCACATTTTATATTGTTCATTGTTTTTCTCATACTTTAGTTACTGTGTCGAAGTTTGGGGGAATACATATGAGAATACTATAAAACCTCTAAACTTATTACAGAAGAAAGTGATACGAATGATTCACAACGTTAAATATAGAGAACATACAAATAAATTATTTATAAAAATCTAAATTATTAAAATTAGGAGATTTAGTGAAACTACGGACACTATTAATTATGTTTAAGGCTAAAAATAATATTTTGCCTTTTAAGTTACAAAGAGTATTTTTAATGTGTTCGGGGGGAGAAGACAGCAGAAAGAAATTTTATTTTAAGCATCAGCTAGCTAGGACAACACAAAGATTAATGAGTCCAACGGTTAGAGATATACGACTGTGGAACTCTCTTCATTATAATTTAAAGAATTGTATAAATTTACATCGTTTCAAAAAGTGTTACATGTCTAAAACGATAACTCAATATGAAGAATGTGAATGAAATTGGAGTTACTATGTGGAGTGGTATATTCTGATTGTAAATTTGTTGTTTGGTTTGAGTTAGGACCGGAGATAAATGTTAATGTTAGTTTGTTCCTTGATTTTTGGTGCCCACTTGCAATATAAGTTGGATTGTAGATAGGGGGCGGGGTTTAATAAGAATATATTCTTCTTCCTGCTTTACTGATAGAAAGTGTGGTTGGTTTGTCTGAAAGAACTAACTGTGGAAACTGTTGTACCAAGTGTGAAATAAATAAATACATGAAATGAAAATGAAAGTTTAGAGTGGGCTTGTATGAGTGGGGGTGAATGAGGCATGTTGTATAGAGTGCTTTGAGTACTCCGGGAGAGTAGAAAAGCGCTATATAAGAATCAGTTCATTTACCATTTACTCTACAGGAAAGGGCAGAGCAGGCTGTATCTGCTGTGGAGACTTTTGGAGTGAAGGGCCCACTCCTGAAGACCTATGACTCTGTGGTGGCCTCAGCTATCTTTTGTGTGGTCTGCTGGGCAACCTCTTGTGGGAATTATATAATTTTTATATCATGTTTATTCTTTTATATCCTTTTTATTAAGCTTTGAGCAGTGGCAGTTGATGAAAACATTTATTCAATTTATTAAACATATAGTTTAATCATGTTATTACACACATTGCATATGTGCTCATGAGAGAGTTAAGCGCTCAGTCCTGTGAAGGTCGTCGGAAGCTTCGTTCAGCGTGATGTCTGAACTGATATATAGTAGGAATGACTTGGAGTGCTGTGAATGAATGCGCAACATGCTTACATACACACAGACATTAAGTACAATTTCTAGGGTAAAGGTGAAGCACATCTTGCTCTGCTTGTCTCTGCTTAGCAACGAGTGACGCAGAAGGTGTTAAAGATAAGCATGCCATGAATAAGTCTACAGGAAACATCTGGAGAAGCCAGACAACCATATAGGGCAAAATGCTGTTGAACACGGAAACTTGTTTAACTGTCATTAATTAGAACCTATGCATGTGATATTCTTTCTGACGCGAGAAGAGGCATGAACCCTGACATAATAAAACTATTCTGAAAGTATGTTTTAACGGGAGATCTGTGTTGACAATATTGAGCTGTGTATCTTCCCATACATGTGTTTAATAAAATCATTGTTTTGACGCCCTTGGACCAGTGGTCGTTTGTCTCACACCTCAATCACAAATCGGGACACTCTCTACCGGGGGACAGGAAGAGACTGAACAGGCCAGCTCTGTTCTAGGATGCCCTCTGGACCCAGTGGAGGAGGTGAATGACAGGAGAATGGTGGCTAAGCTGTCATCCCTGTCGGACAACATCTCCGACCCCATGCAGGAGACTCTAAAAGCACTGAGCAGGTCCATCAGTGGCTGCGGCACCCACGATGTGGGATGGAGCGATTTCGCAGGTCTTTCCTCCCCACTGCTGTTAGACTCTACAACAAAGACTTCAACTGATCAATTTATTAATTGTATATAGCATTTGTATTCTATTTTATTCGATTGTATATAGTATTTTATTTTATTTCATTTTATTCTATTCTATTGTGTACAGTATCTCATAGATATATTATTCCAGTTTTATTTCTCTAATTTCTCTGTGCAACTTTGCACTGTCCACTGCTGTAACAAAACAAATTTCCCACACGTGGGACTAATAAAGGTTATCTTATTTTATCTTGTCTTATCTTATCTTATCACAAGAAGAAAGCTTTAAAAAAAAATCACTATTATTTGATTATTAAAATGTTACTGTGTGTCTTGCTTTGTTTTAAAAAAAAAAACAAAACAACAAAAACGTAATTTTCTATTTTTCTCCCTTTTAATCATTATCTCTATCTTATTTGTTTAGTTATACATACTCTTCCACTTTATTATAATTTTGCACTACAATTGTACAACGTCTCCTCCATGTATAATATTTGCTGTTATTGTTCCAGTTGAAATAAAGCTAGAGGGAAAAAAAGCTAAACAAAAAACAAACAATCAGCCAATCACGAGTTTTGCAGCTCGGCGATTGGCTGATTTAATGCGTGATTGGAGCATGCACCTTAGATTTATTGCTGCGAACTAACAGACGTTTCCAGCCACTCTGTTTCGCTGTTTTTCTCAGAGGCTTTGCATTTGAAGAGGAACAAACAGCAGCTAGGGTGGAGCATTTTCACCTGACACATACCTGACAGCAACTTTTCTCACTGGCAGAGCTATTAGCGGACACGCCTGTGCAGCAAAGCTCCCGACCGGACAGAGAAGGGCGCTGGAGAAGCATGCGGGACTGCGGTCCACTAAACCCGGCGAGTAGGAGAAGAAGTAGGAACCTTATTATTTATAAAGTTTTTATTATCTGTGGGGGTTCTGGCAGTGTTAGCATAACCGCTCTCGCTGATATTTTTCACCTGTTAGGTAAGCTAACTTTTTCTTTTTCGTCAGTCTGTGAGCAGAAACCAGATTTAACCAGTTTGAAGACACAAATTTCACCTCTTAACTTTATTGTCCGTTGTTCTTTCGACACATGGTGCTTGTTTAGATTTTCTCCTAATTAAACCGCTGGTAACATGGATAAGTTTATGCACATAACAAAGTAATGTCATTGTAATATTACCGTCCTTAACTGTTAGTGACGGAAAGCAGCGGTGAAAGCCCAGAGGCCTCTAGCTGAATTTGATCTCACATTTTGCTGCTAAATAAGATTATTAGGCCTTAATACTCTGAACAGTCCCCAAACCTGAGTTGGCCTGTATCTCACTGCTGTTAATGAAGACCAAAGGTCTTTAGCTCGCTAAATGTTGACTTCAAATTAGAGTCTGAGTTGCTGTTAATTTTTATCCTTCTGTTTTTAAACTGACATTTTAGTTTTAGTGTTATCAACAAAAAATGCATGTCCTGCTTCAGCAACAGTGAGTTAGAAGCTCTTCCCCTACTGGGTACTCCCGCTATTCTGTTTTCAGTTGTCAATGTTTTTTGTCCTTCCAGATTTTCCACTTATTTCTGTGTTCCAAGGGTGTAGATTTGGTTTTGGCATTGGTGGGGACGGATGATTCAACCACCAAACCCTGCCCTGTTTCTTTGTTTTTCCTTTTTGTCTTGGCTTCTTGATAAAAAAAAAAGGGAGAAATATACTTACCTACATATGCTATTCTACATGCTTTTAAACCATTTAATTCATAGTTTAATATGTGAATTATATAATGTTAAATTACTATTAAACAAATGTATTTTATACTTTAGTTTACTTCAGCCATATTCCATATAAATCAGGTATCATACAAAAATAAAAATAGCTTCAAATACAGTCATGACAATAAAAGAATATGACTTTAAGGGCTTAACAACATTACTTCAGTTATAGTACACCAACATCTCTTATATACTAGTGATGGGATTTCCGGCTCTTTTTACAGAACCGGCTCTTTCGGCTCTGAACCGGCTCTTCAGGTTGTTTTGTTGCTTTAATTAATTTATTATTAACAATAATATAAAATTATGCACAAAAGGAATTACTAACGTAAAAAAAAGTGGTTTTATTTATATATGTTTATATATAAATATATGCGGTGGCCCCTAGAGACAAAACACGTACAAACTCCAAAACACATTGCTAGTGTTAACTGACCTTCCAAAACAGCTACCTAGATCACTTAAATTACACAATTGAAAGCATGTGTGTATTGTTTGTGTATTTATACACAGGAACTCATATATATTCAAATCATTTTAAAAAAAGTTCATTTACCTGTTACTACCACACACCAAATCCGGTCGTTGGTACTTGCTGGCTTGTGTAGCCACAAGATAACAAAAGCTCAACACTGCGCCCAGCATCCTGGAGCACTTCTGTTGTCTTTTGTACGTGTTTTGAGTTTTTATGTGCTTCTGAGTTTTTACGTGTTTTGGAGTTTTTACGTGTTTTGGAGTTTGTACGTGTTTTTACGTGTTTTGGAGTTTGTACGTGCTTCAGAGTTCGTATGTGATTTGAAGTTTGTATGTGCTTTGTCTCTAGGGGCCACCGTAAATATGCTTTTATTTATTCACTCCACATAAAATGTAATAAATAAATCATATAATACAAAAATCAACTATTCACATTTCAACTTTTAACTATTTAAATTTTCAGCTTTTTCCTTTTACAAATTTAAAGTGAAAACAACACAAAACACTGCAAACCACAACACAATTAAATATAAATTATAATATGAAAACAAAAAGAACATGCATATTCTCTGTCATATGGGCCTGCATGAATAAACTTTCTGAATCCTTTATCATCTGCAACCGAAAATAGTTGTGGATGATTACTATACCTTTCTAATGTGACGTTGTTGTCCCTGGCTCTCTTTCTCTCTCTCTCCCTCTGGCTCTGTTCCTGTGCTACTGAGTGTAACTACCGCCCCTCCCCCCTCTGCCCAGCGTAAAGCACAAGGCTCGCGTGCAGAGTGAAGCGGAAAAAAAGTGCGAGAGAGAGAGGGTGAGAGAAAGAAAAGAAAAAAACCCACGTGACGGCTCGCGATAAGGAGCCGGCTCGCGTCGTTCACGTCAAAGAGCCGGCTCTAAGAGCCATTTCGTTCGCGAACGACCCATCACTATTATATACATTAGCACTAAGGGAACACTGAATGACCTGGTGGGTTTTGTCCATAAAACTACTCATCTAAGATTACCACAAAGTAACAGATCTCTCAGCAAAATTATGCAACATTTGAGGCACACTATACAAACATGACTGATGAGTCACTCATCAGTCATGTTTGTAAGGTGAGTGCATTTTTAAAACAATTTGTGCAAACTGCACTACAAGGTGGAATATTTGCAAAATCATGGCTACCTCATGATATATTGTCTCAAAAATTAACCCTATGAATATGTCAGTGCCATTAGGATGAAATTTTAACATTAGACGTATAACTTTAACAGCCTCTGTGAACTAATATCCTGGGTTGCCCGAGCCTGCCGTTTTCTCTGACAGTTTCAATCAAAATTAGAAATGTTACTCTGGGAGACTGAGAGAACTAATAGGGCTGCCTGTTGTGTAGTTAGTTTCCAAAACACGTTATTCATGGTTACATACAATTTTAAAATGATGTGGGCCAAAACCTAGCATAGCCTGTAACGTTATTATGACGGACACATTTTATGAGTGAGCTTGACTTTAGGCGACTTACAGGTTTCTTTGAAAAATACTTTCTTATATCCAGGTTCTTCCTTTTTGCTGCCGTCCTCCTCTCCTCCTCGCAGTGCAGGCTTGCCGCTGCTAAAACTAAACAGAGCGCCCTGAAAGGCTCAGCCAATCACATTGGCCATATTTGTTACATGAGGTAGGACTCCAGTAGAGAACGTAATTTAACTCTTTCTGCACCGCTGGTTGAATGAGACGGTGACAGATCGCTTTTTCTTTCTATCGGGTTTTTTTTTTTCTTTACTCGAAGAGATCAAATTATTGGTGGAGAAAATTCAATAATTGCTGGATATTGGTGGGGACATGTCCCTTCCGTCTATGCCAAATCTACGCCCTTGCTGTGTTCACATCCATTCTCATAGCTTTAGAAATGGCCCTCCAGGAATCTGCTGACGTGTAAGTCATTAAGGTAATGCTGTGATTATTATTCCTTAAAGTATAAGTATTCTCTCGCTGATAAATTTAAAAATGCGATTAAAAAGTATCTAGAAATGCACAGGAGGAATCGAGAGTGCTGAACAGACCAATCACAGCAGCTGTGATTTCCTGCTGAAATGTAATCCTGATTCTGATATTTCCGTTGACCAAACTGGGTTTAAAACAAGACATAGTGTGGAGCTGAAGTACTCTGTGTATTCTGTGTGTACTGTATATCCCTTATTTTAGGGTTGCACAGCAGGGTTTTCTAACATTCTGGTGTCCTTTTGTGTCCGACCTGTCGTGCTCCATTCCTGCAGCCCTGTCAGTCCTAGATGGATTTAGTCTGGATATAAGCTAAATCAGAGTCAGGTGTTGGCTGTTAACAGGCAAAAGAGTATCTGCCTGAAAATCTAAATTTACGATCTCTAACTCTGGGTTTTTGTGTCTTGCAGTGCATGTAGCTGACAAAATGATTAATCTTTATGAGAAAATTAAATATTACTCAGTGATGGTCCCTCCTAAAGCCTAGTTTGTCTGCTATGTATACCTTCTGATGATACTGCCTAAGAGAAGCATGTATAATGTAAACAGAATTGATTCTAGCACTGAACCCTGTGGAACTCCATAATTAACCTTACTGTGTGAAGAGGACTCTCCATTTACATGAACAAATTGGAGTTTATTAGATATGATATAAACCACTGCAGTACAAACCACCTACAGCGTGCTCTAATAGGATATTATGGTTGACAGTAATGCATGTTGCACTGAAGTCTAGCAGGACAAGCACAGAAATGAGTCCACTGTCAGAGGCGATAAAAAGATCATTTGTAACTTTAAATAAATCTGTTTCTGTGCTGTGATGGGCTCTGAAACCTGACTGAAACGTCTCTGCTACAAACCTAGTAGGCAGAAAGCCGACTGACCTGGAGCAGCATCTAGTTGTGTTTGAGGTCAAGCAGGATAATTTCACGATGTCGTCGTACATTAGTGATGGGAATTCCAGCTCTTTTTAGAGAACCAGCTCTTTGGGCTCGGCTCACTAAAAAGAGTCTATTCTTTCGGCTCCCAACCGGCTCTTCAAGTTGTTTTGTTGCTTTAATTAATTTATAATCAACAACAATATAAAATTATGCAAAAAAAGAAATTACTAATGTAAAAAAACGTGGTTTTATTTATATGTTTACATATAAATATATACGGTGGCCCTAGAGACAAAGCATGTACAAACTCCAAAACACGTACAAACTCCAAAACACAAAACAGAGCTACCTAGATCACTTAAATTACACAATTGAAAGCATATGTGTATGGTTTGTGTATTTATACACAGGCACTCATATATATTCAAATCATTTAAAAAAATGTTTGTTTACCTGTTACTACCACACACCAAATCCGGTCGTTGGTACTTCCTGGCTTGTGTAGCCACTAGGTAACAAAAGCTCAACACTGCCCCCTAGCATCCTGGAGCACTTCTGTTGTGTTTTGGAGCTTGTACGTGCTTCTGAGTTTGTACGTGTTTTGTCTCTAGAGGCCACTGTAAATATACGTTTATTTATTCACTCCACATAAAATGTAATAAATAAATCTTATATTACAAAAAACAACTATTTACATTTCAACTTTTAACTATTTAAATTTTCAGCTTTTTCCTTTCAAACAAATTTAAAGTGAAACAACACAAAACACTGCAAACCACAACACAATTAAATATAAATTAAAATATGAAAACAAAAAGAAGATGCACATTCTCTGTCATATGGGCCTGCATGAATAAACTTTCTGAATCCTTTATCACCTGCAACTGAAAATAGTTGTGGACCATTACTATATCTTTCTAATGTGACAATGTTGTCTCTTGTTGTTGTTGTCCCTGGCTCTCTTTCCCTCCGGCTGTTTCTGTGCCACTGCGAGTGTAACTACCGCCCCTCTGCCCAGCGCAAAGCACAAGGCTCGCGTGCGGAGTGAAGCGGGAAAAAAGTGCGAGAGAGAGGGTGAGAGAAAGAAAAAAAACACGGCTCCCAACAAGGAGCCGGCTCGCGTCGTTCACTTCAAATAGTCGGCTCTTAGAGTCATTTCGTTCGCGACCGACACATCACTATCGTACAATCAGTACCAGTGCCTAAGTTGAATTATGAACGCACTTCTTACCAAATGCAGCGATGTGATTGACGCGATCCATTTAAAAAAACACACACACACGCACCTCTCTCATATATAGGGTATGACTTGATTAAAAAAATGATGCTTTCTAATTAATCTCAATTAATCACATTTAATCACACAAGAAAATTTACCCCAAAGTGCAATTTTTTATTTATTTGTTTTTTTTATGTTAAAGGGTTTTAGTGGGCAACAGAATAAATAAATAAACATGAATATTGTAAATTCGAGCTCTTTTAATTTATGAGGGAGAAAAAAAAGAAAAGAAAGGCAGATATACAAAAGGTTATTTGAACAGCTTCACCTTGAAACTCTGAGTAACCTTGTCATGTACAGCGTGCGGGCGGCAGGAATGGTGGACCCAAAGTGCAGACTACAGCAGGCCACAGTGCATTCAAAACAACTTCTATTGCTGGAAAGCAAAAAAAGAGAACTAAACTGGAAATATAAACTAAGCATAAACAGGTTGACAAGCAGAACAGACAGCATGGTAAGGTGGAGATGGCGACACAGACCAAGGAAAACAGTGTTTAAATACACAGGAGTAATAAGGGAATAGGAGACACAGCTGGGACAAATCAGGGCTAATGAGACTAGGAAAGCAAGAGTAGAAATGCTGACATGAGACATAATGCAGACATTCAAAATAAAACAACAGGAATTTCTATTCCTGTTATCAGGGAGTCTTGTCTTGTCTTTGCGCTAATGGCTCAATTTACAAGGCAAATTAAGTTGGACTTAGTCTACGTTCACACTGCAGGTCTTAATGCTCAATTCCGATTTTTTGATCAAATCCGATTTTTTTGTCTGCTCGTTCACACTACAAATAAAATGTGACAGCAAACGCGCTCCAGTGTGAACGCTCAAAGCGGCCGCATGCGCAAAAGAAGACGTCACACACAACGCGCTCTGTTTAGACCCAGAGCAAACAATATTGCTTGACTGATGGCCCTTAATATAAAGACTTCGGACTTTACGTTTCCCAATTTTTGCTTCAAGTTAATTTGTTATTTACATAATAATGTAAATAACCTAATAATTATCCTTATTGCTGTTTTAGAGGAGCGGTGCTTCAAAGGATAGTTGCAGATTTCTGTCAGAATCTGCAGATTATACAGTACAAATAAAATGTTCACGTTTCTCCAACGTTGTCTTCCCAACAGTTTCACTAACATCTACGCTGGATGACCAGGAAGCGTTCGCGATGTCTTCTCAGGCGCTCATAATTGGCGTCTGTCTTGTGTCGGTGACGTAAAAGACGGATTTAATACGACATGACCGTTCAAACAGCAGTCGCTGTATCGGATTCAGTACCACATACGAAAGTGACCCAGATCGGATTTGAAAATATCGGATTTGCGCCGTTTACACTGTCATACCGTGATCGGATATGGGTCGCATAGGGTCAAAAAAATCGGATTTGATGCGCTTTCGCCTGCAGTGTGAATGTAGCCTTAGACAGCAAAGCTGTCTAGTTCCTCTCTCTAGTTGGAATCTCTTTTTCAATGAGCCGTTAACTTTTATTCTTGCAGTCGGTTTGTCATAGAGAGATTTGATACATTGAGTTGATTTTGTATTGAACCCAAACTTTGCCATGCTTAGGTACAAGAAGTCCCAGCTGACTTGATCAAAGGCTTTCTAATATTATCTTGTACCTGTCTATTTTTGACAAAACCTGCTTGGTCCTCATTTATCAGGTCTGGTATAAACGACTGGAGCCTATTTGATAAGATTGTATCGTAGATTTTATAATCAACATTTAACACTGATATAGGCCTGTAATTTTGGCAGTATTTTTTTTTTATTATTGTTTGGCAGCACCGTGATAATTGCCTCCCTCCAAGAGGGGGGAATCACATGTTTAGTGTGAATCCAATTAAAAGTCAAGGGTATAAGTTCTTTTCCAAATTTTTTTATACCATTCAGCAGGAAACCCATCACTGCCTGGCGCCTTGTTTGTTCTTAACTTTGCAATCACTTTCTAAATTCCTCTACTGTTATCCGTGCTGTCATGTGATAATTTTGTATTTTTCCAATAGAGGGTAGATCTAAGGAGTCTAAAAACGTTTAAATATCATATAAGTCATTATTAGTAAGTGCATTTTGGTTATACAGGTCCTTATAATATATATATATATATATATATATATATATATATATATATATATATAAAACACCCAGCACGCCCCTGCGGGCGGTTTTATCCTTCAAGCTCGGGTCCTCTACCAGAGGCCTGGGAGCTTGAGGGTCCTGCGCAGTATCTTAGCTGTTCCCAGGACTGCGCTCTTCTGGACAGAGATCTCCGATGTTGTTCCTGGGATCTGCTGGAGCCACTCGCCTAGCTTGGGAGTCACCGCACCTAGTGCTCCGATTACCACGGGGACCACTGTTACCTTCACCCTCCACATCCTCTCGAGCTCTTCTCTGAGCCCTTGGTATTTCTCCAGCTTCTCGTGTTCCTTCTTCCTGATGTTGCTGTCATTTGGAACCGCTACATTGATCACTACGGCCGTCTTCTTCTGTTTGTCTACCACCACTATGTCCGGTTGGTTAGCCACCACCATTTTGTCCGTCTGTATCTGGAAGTCCCACAGGATCTTAGCTCGGTCATTCTCCACTACCCTTGGGGGCATCTCCCATTTTGACCTCGGGACTTCCAGGTTATACTCGGCACAGATGTTCCTGTACACTATGCCGGCCACTTAGTTATGGCGTTCCATGTATGCCTTCCCTGCTAGCATCTTGCACTCCGCTGTTATGTGCTGGATTGTCTCTGAGGCATCTTTACACAGCCTGCACCTGGGGTCTTGCCTGGTGTGATAGACCCCAGCCTCTATGGATCTTGTACTCAGAGCTTGTTCTTGTGCTGCCATGATTAGTGCCTCTGTGCTGTCTTTCAGTCCAGCTTTGTCCAGCCACTGGTAGGATTTCTGGATATCAGCCACCTTCTCTATCTGCCGGTGGTACATACCGTGCAGGGGCCTGTCCTTCCATGCTGGTTCCTCGTCTCCCTCCTCTTTCTTGGGTTTCTGCTGCCTGAGGTATTCACTGAGCACTCGGTCAGTTGGGGCCATCTTCCCAATGTATTCTTGGATGTTCGTTGTCTCATCCTGGACTGTGGTGCTGACACTCACCAGTCCCCGGCCCCCTTCCTTCGGCTTAGCGTACAGCCTCAGGGTGCTGGACTTGGGGTGAAACCCTCCATGCATGGTAAGGAGCTTTCTTGTCTTTATGTCAGTGGCTTCTATCTCCTCCTTTGGCCAGCCTATTACCCCAGCAGGGTACCTGATCACGGGCAGGGCGTAGGTGTTGATGGCCCGGATCTTGTTCTTACCATTCAGCTGACTCCTCAGGACTTGCCTGACCCTCTGCAGGTACTTGGTGGTTGCAGCTTTTCTAGCGGCCTCTTCATGGTTCCCATTCGCCTGCGGGATCCCCAGGTACTTGTAACTGTCCTCTATGTCTGCAATGTTGCCTTCTGGTAGTTCAATCCCCTCAGTTCTGACTACCTTCCCTCTCTTTGTTACCATCTGAATACACTTCTCCAGTCCGAACGACATTCCAATGTCATTGCTGTATATCCTGGTGGTGTGGATCAGTGAATCGATGTCTCGTTCACTCTTGGCATACAGCTTGATGTCATCCATGTACAGGAGGTGGCTGACAACTGAATAGGATGAGGGACCTATGGATATATATATATATATATACATATATATATATATATATATATATATATATATATATATATATATTAGGGGTGCAACGATACACAAAATTCACGGTTCGGTTCGATACTTTGGTGTCACGGTTCGATATTTTTTCGATACAAAAAAAAATGTTCATGTTTTTTTAATTTGTCATTTATTAAAATTATAAATATATATTTTAATTCAAAAGTACAGTTTTTAAATTTAATGTTGCTGAAACAACAAAGTAATAAAAAAATACATCTATCTGATCGAGGAATTACTCATCTTTGGAAAAGAGAGTTTATTACAGAGAAATTGCTCTGTCCAAAATAAAAGCTATACTATACGCTTCTTCTGGGCTATAATCTCAGCAGCATATTAAACATATCAGGTCCCCATAAGGAGAATCATGTGCTAACGGCTGTCTAAATGACTCGGGTAAAGTTTGTAGCATGCGTGCTTGTTGTTTTTGTCTGCTTCCACTTGTCTTTGCACTAGGATGCTGTCAGAGTAAATGTGCAGTCATATTCGTTGTGTTCCCACTAGTGCTGTCAGCGTTAATCTGAAATGACGTTAACGCCACAACACGGCAAATCTCCGTTAACGAGCTACCGCGGATCGCCCCGTGCACGGGGCTGGACAGCCAACATGTTAACGAGCAAACTGCGCTAACACAGTAGTTCCCACCCATGTAATTGAGCATTGCGGGGCACATCCAACATACTGTTTTACTTTTGTCCATGACGCGCTTACCTTCAGGGTCATACGTCACATGAAAACCAAAATAGTTCCAAACGCCAGATCTGAATGAGGGTGGGGGAGGTTCAATTTGCCATGTTGCAACGAGCTTAGCTTCTGTCTCGCTAGCTTGCCCTGCGCTCAGTGAATCTGCGTTCGACTACGCCTAGGCTGCACTGTCGAGCGCAGATCCACTGAGCGCTCAACACAGACAGCATCGTCAGAAGGAAAGTTGATCAAATAAATTACAATTTTTGTATTGTTCGATACATATGCGTACCGAACCGAAAGCACTGTATCGAACGGTTCAATATCGATACGAGTATTGTTGCACCCCTAATATATATATATATATATATAATATATAATAATAATCTGTAAAAATACTTTCTATCTCTTCTAGGTTATGTGTCATTTGTTCTGTCTTGGGATTGTGCAGTTTACTGACTGTTGTTTCTGCCTGTTGTTTTCGTAAACGTCTTGGCAATAGCCGTGCAGCTTTAGGGACTGATTGATAATAGCTCTGTTATACATACCTTGCCTTGCTTTTATTTCTGTTTCATATTAGAGTAGATTATTCATTTTCTTATTAATATCTTTCATTTGTTGTTGTATTTTGACATCTACCTTGAGTTTGTGTTTATTCTCCAATTGTGACAATTCAGGTACATATTTGTTATATTGCTTCATCCTTTCTCTTTTAAGGTTGCTTGATATTGCAGTTAGTTTCCCACGTATAACTGCCTTCAAAAATCCCATAGAATAACTGGATCGGTTTCACCGTTGTCATTTTCTTCTACATATGTTTTGACATCTTTTTGTATTTGTTCTACCACAGATTTATGTCCCACATTCAGTCTCCATATTGTGTTTTTGGTCTAACTTCCAAATGGATTTTTAAGTAGATAGCACTATGATCTGATACATCTGCCACTCCAATCCAACAATCTCTTATTATATCTCTATTCCCTTTTTGCATGAAGAAGTAATCTATTCTTGACTATACAGAATGTGTTGCTGAATAATGACTATAATTCCTCCGTAGCAGATGCAAAGCTATACTATAACATATCTAGCTTCCTTATCCTTTATTTCATTGTGAGATTCAAACTTAAGGGAATTAGTTATGAGAATTGCAACCCCTCTTTTCCTTGAATTTGTATGAGAGCTATAGAAGGTATTTTTGAACCCAAATTTCCTTAATTTTTCGTGTTCTATTTTTGATAAATGAGTTTCTTGTAGGAAAATTATCTGTCTTCTCCTTTTTGAGTTTAGTGATAATATTGGCTCTTTTAACTGGGTTACCAATGCCATTAACATTTAAGGACACACTTTATTTCTTCATGTGTTCTAGAGCAGGGCGATATGACCAAAAATATTTATCACGATATACATTTGAAAATTTGCGATAACGATATAACTGACGATATAATTGACACTAGACAAAATACTTTACAACTCCACTACTTTATTCGTGCAAAAAAAAAAAAAAAAAATCAATGTATTTTCACTTAAACAAGCAGCTGTTTTTTTTATGTGCATTAAAGTTATATAAAAATTTAACAGTGCAAATGAAAATTCTTTGCTGACAGTTTAACCAAAAGGCATTTCCAGTGGAAACTGGCCGACATATCCTCAGCATAACCGTGTATAACATCCACACAACTTAAAAAGAGGTTATACACACACAATACGGTAATATTATGTTGAAGCACAGTACATATCACTCCACGAGGCTCCTGCCTACGATAGCCGTAATGCTCCGACAGTCCATCAAGCGGTGCGGCTTCGTAGCTTAGCAAAGTCGCACTAAAACATTTGACAGATTTTCCAGCGCCGTGTACATAAAATCATTTCAAGGTCAGTAAACACAACCAGAATTCATACATAAGGCACACGGGATTATAAGGGGCACTGTCGACTTTCAGAAAAATCAAAGGATTGATTTTAAGTGTGCCGTATTTTCCAAACAACACGGTAATAACGACGGCCCGCTAGCATGCGCTACCAAAAATAGCACTTTGTTGTGTATCTGACGGACGAAAGCCAAACCAGTTCCACCACTGAAGTTGCAGCATTTTTACAAACCAGTTCTGGTTCATCTGTTTCATTCAACGATCCGCTTTCACCCTTCTCGTTCTCCCTCGCCGCCATGCTTTTTCCGCCATGTGCGTATGAAAACAAAGGCACTGCGCATGCGCGCTTTACCCATATTCTATCGCCATGTTTCATTTTCTTATCGTTGCCCGACATTACACCGGTATTACCGTGAACGGTATGATATGGCCCAGCCCTAATGTGTAGTATGCATTATTCCTCTGTGATTTACTGACTGTCTTTTGAGGCCCCCACAGGCACTCCATTGAACCCTTGTTTAAACAAAGCATTTTCATTAACAAACTGCATAGTTTAACTATGTACAAATAAGAGGACTTCCATAAAGAGGTACCAGCCACCTTCCTCGTCTGTTGTTCCTCTTTTTGTTTTTGGGGGGTATGTCCCTCCAGTAATGAGACTCACGAAAGATTGTCACACTCATACTAGAGCTGGGCGATAGAACAATAATGATATGTCTTGCGAAATAACTTTTTCTCTATAGAAAAATGAAACTATTGCAATAGACCTCATCTCTCTCTTTTCCTCTCTTAAAAAAACAACAGCCAATCCAAATTAAGTAGCGCAGAGCCAAACCAATCACAGCCGCAGCGTCACGTAACGTGACTTGTTACGTACAGCAAAAGTGCCAAGCCGCACATGTTTATTTGTTTGGGAAGCAGCCGGCCGCCGTGCCGGCCGTGTAATGGAGGAAATGAGTGTGCCGACTAGAGAAAAATCAACCGAGAGCTTGGGTGACCAGGTTACCGAAGAGAACACAGATGACGGTTCCAATGCCGGCGAGATTGTGGAAAGGAAGGGCCAGAGAAGTTCCGTAGTGTGGAGGTATTTCGGCTATTTGAAGTCTGACAAAAAACAGTAGCGCGCACTGTAGATTGTGCCGAAAGCATGTTCCAAAGCAAAGGCAAAGCGTTACCTGTGCATCCCCGCAACCAGCAGCCCCTCTGAGAGGGTATTTAGTACAGGGGGTAATATTGTGACTTGCCACAGGGCCGCTTTAAAGCCTGAAGCAGTGGATAGACTTATCTTCCTGTCCCCCAACCTGTAGGTTTTTGTCAGACTAAAGTTTTATATATATATAGTTGCACCTTGGATGTGCACCTATGATTTGATTTAAAATAAACCCTGCTTCCGTCCAGACTGACTGTTTTCTTTTCCCATGCCTTTTTGAGTATCATCTCTTTGGTTGTGAATTGTTGGAAATTGACAATGACTGACGTCGGGGGGAGACCCGCTCTCAGTTTTGGAGTTAACGCTCGGTGTGCGCGTTGAATCTTTAAGTTAGCTCAACATTGAGCTCCTCTCTGAGCCAGACTTCTAGAAACTGAGCCAGCGATTCTTCCTTAGATTCAGCTCCCTTTTGTATTCCATAAATCCATAGATTGTTATGTGTAGATCATAGTTCCAAGTCATCCAATTTGGCCATCATCGATTTTTGTTCTCTCATTAGTTCCGTGCGGGTCAGCGCAGCTTCTGATTTCCCTTCTTGTTCTTTAGGTTCTGTATTACTGTAGGGTCTACCTTAAAAACTCTGATTCAGGAAAATGACTAGATGTTATAGTCCCTGATATTGCATTGCTTTAAATGGAGAGAATTTTGAGGAATGGCTGTTATGAGGAAAGGCAGCCCAGAAACTTTACCAGCAGCACACATCGTTGTGTGCCTCAACTTTCGGTCTTTTACCCAAGCTAATCTGCCATTTTTGGGGATCTGGCTTCCCACACCTCCCCGCCGGATCAGGCTGTACGCTCTACCTCCCCACTGCCTCCCAGAAAAGGGAAGAAGAGCGGAATATTTTCCTTTCTCTCGCAGTTAGCTGACTGCCTTAGCTGCCCAAGTGATGTCAGCCCTTTTTAATCATAGCCAGTGGCTGGTCCTCTCAGCAGTGTTAGCTAATTCTCTTATAGCCTGCCATTGCACCTGTCCTCTGATCCCAATCTCTCTAAGCAGTTTTGATGTTGTACTGGCAACAAAGCCCCTGCACCCCACTGAAACTCCTCTTGGTTCGTGAAAGGTTGAGGGTTGATGGTTTTTCTTTGTACTCAACTTTCTCTGCTAGACACCTGAGGACCTGGTTGTGTCTCCATGTGTATCTGCCCTGGGTAAGTCTTGTCCTACAACCAACCAAGATGTGCTTGAGTGTGGCTGGGACTGTACACAGGGGGCAGGATGGGTCCTTTCCAAACCAAAGCTGCAGATTTATTGGGGAAGGTAGCACATCATATGTCGCTCAGATGATGAAACTTATTCTATTAGACTCAATTCCTCAGATGTCACTCCATGAGAGTTTTCTCTTTTCTACATTCTCCCAATTCATCCAGCGACCCTGCTTAGCCAGTGCTATGGCTCTTACATGCCTGGCTGTTTCCTCCTGTCGACACACCTTCTCCACCACCATTTTTCGACGTTCGGTTACAGATGCCTGTTGCCACGGAGGTGTTACTGCTCCAAGACCAAATCCTCCACTGCCCTGTTGAACGTGACCCACCACGTCACGATGCTGAAGAGCAGATTTGGCCTGTGTCACAGATGTGGCTGGGGTCCACTTCCTCCCCGTTGCTAGGGTGGGAGCAGTGCCTCTCACTATGTGGTCCCAGGAGTCCGTGAGTGACAACTCAAGCCTCAATTTTGCACATTTAAACTCCTCTACCACACTAAGGATAGGCAATGACAGTATCCCGTTGCTATAGAGTCCAATGCTGCTGAGGCATTTGGGAAGTCCGAACCACTTCTTAGCGTAGGAGCTCACTGGCCTCTCTAGTCGATTGGCATGCTTGAGTCAGACCTTGTACATTGTCAACGGCCACAGTAGTCTGAGTAATAACCCAAACTGGAAGCACCAGAGCTTCAGGCTTTAAAATATAAAGCCCCTTGAGGCGACTGTTGTTGTGATTTGGCACTATATAAATAAAATTGAATTGAATTGAATTGTAGTTATTAGAACTACCACGACTAGTCACGATTACGTCGACTATTAAAATCGTTGAGGACTAATTTAATAGTCGACACGTCGTTTGAAGCTTTGTAAGATCCCGAAAAATGCAGGAATAAGTAGTAGGATTTAAGAGTTTAATCACGGAATGAAACAGAAGATGGCAGCACTGCATGTCCAGGGATGCCAGCTGCCGTTAAACCCCGAAAAAGAAGAAGCAGTGTCCGGTTTCATAGCTGTGTCCAAATTTAGCGGCTGCATCCTTCGGAGGCTGCATTTGTAGGCCAATTGTCAGGTTGCTGCGTGCGGATGCGAAGAAGTGACCCAAACGCAGGACTTGTGGATAGTGATGAACTTAAGATGGTTTATTATAGAGTGGATGAACAGAAGATGAACGAACACTGACTGGCTGGATAACTGAATGGCTGGCTGAACTGAGAGCACACACGGGAAAGACGCCATCAATGACGCGACGGTGAACAGAAGGAAACTGAAGACTTAAATACTCTAACGGATGATGACGATTGGAGACCGGTGAGTACACAGCTGAACATAATCTGACTAATGACACATGCAGTGGAACTAGAACATAATGCACAGAGACAGAAGGTTGGCACAGTGAAACACGAGCATATGGATAATAAACTGAACCCGAACAAACTGAAATCACTGGGTCAACGACCCAGGAACCCTAACACCAATTACGTTACAGCAACGCGGCAAAGCCTGTCCAAATTCGAAGACTCGGCCAAACGCGGCCGAAAAATGCATCCTTTATTACCCCAGATTTGAAGGATGGGTCGGGTGTATCCTTCGTGGCCCAACCTATCTCACAATTCATAGCGCGGCCCAGCCAATTCCAGTTTTCAACCGTGGCGGCAGCTACTTAGTTTTAATATTACTCTTATTTCTCTTTCTGGGTCACAAAATAAAACTTTCAACATATTTTCAGGCGAGAATGTAGCTATGTAAACTTTAAATATCTGCTCGTTTTTTTTAAGACATCACACAGTTGCAGAAGTGCTCCGACGTTTTCGGAGACCCACCAGCTCGATAGCTAGAGGTCTTTCGCTACTCAGGTTAAACATGATATATAGGTCACTCAGATCATTTAAAAATGTTATTGTTTGGCTTTTTTCAGTGTGTTATTTGTTCCTCAGTAAATTGGTTTGGCTGAGATTAAAGTTAGAGTTTTTACACAGATGAATAAATGTCAAACAGAGAACTGATTAAACAGAAGTGTGAGATGGTAGAGAATTTACACCAGTATCCTGTTATATTTTACATAGAAAGAACAGATGGCAGAGTTTATTAAACTCCACCGAGTCCACCAATCTGCAAATTTCATTAAAAGTTTAACAAATTATCATCTCGTCTTTATTTTTAGTTAGCACATGCCTTAAACACTTCAAGCTGTAAGCTAATGATAGTTATTTAAGAGCAGATGCATGCTGGTGCAATAAGCTGTACATTTTACGTCCAGCGGATGCATGATCTGATTAGTCAACTAATCGCAAAAATCATCGGTGACTAGTCGACTATCAAAATAATTTTTTGTGGCAGCCCTAGTAGTCATGTTCTTAAACTTCTGGTCGATGTCTTCTTTGAATTTATTCAGTTCGTGTTTCATTTGACCGGTAATTTCTTCTTTGAATGTTATGAAGTCCGATTTCAGGTTGTTTTGGAGGGATTGAATTTGTTTGCTAATACAGTCTAGCCCGTTTTGAAAGGTAGCCATATTAGCTTTGGGTGGTAGCTTGCCCTCGTTGTTCAGGTGTTTTATGTCTTTACCTTGGGTTTCTGGGGATTTTTTATTCTTTGCTTTTGTTGTCCCTCCCCTCATCTTCCAAAGTTGTTTTGCCTCAAGCTTTAATTCGTGTTTTAGCTGAGTTTATCTGGTTGGCTTGCGGGAGGTCTGTACTTATGTGACCATACTGCTCTACCGTCACACCGGTGTTCTGACAAACCATCCTACTTTGGCAAAACGTCCTACCTTAAGTAGTTTATGCACATTTCTGTCGTCACAGAATAATTCCAGGACAAATTTAAGTAGATATGACGGTTTGCCACTTAACTTTGCCCATCAGAGTGTGCTTGTAGCTCTTATTTATAAAGCCAGGATGGTTTGCCACTTCATTTTACCCGTTAAAGTTTCTAGCTCTTATTAACAAAGGTAGGATAATTTGCAACTTACTTTTAGCTGTTAAAGTATGCTTGTAGGTAACATTCACAAAGGTAGAAAGGTTCGCAACTGAATTTTAGCTGTTAAAATTTCTAGCTCTTATTAACAAAGGTAGGACAATTTGCAACTTACTTTTAGCTGTTAAAGTATGTTCTAGCTAGTGGTGCAACGGATCAAAAAACTCACGGATCGGATCAATTTTCAGATCAGCAAAAAAAGACAAGACAAATTTAACTGTCCGTTTCAACTGTAGAATCATTCCACACAATTATATAAAAACAAATTAATTAATTATAGGGCATTATAATTATTTCCTTTAATGTGGATACAATCAAAAACAACTTAAAATGCAATTTAAGGTATCATTGCTTCTTACTTTGAACATTTGGAGAATGAAATAAAAACTAGCTTATGTCCACATCATCAAAAAAGAAGAAAGAAAGCAAAGCAGATGTGAGGTTATAACTTCAAATTTTTTTTTAAAAAAGATGAGGATGTCTACATTTTCTGGGGAGAGTGTAGACCTCTTTGCTGTAACGATGTCCCCTGCTGTTGAGAACACCCTCTCGCTAGGCACTGAAGTGGCAGGCACAGCCAGATAGCGTCTTGCCATTATGGCAAGGTGAGGGTATTTACAGTCATTACTTTTCCACCACGTCAGTGGATCACCATCCACTGGAATGCCACTTGCTGCCTCATAGGATGCCACCTCCTCTTTGATGGTGTCAAAAGCCTTGGTGCCCATGTCCTTCTGTACAAAGGTGTGGCCAAAAAGCTCTGCCATTGCCGGCTTCTTCTGAGGAGGACGTGTCTGCTCCTGTTGGTGCTGCTTGACCCTACAGGGAAAGTTACTTTATTGATTAAAACAATTATTATTATTTTTTAATATTTCATTGACATTAAAATGTGGCAATAACTTTGAAGAAAAACATTATCATTAAAAATAAAAAAATATAATTTCTAAATATTTATTTTCTTTACCTCTTCACAGTCTGCAGTTCCAAGACTGCTCACAGTCTCAGTAGTGAGATCACTGTATGTCCTCAGGCGTAGGGCCAGGTCTAGGTGAGACAGGGACTTGAACCTTGGATCAAGTGCAGTAGCTCTGTGAAGGTCCTCCTGTAGGGCTGGTGGTGAAGTGTATCTGTGCTTCAGGTCCTCTCTAATGGCAGTCTTGACATCTCTTGTGATGGTGCTGTCTTCCTCACTTGGGACCATGGCTTGTAGGATCCTTGTTTTCAGAAGCAGGATCATGGACACAGATGGTGCAGTTTCACTGCTCAACAGAGTTGTGGTTTGAGTGGTTTGAGCAGCTGGAGGACCTCCTCTGCCACTCTAACATCATCATCAGACAAGGTGACGATGTCTCTGACATTTTTCTTCAGGGTTTTGTCTGTTAGTGCAGAGTATATAGCTGTCTGCTGCTCAAGATAACGATCCAACATATCATAAGTGGAGTTCCACCTTGTTGGGACATCATGTATGAGCTTATGAGTAGGCAGCTGTAGCATATCTCGCTTGGTCTTAAGCACATGAGCAGCTGTTGAACTTCGGTGGAAGTAGGAAACCACCTTTCTTATCCTCCCAAGGAGGCGGTCCATCTTACTCACTTTAATTCCCTTTTGGGATGCTAAATTAACTGCATGTGCAAAGCACCCTATCTGTGGGCCCAGTCCTGCCTCGTTCACTGCATTTATTTGGTTGTTAGCATTATCTGTTGTGACTGGGATATTGGTATTGGGCCTCTCTATCCTCCACGCTGCCATGGCTTCCGTCAGTAAGTGCGCCAGATTTGTACCTGTGTGACTCTCATAGAGGGGGCGTGTCTGCAGTACAGGGCTTCGTATCTCCCACTCGGCTGTGATGTAATGAGCGGTCACGGTCACGTAGCTTTCCGTTGCCCTGGAGGTCCAACCATCTGTAGTTAGCGCAACAGAAGATGCCTGGGACAGTTCAGCCATAACTTTATACTTTTCCAGCTCATACATGCTTGGAACGATCTTTTCACTGAAGTGGGTGCGCGACGGGATGTCATACCGTGGCTCAAGCACGTTCATCAAATGTTTAAACCCCTTGTTTTGTACAACAGAATATGGCCTCATGTCTGCAGCTATAAACACACCAATAGCTTCGGTAATAGCTTTAGCCCGGTCGGATTGTGCATCAAGGGGCTGCTTAAATGCCGCGGATGTCAGCGGTTGTTGCGCAGCCCTCGTCTTAGCTCCTGTCACACTAGGGTGATGTCGTTTCAAATGAGTCCCCATGCTCCACGTGTTGCCAGTGTCATAAGACTTCCTCGTGCCACACTGTCGACAAACTGTTATCCACCACCCTTTTCCCATCTATATGTTTAATGGGGAAGCCAAAATGCTCCCATACATGAGATTTAAGTGATGCTGGAGGTTTCTCGAGCTCCTCTGCTCTTTCAGTTCTTTGGATCACGTGCGTTCCGAACCGTGGAGAGGGATCGGTTCGGATCATGGATCAACAGTGATCCGTTGCACCACTACTTCTAGCTCAGTTTAACAAAGGTAGGACAATTTGCCAATTTTAGCTGTTAGAGTATGCTTGTAGGTCACATTCACAAAGGTAGGATGGTTTGACACTTAATTTCGTGTTGTGCGCATGCGCAGAAACAACAGGTAGGATGGTTTGTCAGGTAGGATGGATTCCCAGAGCACCGGAAGCCCTCAATAGTGCTCTTTTAACAGCACCTGCTTTCATCTGCAAGCAAATGCACCATCCTCAGAGTGCGGCCAGTTGCATTGATTCATCTACTCAAACTCATAGTACAAAGAAAGAAAGGCAGTAGCCTATGTTCAGAAAAAAACATTCGGATGGTGGACACATACATGCTCATGCAAGTTAGTCATGTTTGTGTCACGGTTAGTGCTGGCCTACCGTGGGGATGTGAGGAAGGAGGACCCAAATGCTGGACTCTTTAATGAAGGCAGTGCGTTTATTTACAGTGACGTAAATAACAAGTACACAATAAATTCCCGTAGCTCCCTAGACTCCCGTGTCGTGTCTCACTCCAACGTCCGTGCTCGTGCTCGCCACTCCCGTGTTTCTGCACACCCCGTGCGTGTCCTTTTCTGCTCCACGCTCCTCCTGCAGGGACACAACAAAGGCGGCCATCAAACACCAACTCCTGTCGGCAAACACGACCGGCAAGATACTATATGTAGACACACACTAACTTGGAGTGTAACTTAATGATCCCGCGTTGAGGAGCTCTCAGCTACACTCCTATGTAGCTCCCCGGATGAACCAGATCAGCTGCAGGTTTGTGAGGTCCTTAGGCGTGGCCAGCCACCTGGCAGGACACACCCAGCAGGCCTGAAGACTCCTGTAGACCAGTGCTCAGCACACATACACCCCCCCCCCCCCCCCACACACACACAAACCCACAAACCAGGTAGCAGCACCAAAAATACACATGTCCAGAACTGCCCAGAGACCCTGGGTCGCTCACACCCAGGACTCTGACAGTTTGAATCCTTTGCTTGCACTATACGTCTGCACAAGTGGCACACTGCTTTGGTTACGTCCTTGGGTTTACTTCTTTCATCTGGTTTAAAGCCAAAGAAAACCCAAATTGTCGACTTTATATTTTTTTGGGGCAATTAATTTGTCTGTGTTTAGACTTCTTAAATCAGTCCGTGATTACATGATTACATTGCTCCACCCACCAAAAAGCATGCGTGAATATATCGCCCAATAATCCTAAATTGATTATTGGACTTAGGATTGTCGAGCTGGTGCTGCTGTGGAACCAAAGAAAACCTGCAGCTGTTCAACGTCAGCCAGTTGTTTATCGCAGGTATGTTGTCATTAGCGTCGGTAGGCTCTGTTTGAGCCTCTGAGGAGGTCTTTGTTTTCTCATGATGAAATTTGGGGGATCTGATTCTCCATTAAGATCATAAAGAGTCCTGGCAGAAAACACTCAGTTCTTGTGCCTCTGTGGCTGCAGACTTTTGCTCCGTGTCAGCTGACATGTGTTTTGGTGCTGTCGTTGTGAACAGGGACAGGAGTGGAACCAGACTCCTGAGGCCTGGCCGTGACGCTGTCTCAGAGTGATGTTAAAGATGAGTGAATACACCCCAACCCAGCACCAGAGCCTGAACTGGTAACAAAGGCAGTGATGAACAGTTCATTCATAAATCTGTGATATAGTTTGTTTAATTTGCATCTGTATTTCACTTCCTTTGAATAAAGTAATTTATCTAGTTTCACACTGAAGTTTGAATTTTAGCTCATTGGTTTCTTTCTTTATCCATAGGGCCTAATATGATGTCATCCTACCCTGTGCAGCTACAGGTTTGAGTGTTTGTGGGAATTTTCTTTCAGAAATGAGCTGGTAAGGTCAGACACCAATGTTGGATGAGAAGCCCTGGCTTGTAGTCTCTGCTCTAATTAATTTCAGAGGTGTTCTTTCAGGTGCAGGCCGTGTTATTACTGGTCCATTTTGACCAATAACAATTCCTGGTCTCTTCTACTCAGGGCAGGCCACTTGCTTGTAATACACCTCGTCTTGAGCTGCATACTTCACATCTGTGTGACGAGTCTGTGTCCGCAGTGCTCTCCATATTCTCTGTGTCAGCACCGTGTCACAAAGTGACTTGATGATATTTTGTGCCAAAGATGGTCCCGTAGGAACTTCTAAAATGAGTGCAGCCTATTTACAAAGAGCGTTTCCACTGGTGAACCTCATACAGTATGTTGTAGAAAGAGATAGCTTTTGTTGACTACAGCCTATTAGACTTTAAAAACACAGAGACATAAAAATAATCACTTTTTGGCACAACACTCAAGGAGAACAGAGTGGATTGCTGCTCTGCAGAGCAGCGGAGAAAGCTTAGCTGAACCGAGCAGAGAGCCCAGAGCGTGGAGAACCAATCGAAGCAAAAAAAAATAAAAACAGAAAACTGGAGCAAAGCAGCCAAATCAGACAGTTTCAGACCTCAGGGGGTGAAGCTGAAGAGTGAAAAACTGGCAGGAGAGAGTTCTCCAGCTGTTACAATAAAGTTTAACATTGAGACGTTTAACATTGAGAAGAAAGTGAATCTACAAGGTTCAATCAAGGTCGAAGTTATCAGGAAGTTATGTTGCTAGTTTCTATCCAAACATGATACAAATGAGGTGATAACCTTTCTGAACTTGTCACCTGACCTGCTGCAGGGTTTGTCCTCCTGAAAGCGTCGCTGTTCTTTTATTAAGTAAGAAAAGATTTTGTATGTTTCTATTTACCCCTTCTCTATGTACAAGGTCTGTGTACACACAGGGTCTGTGATAGACTTATGGAGGATGAAGCTGGTACTGCTACGGACCCAAGAAAACCTCCAGCTGTTCAACAGCAGCAAGCAGTTCATCATGGGTACGTTGTCATTCACGCCATCAGGCTCCTTTTGAGCTTCAGAAGAGGTTTCTGAGTTTCTCATGATGAGATACGGTTAATCTGATTATCCAATATGATCATAAAATGTCCTGACAGAAAACATTCAGCGCTTCATGCAGCTGTGGCTGCAGATGTTTGCTCCGTGTCAGCTGATCCATGTTGTGGTGTTTTCTGTCAGACAGGAGCTTAAGTAGAACTGGGTTCTGAAGCTGGAGGGGAGGAAGGAGGAAACGTGACTGTCCACCTCGTCGCCAGAGTTACAATTAGTGAGTTCCAAGGTTGGTTAGTTTTAATTTAAGATAAGATAAGATAACCTTTATTAGTCCCACACATGGGAAATTTATTTGGTTACAGCAGAAAGTGGACAGTGCAAAGTTACATAGCAAAAATTAGAAAAACCCTGGAATAGGATAAGAATAACATACTGTACATAACTGTACACAATATAATAAAATAGAATACAAATACTATATACAACTGAGTCAAAAAAAAGAGTGTTGCCCTTAGTGTTATTCCTATTGCACATGTGTGGGTTTGTGTGTGTTTGATCAGTTGAAGTCTTTGTTGTGGAGATTTTTTTCCAATAGGAAGAGGGCCATGTGACACATCAAACTTATTGGTAATGTCACAAGAAAAACAATGGTGTGCTTGGTTTCAACGTAACTTTATTTGGACAGCCAAATCAGAGCAGTGGTCAAGTCCAGTTTTTATCATTAAAGGCGACTGGTGAGAGTGAAATCTTTTCTTTCTAGGCAGCACTTTGAAACCGTGATCCATGCGAACTTTTTGCTTCTGTAAAAACTTTCTTGATGCATCTAAAGCACAAGTGTGACTTGCTGCCTAGAAGGCACAGCAAGGAGTATTGTAGCCAAAAACGTGTTCTTTGCCATAAGAGCCCAGTCCATTGCAGTGTTCCAGTGGCAGCAGTTACTTGCCGTGACATTTTTATTTCTGGGAGTTCTTGATTGCGTTCCTCAAGCAGTCCATTACTCCATGGGCAGTATGCAGCTGTTGTCTTTACCTCTGTGTTGAAATTTTCTGCCATGTCTCTCACGTCATCGTCATTAAACTCTCCCCCATTGTCACTAAATTGTTTGAGAGGAGCCATGTGCACGCATCGCGTCATGAACAAAGTGTTTGACTATTTCAAAAGATTTCTGTGAGTTTAGGATTCTGCCTGCACTAAACTGGTCAATAATGTGGGGATACCACTCATGGTTAAAGTTCACACAGTTCCACAGACACAGTCTCATTGTATTCAGATGTTGGTGTTGCTAGTGCGAGTTTTCTTGTGTCTTTGACATATCAATATTCACGAACAGTTTTCTGCAGGATTGTGTGGCATTCTGCATCGTTGTCCTAAGCTTTTTAAAGTCACATGTAATCTTGATTCCCGTTTAAATCTTACAGGAAAAAGTAGAATAAAGTTACTCTGTGATGTTGTTTCAACTCGTTTCAATTTTAATGATTCAGTTTTTTGAGCAGAAGGTGTCCTGCTTGCCGTGGTGCTGGGGACAGGAGCTCGGTGAGGGGGCGCTCCTGGCACAACCTCCCTTTGTGTGAAGATGCACCAGCACTGCTGCCCGGTCAAAGTCTTCAATATCATGAGCAACCTCAAACTGTCACCGTGTAAAACTGGCTCGACACCAAGACACTCACCACCAAGCATGCGCAGCAGGTGCTGCGGTGGAGGGACTAGATTCAGGTGAAACGCTCAGCCGGCTTTTAAACCCGCAGCTCTGTCTTTACCTGATCATTTTTTCCAAATTTAGATTTCTTTGACTGCCAACATTAAGACCGCCAACACTACACGAAGGTGGTGGTTTGGGAGGGGCTGTAGCACACAGCCTAACAGGACGCTGCTCAGGAGGACGCAGAGACAGCGTGATGGAGGCTGGACTGGGTTCTGCTGTGTACCCGAGGTCATCACAGGTATGTCATCATCGGTGCTGCCGGACTGCGTTTGAACCTCTGAGGAGGTCTTTCTTTTTCTCATGATGAGATGGTGACGGTCTGATTATCCAATATGATCATGAAGCATCCTGAAAGAAAACATTCAGCTTTTCCAGCAGCTGTGGCTGCAGATGTTTGCTCTGTGTCAGCTGACCTGTGTTGTGGTGGTTTCTGTGCGAACAGGGGCGGAGGGCTTCTACCAGTAACGAGTCAGGCAGGAGCTGAAGTGGAGCGTCGATGTGGAGAGTAGGTCAGCAGAAGGAGAGCACATGTGGTACAGACATACACATAATCCTTAACATCCTGAACTAAAATTTACCACCAAAACAAACTGAAGGAGGGTATGTTGCGATTGTTACCAGGATGGCTGGTGTGTGCAGAGTAGATACCTTGTGAAGGGACACTAGAGGGAACATACTGGCGATTGGGGGTTACGGCATCTCTCTTTGTGGGTTACGAGACGCATGTCTGGAAGCGATAGTGAAGTTAAATTGTGTGAAAAAAAGGAGACCATCTGGCTTGTCCAGCGTTGAGTTGGTTTGCCGTCTGTCGTTTGGGTTCGTTGACTATTTTACCCACCTGCACATCAAAGTAAATCATAAAGTCACGTGGCCGCAGAAAGACTACACCGTAAAAAAAAATCCTAAAAAAACAGTAATATTCCAGCAGCTGGGGCGCCAAAATAATACCAGAAAATAACTTTCTCATGAAAATACGGTTATTTTCAGTAATGACAATACAGTTTGTTGCCCTAATTTTACATGGGCTTTTGCCTTTTTCAAGTGCTTTTAAACATTAAATTAGGAACATTTTAATGTGATTAAACAAAGAAATTACCTATAAACAAGGTCAATGAATGCAGCAATATGAATAATAATACTTAAAGGTACAGAAATATACAGTTAACTTAACTAATAATGGATTGCATTCATAGAGCGCTTTATGAGACCCTCAAAGCGCTTTACAATTCCACTTTATAATTCCCCTCTGGCCATCACCAGTAGGTGAAGTGTCTTGCCCAAGGACACAACGACCGAAAGTGTCCGAGCCGGGGCTCGAACAGGCAGCCTTCTGATTACAAGGCGAACTGCCAACTCTTGACCAACAATCGCCCTAAATAACAATAATTATTATTATTATTTGATGTATAAAAAGTTTATACGAATCATTTTATATATTTTTCCATAGCATTACATTTGAATTTAACAGTTCAATCTTTCAAATAACGGACAGATATTTGTGAAATCATGACACATTTCTGAATTATTTTAACAAAACTAAATATGCATATGTACAGACAGATACATTTAAAAAACAAGGAAATTATGTTTTATTACATTTACAGTGATTTTACGTTAATTTACATTTGAAATGTAAAATCAGTCTATTGATGTGAATTTAATGATATTCTAGAAGAACAGAACAAAACTGTAAAATACACAGTAAAATACTTTTATATTACAATTTTTTTTACAGTGTAACTTTGAAAGAGGTGTCACTTCACTTTCAACACACGTTGGACTAAAAAACAACTGGAAGAGATTAAAGTTAGAAATGGTTGTAATTATCTAAGCCATGACAGTGATGCTACGCAAGAGCAAATGTTACATGCTGAAAGAGTTAGCAGATGTAAGTGAAGAAACCAGTGAAAGTCATCTTTGTGATTTAGAAAACAGCTACAGCACAATTTAATATCTCTGCTGTTAAAGATGCAAACTGTTCTGCACATACCACAGAGTGCTGTGCCTCAAGTAATCATATATCTTTGTGAAATCAGAAAGCTGTCAGAGCCACTTCCACAAAACCGAGTGAGGGCTGCAATAAAAACAATGTTACGCTAACATGAAAGAAAGAGGTGGTCAGCACCGTGTCACAAAGTGACTTGATGATATTTTGTGCCAAAGATGGTCCCGTAGGAACTTCTAAAATGAGTGCAGCCTATTTACAAAGAGCGTTTCCACTGGTGAACCTCATACAGTATGTTGTAGAAAGAGATAGCTTTTGTTGACTACAGCCTATTAGACTTTAAAAACACAGAGACATAAAAATAATCACTTTTTGGCACAACACTCAAGGAGAACAGAGTGGATTGCTGCTCTGCAGAGCAGCGGAGAAAGCTTAGCTGAACTGAGCAGAGAGCCCAGAGCGTGGAGAACCAATCGAAGCAAAAAAAAATAAAAACAGAAAACTGGAGCAAAGCAGCCAAATCAGACAGTTTCAGACCTCAGGGGGTGAAGCTGAAGAGTGAAAAACTGGCAGGAGAGAGTTCTCCAGCTGTTACAATAAAGTTTAACATTGAGACGTTTAACATTGAGAAGAAAGTGAATCTACAAGGTTCAATCAAGGTCGAAGTTATCAGGAAGTTATGTTGCTAGTTTCTATCCAAACATGATACAAATGAGGTGATAACCTTTCTGAACTTGTCACCTGACCTGCTGCAGGGTTTGTCCTCCTGAAAGCGTCGCTGTTCTTTTATTAAGTAAGAAAAGATTTTGTATGTTTCTATTTACCCCTTCTCTATGTACAAGGTCTGTGTACACACAGGGTCTGTGATAGACTTATGGAGGATGAAGCTGGTACTGCTACGGACCCAAGAAAACCTCCAGCTGTTCAACAGCAGCAAGCAGTTCATCATGGGTACGTTGTCATTCACGCCATCAGGCTCCTTTTGAGCTTCAGAAGAGGTTTCTGAGTTTCTCATGATGAGATGCGGTTAATCTGATTATCCAATATGATCATAAAATGTCCTGACAGAAAACATTCAGCTCTTCATGCAGCTGTGGCTGCAAATGTTTGCTCCGTGTCAGCTGATCCATGTTGTGGTGTTTTCTGTCAGACAGGAGCTTAAGTAGAACTGGGTTCTGAAGCTGGAGGGGAGGAAGGAGGAAACGTGACTGTCCACCTCGTCGCCAAAGTTACAATTAGTGAGTTCCAAGGTTGGTTAGTTTTAATTTAAGATAAGATAAGATAACCTTTATTAGTCCCACACATGGGAAATTTATTTGGTTACAGCAGAAAGTGGACAGTGCAAAGTTACATAGCAAAAATTAGAAAAACCCTGGAATAGGATAAGAATAACATACTGTACATAACTGTACACAATATAATAAAATAGAATACAAATACTATATACAACTGAGTCAAAAAAAAGAGTGTTGCCCTTAGTGTTATTCCTATTGCACATGTGTGGGTTTGTGTGTGTTTGATCAGTTGAAGTCTTTGTTGTGGAGATTTTTTTCCAATAGGAAGAGGGCCATGTGACACATCAAACTTATTGGTAATGTCACAAGAAAAACAATGGTGTGCTTGGTTTCAACGTAACTTTATTTGGACAGCCAAATCAGAGCAGTGGTCAAGTCCAGTTTTTATCATTAAAGGCGACTGGTGAGAGTGAAATCTTTTCTTTCTAGGAAGCACTCAGTGATCCGTGCTTTTATTTCTTCCCGTCGTGACAACTGTAACTCACTTTATGTGGGGGTCAGTCAGTCGCTGCTCTCACGTCTGCAACTGGTTCAAAATGCAGCTGCACGACTGTTAAACAGGAACTCGTAAAGTCAGCATATAACCCTGTGCTGGCCTCACTGCACTGGCTGCCTGTGTCTTTTAGAGTTCATTTTAAAATTCTAATATTTGTTTTTAATTGCTTTCACAATCTTGCCCCGCTTTACCTCTCTGAGCTTCTTCATCCCTACACACCCTGTCAGTCTCTCAGGTCAGCTGACCAGCTGCTCCTGGAGGTACCGAGATCCAGGAGGAAGCTCAGAGGGGGGTGGAGCCTTTTCTGTCTTTGCCTCCTAAAATATGGAATAATTTGCCATTTGCAGCTGAATAAAACTTTAAAGTCCATGATTCATTCAATAAGGTTGGACCATTTTAAAGAAAACTGTGAACAAGGTCCAAGCCCAGCGAAAAATGAAACTGAATACTTTATGGACCTACACTTTGGGAAGGTTGTCATGAGAGAATTTGCTCCAAGCCCATCTTTGAATTGAATTGTTAGTCTAGTCCATTTTACTGGTCAGATAAAGACCCAGGTATTTAAATGAATCCACTGTCTCAAAGTTCAAGCCCTGGATGTTTAATGGTGTAGGTAGGTGGTGGGTGTTTTTGCATGTGAAAGTCCACCACCAGCTCCTTGTTTATCTTAGTGTTTGTCTGGAGGTGATTCGGCTGGTATCAACTGACAAAGTTGTCAGCCAGTTCTCCCCATTATTCCCATTGGCAAGGAGGCCAACAATTTCTGAACAAGAGAACTTTTGCAGGGAGCAGTCAGCAGAGCTGTAGAAGTCTGCAGAGTATATGGTGAATAGAAATGGAGCCAGGAAAGTTCACTGTGTGGTGCCTGTACTGCCGATGACCCTGTCATAGTTCTGGATCCTCACGTACTGAGGGCAGGTGGTAAAAAATGTTTGGAATAATGCCGTTGTTTCATTTACTTTCCGATGTGCTCATTTCAGTGTAGTTTTATTTGAAAATGTTCAGTGTTAGGTTTCCAGCATATGGAGGCAATGTTCAGTAACATCAGTACATTACAATAAAAACACCGAATTTCAAAACACTCAATAAACATGTCCATCCACGCCTCATCAGGGAAGTTGTGATAACAAATTTTACCAACAGAGCCAAAGGCTTTCCTCTGTTTTCATTTGATTTTACTTTTCCAAGTTCACACAGTTGTTTAGGTTAGTTTTAATTTCATTCAGCTGTTCATTTTTTAATGTCAGTTACCTTTTTTGGGTAACTATAGCAACCTTGCTGGGATTTTGTTGATCTGGACTTCTTTTACGACGTACTAAAGTGGCTTGCTTTTAGTACACAGTCTTATTTGACGAGCACAGTGTGTGCAATTTCCCTTCCGGAATATATCTACAGAATAAATAATAAAATATAATTTACAGAGATGGTTTGAAGGGTTGCCATCCAGGAGGTGAATGGAGGCGGCGTGATGGACTTTTGGAAGGTGGAGCTGGTGTTGCTGTGAACCCGAGAAAACCTTCAGCTGTTAAGCAGGAGCCAGCAGTTCATCACAGGTACGTTATCATCAGTGCGCCGGGCGCCGTACAAACCTCTGGGGAAGTCTTTGTTTTTCTCGTGATGAGACTCTGACCATCTGATTATCCAATATGATCAAGAAATGTCCTGACAGAAAACATTCAGCTCTCCATGCAGCTGTAGCTGCAGATGTTTGCTCCGTGTCAGCTGACCCATAGTGTGGTGGTTTCTGTGTGAACAGGGGCAGAGAGCGAGTAAGGGTTGCAGTGGAACTGGGTTCTGAAGCTGGACGAAACATGACCGTCGACCTCGTCACCAAAGTCACCATCAGTGAGTTCAAAGCGTGGTCAGATTTTAACCTGTGACCGTTAATCTGTGACTCAAGGGCTCAAACTATTCCTATTTAATATATATTGTTTGAATAATATCATCAACAACAGAACCAATGACTAATCAAAATTATTAATAAACTGTTATATTGCATTATCTCATTTATTTTGTACTTTTTTGTATTTTTCTCCTGCTATCTGTACCTGAGCTGAGGTAACGCACAAATTTCCCCACCGTGGGATCAGTAAAGTCTTATCTTGCCTTATCTTATTTTATCTTAAGTTAATCAATTTTACTTGTATGTGTAATATATAATTAATGTATTAATAATGGGGACATTAGGGTTCGACCCTAGAGTAAGCATGTTTAGTCTGTGTTATGCCATTTAACAGAGACTTTTAGTTTTTACTTGGGTGAACAAAATTAGATTACAGGTCAAACAGTCATGCCAGTCATCTCTCCTATACTGTTAGAAATCATGGAGTAGTTCTGCATAGCTCCCTAAAATTAGACAAGCAAGTTTCTTTGTTTGGCTCTCGGCGAAGGCGGTCGCACTTTTCTCCTCTCCTCCTTCCCCTTGTCTTCCCTGCTTAACCTCTTGTGTCCTTGTCTTGTCTCGGGTGTATTACTTTCCCTGGAACACTCTCTCACAGTCTGTTCTCTAAAACCTAAAAGAGAATTATGGATTTGATCAACTGGTCCCTGAATGCTATTGACACCCTTTTCTCAACGAGAAGTCTGGGCTCGGGAGAGCCCGAGTGCCCTGGAGGGACTTTCCCTGCCGGATACACGATGGACGGGTGGCAGAAATAGAGGATCGTGGCTCCCCACACTCCCTAGCAGATCGTTACATGGAGAAACCTTTGGAATACAAGCATGCTGATCCACACAGGTATGCACACAGGTGTACACACGGGTGTTCACAGACGCGGACTACACCTTTCTTGGCTGCTGCCTCAAAGCACATTGTGCGCTGTCTATCTTGCGTGCTGCACAATATTGTTTATTATTTAGTATCTACTGTTATCTACTGCGAGCTAGTTTATTGTGATGGTGCTGTTTTTATTATGTTGCTCTTTGTTGTTTGCTTTCTCTTCTGTTTTTTTTCTCCATACAGGTGATCCAGGTGTTTTGTTTGTTTGTTTGTTTTTTCCTTTCTTCCCCCCTTTCTCACCGTCTCTTCTCCCCTTTGGTTTTCTTTCTCTCCCTCTCTTTCTTTCATTCTTTCTCCCTGTCCTATCCCCCAGTCATGTCTGTCCCGTTTGTAGCAACTGAAAATAAAATAAATTCATAATTATAATAAAGGTCAATCAAATGGACCAATATGGCAAGGCCATGATGATCCACTTGGTAAAATAAATCCGCTTGGCATCTTTCTTGGCCTTAAGACAACAATTCTGATGGCTAAAGATCCAAACGGGACACAAAAAAGAAAAAAAAGAAAAGAGGATCGTGTGCCTGGTGGGACTGTCGATCGAGGACGCTGAAGATATCTACCTATTCGGAACCATGATAACAGGGTTCTTGCTGATCGGAGCTGGCTTGGCCCTGACTTAACGGAGAATTAAGAAAGTGGAACCGGCTGTTCAAACCCCCCCAAGGCTGCCCGCTGGGATTGAAACGATGGGACGAGGCGCAACTTCTCAGAAAGGGCTCATTGAAAGCAGCATGGTTAAGAGCCGTGAATACTCAGAATAAGATCTCTGAGCAAAAGTTGGATTACATCGTGGAGCAGCTCACTGCAGTCGTGAATTCTCAGAATCGGCTCTCTGAGCACAAGAATGACAAGACCACGGAGCGCAAGTTTGATAACATCATGGAGAAGCTCGCGGCTCTCCAATGGGAGATTGAGAGACCAGTGTCAGAGTGTTAAAGAACAGCTTTGAAATTCTCATGAGTTGTTCGCATAAAAGAAAAATCAACTTCATAATGCGGCTATCCCTTCCGTGGGCTGAAGGCTGGAGCCGAACAAAAACACCCTGATAACGACTGTGTTTAGACTGTTCTTCCCACTCCATGCAAGGCCACCTGGGTTGGCTGGTAGACTTTACTTAGCCTGGTAGGGCAAAGGACACTGTCTCCGCTGAACTATGGACCAAGGTTTTAATAGTTTTGCAATTTTCATTAGTTTTTATTTTTATTTAGTTTTGACTTCAGATTTTCAATTCTATATCAGTTTTAACTAGAAAGTGCATTTTCTGAAGAAACTGCAGTGTGAATGCTTGAATCTGAATGTATGCACTGAAATGAATTAATTGCTGAATTTAAGTCAAAAATTTTGAATTAGATAAAAAGAAAACAGAATTTAATCTGAAAACAAAAGTGCTAAAAGCTGATATTCACACAGAAGAAGTTGGAAAATAGCTGAAAATGTTTTAAATGTAAATTAGAAAAACCTAAGAAATGAGAAAAGAAAATTTAGAGTCAGAAAACATCTGAATGAATATTAAAAGTTCATATTCTTTGAATCACTGAATGACTCAAATGTGATCCCTCCACTTGGATCCACACAGTTTAAAAAGTTTACATTTCTGAGCTTTCAAAGACATTGTGTTGGAAAGAGAACAACGATGGCGACATTTTGAGGGTAAAATGATGGTTGTAGAGCAAACACTGTGGACACAGCAGCAGTTGAAAGAGAAGTGTTTAAGATGAATCTTGGCACAGTGGCAGGCAGAGCTCGTTAAGCAGGCAGGTGTGAGCCTGGTTGCTATAGTGACTGCACCCAATGGCTCCATACACACGGACACAGACATGCACCTCACTTTTGCTGCTTAAAATGAACAGAAAAGTCAGGCCGAAACAAATCGTTCCCAAATGAAAAGTACAGGTCGTATTGACAAAATTCTTTCACCGTGAGCGACAGCAATGTCTAGTCTACTGAATTCTCAGTTTTCATGCCTGTGAAGTTTATTATATGGACGTGGTGACAGTGGAAAGACACCCTGTACTTCTGATTTTCAAACGAACCTTCTGAGCCATTTTAACATTAGAGTCTATGGAAGAGTTGGAGGGAGGAGGCTGTGCATTGGTGACATTTATGAAAGAACCATAACACCTAGTACAATAGTAAACACATTGGATGAAAGAGGACAGCGATGGCTACGTTTTGAGGGTAAAATCATACCTGTAGAGCAAACGCTGCGGACACAGCAGCAGTTTTAAAAAAGATTTTAAGATTAATTTTTTTGCTCCTCTCACTCTAGCAGTTGAGCTGTCTCACTCTAGCCCCAACATTCCGTCCCATACACACCCATTATAAACTCTGAAACGGCTGAAAAAACATCATGAAACTTAAACTGGAACTGAAGAAAAAGTATAATAGATATTGAAAAGATAAATACAAGTTCAATAGTTGAATGTCTTGGCTTCGTTTTAAAGTTTGAATGGTGGCTCTATGTCAACGTATGTGGAAGTAGTAGGAGTTTAAAAATGAGTAAGTTGAATGAGGATTTGAAGGGTCTCTCCATTGAAATACATGGGAAATTTTTGTTGAAAAAAGTTGAATAAAATTAAAAATATAAATGTTAAAAATTAGAAAAATAGAAGCAGTGATGTCCAAAAGAAGAGGAATCTAACGGTGTTTGAATGGTTTTTCTAAGTTGAACGGTTTTGACGGAGTAGGACTACAAAAAACGTACGGAATAGATAATAAAATATAATAATAATAAAGATTACAACAACAATACTGTGAATGCTTTTACAAGCATTCACACTAACTAGAAAAATTTGCATTTCCTGCGAAAATGCAGTGTGGATGCTTTAAAGCTGAAGTTGCCTGCAAAAACTAGCTGAAAAAGCTGAAAAGTTGCAGAAATTGTAAAAACTTTGCAGAAGCAAAGGAACTTTGCTAAAATGTAAGCTGTCTGCTAAAAATAGTTGAAAATAGCTGAAGAAGCTGAAGAAATCAAAGTCAGTGTTTAAAAAGTTGTTGAAATTTTAATTTTGCAGAACAACATCAAGTTAACAAAAATGTAATAACTTAGCATACATGCAATAACTTAGAAGAAACATAACAATTCAGCAGAAATGTTGTAGTTTACCAGAAGCTACAACTTAGCAGAAATGTAATAATTTAGAATAACATAACTTAGCAGAAATAACATAATTTAGTAGAAAATTAATAACTTGGCAGAAATATTACAACTTATCAGAACTGCTATAATTTTGCAGAAATGTAATTATTAGGAAAAAACTGTAAACAGATAACAGCTGAAAACGATGAAGTAACCACAAAGTTACTTATTTAACTGTGAAAAATGACCAGAAACATTAGAAAAGGAAGAAAACCAATTCAATTCAATTTATATAGCGCCAAATCACAACAAAAGTCGCCTTAAGGCGCTTCATAGATACAGAGAAAAACCCAACAATCATATGACCCCCTATGAGCAAGCACTTTGGCGACAGTGGGAAGGAAAAACTCCCTTTTAATAGGAAGAAACCTCCGGCAGAACCAGGCTCAGGGAGGGGCGGCCATCTGCTGCGACCGGTTGGGGTGAGAGAAGGAAGACAGGAATACCAGCCAGCAGATAAACTGATGTAAAACAAAACCAAGGTAAAATTGCAGAATTTACACAGTTGGTGAAATGTAAAAATGGCAACAAAAAAACCCCCACACAAACAACATTTAGGTAATAAATGCACAAGATGATTTGATGATAAATATGGTACCAATCTACAAAATACTGTCGAAATGAAGTCCACATTGTGATATATTTGAGGTGTGGAGAGTCACACAGCTGAACAATCGATGTGCATATTTAAAGAAACAAGGATCAAATAAAGAACATTGTTGTGGAATAAATTACAGTGAAAAATAATCACTGCCCTGCGTTAGAGACTGACTTATGATGAGGTATTAATTGGCTTAACTTTACCTCTAACAGCTTTTCACATAGTGCTGTGACCAGGGTGAAATCCATCATAAAGTAACTGTAAACAGTAGAACCATTAGCATGAATGTTATGGTTCTACTCTGATCAAAACTCAAGTCAGCTGTGTGACCTGATATAAAATGATAAAGAGGAACACATATAAATGACCTTTATGAACTTTTCAAAATGACTTTATATGTCTGACCCATTATCTATATATATTAGAGCAGATGTGGAAAACCACTGTTAGACCTACTCTATACTAACACAAACACAGTCAAAAATTCATTGCTAGTGTGACATATGGTCCCTTTTGCCTTTGACCAATGATATTCTGGTTACTTGGACCAGTTTAGTATTTGCTGTCACAGAGGAATGTTAACCATAAATCCAAAAGACAAAACTGAAAAAATATGTTAATTGCAAACATGTTTTTGCTTAGTAAAATGATTGAAATAACATGGAAACTGTCACCTTAAAGCCTCATTGTAAATATCATCACAAACAGATGTTTTCCACACAGTTAACAAAGCTCCACCACATCCAATCACTGCATATAAATCTAAAAGAAAAGAACAGCAAATAAAATGTAATTAACACAAGGGAAGTCTAAGGAGCTTGGAAAGAAAAGCGTCTGGACTTCTTTGAGTTGCTTGAAGACGTTTCACCTCTCATCCGAGAAGCTTCTTCATTTCTAAGGGTCAATGGTGGAGAGTTCTAACCCAGTGGGAGTTTCCCCCCAAAGAGGGACAAAGGACCCCCTGATGATCCTCTACCTAATCACATGAGCCAAGGTGTGAAAGTGGGTGTGGGTCCCAATCAGCCAGGGTTTCGGGTGAGCTTATTGTGAAACCTGGCCCCACCCTATCATGTGATTTCCTGAGGTCAGATGGCCCAGGATGTGAGTGGGCGTTAAGGTGTCTGGGGAACCAGTTTCTGTCTGAGTGTGTTACTGGGTCTGAAGTACACTGGGATGTCGTGCTTGGAGAAAACCCTCCTGAGTTTCTCTGATACACCGGCTACATAGGGGATGACAATGTTGTTGTGTCTGTCCTTCTTATCCTCCCTCGCTGGTGTCTGATGTTCTTTTCTGTGAAGCTGGAATGCAGGCACACTGGACGAGCTTGTTCTAAAAAATACAGAAAAATGAACATTTTATTTGTGTTAAGGCCTAAAAACTACAAATAAGTTGTACAATGAACAATATTGAAATACCTTATAGGTGCTGCAGGCCACATAACCAGACTCCAGAGTAATCTCACACTCACATGATGGTGAGGAAAGACATGAGCTCTGCAGTGAGGTTTGAATGTCTCAGTTGGGACACTGAAGAACTCAGAAGACAGCAATACCTGCACAGAGAGACAGAGTAGGAAAAGCATAGATTTGTAATCCATAATGTGAATTAAAACTCAAAAAGTGTCAACAAGTATAATCATTTGAGTGTGGAATTATTTATGCAATAAACAGGATTTAAATTAATTAATTGAATTAAAAACACTGACATTTTTTATCAAAGATAAAGAATAATACCTCTCTCTGCTCTGAGGATCACCGAGCATCTCTGACAGGAAATACAGTTTCCTCAGTATCAGTCATAATTGATGGTCTCAGAGGTGTGTAGTGTGGCAGCATGATGATGGTCTCCAGATCAAGCAGGAGGTCAGGTGATGGGTGTGTCATCTTCTCCATTGAAGACACACTGGTATGGCAATTCATAACACAGCAGTCTCTGTGTGGCATGTAGTTATCTGTGCAGTCCAGCACTGATGGATCAGGTTTGGCTCAGCAGTTCATGAAGATGGTGTTAAGATGTTGTTGTTTCAGCTGAGGATGGTGAAGTTTGAAGGTTTTGCCACAAAGGAGACTGTGCCCTGTCTGAAAAAATACATCTACAAAACAAGTGCTTATAACACCACCCACCCAGCTCAGCCCCCAAGTGTCTATGTAATGCTGGTATGGGGTGTCGGTTATTAAGTCTAATTAGTACATAGGGGATGACAATGTTGTTGCATCTGTCTGTCTTATCCTCCCTCGCTGGTGTCTGATGTTCTTTTCTGTGCATCTTTGCTGACTTTATAAACGCCCAATTAGGATAGCCACATGTTTTAAGTGCTTCCTTTACATGTGTGTGTTCCTTCTTTTTTCCTTCAGGCTTAGAGGGAACATGTTCTGCCCGGGAGGGGGTACGGTCCTAATTACTCCAAGTTTGTGTTCCAGAGGGTGATGGGAGTCAAAGAGGAGGTACTGGTCCGTGTGTGTGGGCTTCCGATAATCTTCAATGTTGAGGTGGCCATTCTCTTCAATGTGCACAGCGCAGTCCAGGAAAGGCAAACAGTCGTCCTTTGTGTCTTCCCTGGTGAACTTGATGTTCTTATCCACAGCGTTAATGTGCGCAGTGAAGGATTCCACTTCTTGTGTTTTGATTTTGACCCAGGTGTCGTCTACATATCTGTACCAGTGGCTGGGTACTCTCCCTTTAAAAGAGCCAAGAGCCTTCCTTTCCACTTCCTCCATGCAAAGGTTGGCTACAATAGGTGACACGGGGGAGCCCATGGCGCAGCCATGTTTTTGTCTGTAGAGACCCTCGTTGTATTTGAAATATGTAGTGGTGAGGCAGAGGTCTAACAGTGTGCAAATCTGATCGGGTGTGAAGTTGGTCCTGTCTTCTAAGGAGTTGTCTTCTTGTAGTCGTTTTCTGACAGTCTCCACTGCCTCTGTAGTGGGTATGCAAGTGAAGAGAGAGACTACATCAAAGGACACCATGAGAACCTTCACAGACATAACACAAGGGAAGACTTTTGATTTAATAACTAAGCTTAAAACAAGTGTTACCTTTGAATATTTGTGGGAAAAATCTGATGCTACCCCAAGAATACAAAGCCACACTGGAAATGATGACAGGCTTGCAGCCCTCTGTCTTCCTGGAGTGAGGTGCCTGATCAGTAGCAGTGAGTTGACAGAAGTCGGTGTCTGTAAGAGTGGTCAAACACTGATACTCTTTCCACTTGCGTAGAGTCTAAGAAGCTGGAATGCAGGCACACTGGACGAGCTTGTTCTAAAAAAATACAGAAAAAGGAACATTTTTTTTGTCTGTAGAAACCCTAAAAACTACAAATAAGTTATACAATGAACAATATTGAAATACCTTATAGGTGCTGCAGGCCACATAACCAGACTCCAGAGCAATCTCACACTCACATGATGGTGAGGAAAGACATGAGCTCTGCAATGAGGTTTGAATGTCTCAGTTGGGACACTGAAGAACTCAGAAGACAGCAATACCTGCACAGAGAGACAGAGTAGAAAAAGCATAGATTTGTAATCCATAATGTGAATTAAAACTCAAAAAGTGTCAACAGGTATAATCATTTGAGTGTGGAATTATTTATGCAATAAACAGGATTTAAATTAATTAATTGAATTAAAAACACTGACATTTTTTATCAAAGATAAAGAATCATACCTCTCTCTGCTCTGAGGATCACCGAGCATCTCTGACAGGAAATACAGTTTCCTCAGTATCAGTCATCATTGATGGTCTCAGAGGTGTGTAGTGTGGCAGCATGATGATGGTCTCCAGATCAGGCAGGAGGTCAGGTGGTGGGTGTGTCATCTTCTCCTTTGAAGACACACTGGTATGGCAATTCATAACACAGCAGTCTCTGTGTGGCATGTAGTTATCTGTGCAGTCCAGCACTGATGGATCAGGTTTGGCTCAGCAGTTCATGAAGATGGTGTTAAGATGTTGTTGTTTCAGCTGAGGATGGTGAAGTTTGAAGGTTTTGCCACAAAGGAGACTGTGCCCTGTCTGAAAAAATACATCTACAAAACAAGTGCTTATAACACCACCCACCCAGCTCAGCCCCCAAGTGTCTATGTAATGCTGGTATGGGGTGTCGGTTACTAAGTCTAATTAGTGCATCAGAAAGCGTGGGCTACACCTAAAGCCCACACTTTCTGATGCCTTTGTTTATTAGCAGCTTTTTCCAGCTGCTCAGAGAATTCTGACTTGGCCTTTATCCACCCGAACCCAAACCCACCCGGATAAAGGCCAAGTCAAACTCACACACCATACCAGCATTACATAGACACTTGGGGGCTGAGCTGGGTGGGTGGTGTTAAACTGTAGTCGGGAACTTTCAGAAAACTATCCATTTACTTCTAAATCAGTTTTTATACATATTCTGTAAGCTGTACTAATGTTTTTCTCTACATAATGTATCATTATAGACATCTCTGGTAGCCTAAAGATAGTTTAAAACTTTTGACATTTTTTACCTGTAAAACATGAGGAAAAACTCATTCATCACAAAAACTTTTGATTCTACAAAATCTACTATAATCAAGAAAATATAATTGTCTGTATTTATTTATGTGACCCATAATAAATACCTGCATTTATCTGGGATTTATGTATTTACTATTTCATATTTTAAAGCTCTTGGAGGGGAAGATCTCGTTTGTTGAGCTACATACGTCACAGTAAAAAGATTTAGTCATTTAAAACATGAGAATAAAAAAAAATGATGTTGGTTTATCAAATGTTGCAGCACATTTCAGATCTGAGGTGCATGATAGCAGAAAGCAGATCTCCCTGCTCTGCATGAAGTTCAGCAATGATTTGGTGAAATGATTAATAACATTGCAATAAGAAAGGGTCTTCTGACAGACAGAGTAGGGAAGACCCTTTTTTCAATGAAAAATCTTTTTCATGCTCTACAATCAGTAAACTGTGTAACAAACATGATCTGTAATTGTTTCAAAACTCACCAGACGACTTCATGATTGGCTCAAGGACAGGACACAAAAGACAGGGTTGTGGTAACTGTAATATGTCCTCAGGACACCTGAATGAAGACTTTTCTGTGGCTGAGAAATAAAAATGAGGTCAAGCAGGGTGTTCTTGTCTGTAGTGGCAGAAGTGATCAGCTGTGAATACCCTCTCGACTGAAACTGCTCCAGAATCTGTTTTCTTCCACTCTGTAACTGGTTCTCATTAAAATCTCCACACACAATTATTGGGTGACAGTCCATTATTTCAAGTGAATCTAAAAGACTTACCAGGTTTTGCATGAATGGTGTCAAACTGTAGTCAGGGGGTCTGTACACAACAGCAATGAGCACAGGGAATGGAGCCTGAACCTTCAACACTAAAAACTCAAGATCAGTGACATTATGCAGATACTGTTTTACCTGAACCTGAAAATGATTCCTCAAATACACAACAACTCCACCACCACTTCTGCTGGCCATGTGAGGAAAGTTTGTGTAGGACACATGTCTGTTGCGTTTGAACATGGTGTAGCCGTCCAAATGAAGACTGTCTGCAACAAAGGAGCCTTGGAGGTGAGACTCTGTGAGACACAAAACATCTGCTAAACACATTTCATGATGACTCTTGATGTCACTGATGTGAGATGGCAAACCCTCCGTATTGTGATGGATCAGTGTAAGAGTGTCAAGTCTGTTGGCTGTTTCTCTGACCTGAAGAAGAGGCATCATTTCCTCAACGCTGGCTTGTCTCATGGTTTGGAGCGCTGCAGTTACCTCGGGATTGGCGTAAATCTTTTTCTCATCCAAGTCCTGTAAATAGAGTCCACTGAGAGACGTCACCCTGCTGAGAGCAACATAAGCCATACCTGGTTCAAAAATGTTCTTCATTGAAACTACAGCTGTCTGTGTCGTAAGACCCTGAGTTTTGTGAATTGTGCAGGCGAATGCCAGCTTTACAGGAAACTGTCTGCGTACCGCTCCTTTAAACTTCAGACTCTCCTCTGCTCTCTCAATGTAAACCAGATCATCAGATGCTGCATTAGAACTGCGGTTGTGTCTCATAGGCTGCCGGTTGTCCATTCTGAGCCCCAGTTTGATTATGTGTCCATCATTTTCAGATCTCACCACCTTTATCAGTATACCAAAAGCACCGTTGACTAAACCGTTTAGTGTGTCCAAGTTTCTGGTCAGCATGACTCGAGCTCCTTCAGCAACATTCAGAGTGTCAGGTAAATCATTTCTCCCACCTGTAAATGGTTTGTCTCTTCGTGCCATTCTGCCTGTACCTTTATCCTTCTGGAAATCGTCTGCATTGATGATTATAATGTTTGAATGAAGCTTCTTCAGGGTATCTGTGTTGTGGGATTCCACATTCTTGTTGGTGGCATAGATGTGTAAGACCTCAGTTGGACATTCTTCTGGTGCAGTCACAGCCTGTGACAACAAATCTCTGTCGCACTGAGAAAGCTCATCTGTCTTTTCTTTGACTCTAATCCTGTTCAACATCTCTGCAAAGGCCACATCATCTTTCTGACGCATGATCTCGGTTAGAGTGATCATCTGAAAATGTTCCCGCCATAGGTCAATCTGTTCTGGATCGTAAACGCAGAGAGGTTTAGACTGTCGCACTGGTGGCAGCTGGTAAAAATCTCCAACAGCTAAAACTGACATTCCACCAAAAGGTCTCTGAGTGCCTTTGATTTGTTTCAGTCTTGCATCCACATAAGCAAAAAGGGGTTTTGTAACCATTGAAATCTCATCAATAACAATAATTTCAGCATTCATCAGCTCAGATCTGACTTCATCCAGTTGGTTACCAAGTCCTTGAATGGGTGGTTTCAGACTCCTGGGTAGTTTCAGTAGAGAATGTAATGTAGAGCCATTGATAGAAAAAGCTGCTGTTCCAGTAAATGAAGTCAGTAAAACAGTTGGATTTGATATGTCAGCTTCTTCTGCATTAGCAGGCAGTCTGCTCAGGATCTTTGATGCTTCAGAGTGAATACACTTAATCAGATGTGACTTTCCAGTTCCTGCACCACCGTTGATATAGAAGAAAAATGGATCTGGGTTCAAACCACAAACGCGCTGAATACACCAGTCTCTTATAGCATAGAACACGCAGGCCTGCTTCTGGTTCAGATTCTGATACATTACACGTACCACAGCTGGATCTACTGCAGGTTGTTCTCTGATGGCTCTGATCTCTGTTACAGCATCAGACTGACGACTGTAGTCGGGGACATTTTCCTGTTCGTTCTCATCATCAGAATGTCTCTCAGGAAGATTCTCATCACATTGCAGCCTCACAACTTCAGATTCAGGAGCCAGATTACACCATTCATCGATCACAACATCCCTATTTTGTTCAAACTCTTCCAGTGCACTCTCAATATCCTCAGAGTTCTTCTCATACTTGTCTTTATTTCTTTTCACAATCCGTTTCACAGACTCACTGTGGTCTGAACATGGAAGTCGCACAAAACCTGAGTTGTAGAAGGACTGATAGGTTTGGAAACATTGTGGTTTCAGATCCTGCTCTGATCTGTGTGGAAGGTAAAGTCTCAACAGTAATATTGCTCAGGATCTTTTTCTTGTGAGCTGTGGTAATACCTGATTATAGCTGGTTTATCATTCTTTCGCCTTTGTACAAATCCAAGCTGGTTTAGAAGAGGAAGCACATCTTTTCCTTCATTTGGACCACTCACCAACCTGCACAAGGCAGCAAAATCAGCCAGTGACATTTCCTCATATTCTGGGGTCTCAGGTCTGCATTTGTATTTATCACTCAAACTTGTCATCCAAATATTACAGCTGTCGTGTGTTGTGCTTTCCAGGTAGCTCATCGGGCGACTCATTTTTACTGGGTTATCATCTGTTGGTACAAATACAACACTGCGGGAACATTTTTTCATTTTTAGGCCACAGACTCGAGTCACACACTCCTGTGCGCTGATTTCTCTCTTTTTTGAGTAAGCCTGCATCACAGCTCTCATTTCATCACATTCATTGACCGTGTTCTTTGCAGAGTTATCAATAACTGTCTTCAGGTATTCAGAGAGGCCAGATTCTTTCTTCGTTATATATTTACAGAGGTATTCTATACATGAATAGGCATTCAAAATTAATGAGACATCTAAATTAGAGTTCCAGGCTTCAAGCAGGTGTGGGTTGTAATTGTTGATCCAACACTCATTTGGGTCACGTTTCAGAATCAGAGCTGTTTTCTTGTTTATGTCCTGGAGGCATTGTTCATACTCATTCATTGTCAAGTTGCATCGTGACAGAATCTGCTCTATGGTGAGGGAAGCAGCTTCAGGTTCCTTCAGGAGGTTCAACAAAGGTCTGAGTTTGGCTTTTGCAGCTTCAGTGTCTGAATCCTCATCCTGTCTCACAATCATTGTTCTTGTGGCTGGTGGTTTGGGAAACCCAAATCTACAACCAGAGTTCACACTCTTAAAGCATGTCTTTGTGTGGTTTTTGCTGTGCTTTTGTAGTTCAGTGACTTTTTTGTGCAGTTCAGGTTGTTTTTCTGGGTCAGGGAGTTGAGCTGAGATGTATCTGTCCACAAAGTCACAGACCGTTTGGTCGTCATCCACATCTACTTCTACCTTTTCTTGAATCCACAGCAACATGTGTATATGCGGACTACCTCTGTGCTGGAACTCAACTCTGTAAAAGTAATCAATGATCTCACCAAGGGGCTGTGCAGGAGAAAACAGCAAATCTCTGAACAAAGCCTCAACACGTTTATCAAACATTCGCATGGTGGTAACTGGATTTGATCTTAGAATTTCACACTTTTCTGACCAGTCCAGGGCTTCAAAATCAACCTCTTCACCTTGCTGTCTCTTTATTGCTTGAATCACTTCAGGCCATCTCATCTCAGCAGCAGAGAAAGTGACAAAGAACTGAGGTGTTCCTATTTGACGAACCATACTGAATAGATCTTTGGTAGTTTTCTGCCAGTAAGCTGGAGTTCCTCTGAGTGGCTGCATAAATCTGATTGCATCTTTATTTCTTACCAGCTTCTCTACTTCTGTCTTACTTTGTAACATTCCTGATGTGATTTTGCGTCCATCTTTGGTCATAGTTTTACCTTTCCTTAGCTGTATTGTCATGCTGGAATTAGCCAAATGTATTTCAGTGACAAACTGTGAGAAAAACAGGTAATTTGTATCTTTAGCAAATCTTGCATCAATGTTGAAAAGCCTTGACTTGAAGTAAGCACTCGGTGTGAGCTTGAGACGTCTCTTTTCATCCAGTGTGTTCTGACCAGTAGGAAACTGCACAGGAAATGCCATGGCTTCCAAATGAGGAGTTCTGAAGAAGCTAACAGGATTGTTTCTTTCTGCAGGAGCCACACAATATGTGTTATCAGTGAAACAGAGAATCTCTTCTGAAATGTCAACAGGCTGCAGACAACTTTCTAGAGCAAAACCTCCATTGTTCAAATCACTTTCTGGTTCATCTGGATTTTGTTCCTCTGGTTGTTCATCACAGGATTGCATATTAATAGCTTGTTCACTTTCAGACTCACTTTCGCACAAAAGGGCATCTTTTTCATAGTTGTCAATTTCCATTAAATCTGCTTCATCATAATCATCACTTGCCATGCTGGCTTCATCACTGCTGTCATCATCAGGTAACGTTGGATCACAAAGCAATGCATCATCTCTGATAACAACATCTGTGTACTGTGGATGAATCTGTTTGAGTTTACGCAGAGCTTGAATGAGTTTAGACCAGGTGACAGTCTGGAACAGCTGATGGCCTTTGTAGCACAGTCGTCTTTTCAATTTCACCCTCATTATCTGTGAATGGCTTCTGAGTCTGGGTAAACAGTCAACTGTTTGTTGGACTTCAGATGGTACACACACCACATTACCACGTATGAGTCTCTGTCTGCCCTTTGGAAGAGGAATAATCTTAGCAAATGGGATGCATTTGGCAATCAGATGTCTCTCCAGAATGTTGACATTGCACAGTTCAGCTGGAATATCCTGCAGTTCTAAACCATTGACAGCAGCAAGCCTGGGCATGCATCCACTTTTGAGGGAACTGTGACACGTGTGACAGATATACTCCTTTTTTCTCTCAACAGGAAAGCTGCATTGATCATGACATGCTTCATCACACACGAACAAATTTACCAGTTAGACACTGCTGAGCTACAGTTTGGTGTTTTGAGTAATTTTCTCTTTTGCAGATTTTCACCTGATTAGGAAAAGAAGCTTTTAGACAAACAGTACAAACATAAGATGGTGCTGACTTAATGTTTGATCTGAAACGAGATATGGCCTCATTCATTAAACTGTTATCTGGATGACACTGTAAACTCTCAGCTGGTCGATGCATCTGGCGATATTTTCTTTTTATGTTCATTGCACATCTGATATTATGCATCTGTCTAAAAGAAAAACTGTTCAAATATTTTACTCTCATTCGTTCTCTCATATTGTCCTTGTGTTGTTGCTGAAATCGTCTCTCTTCTCCATAACGTTTAGTGATGTAACATTTTTTTTTCTGTCTAAATTCTTCACTTTCTTTATAAAGATTATATACATATGACTTCATGTAAGCTTTATGTTTCTTTCTGAATTCTGCACAAGTTCTGTAGGTTGTTCTTATACGTTCCTTCTGTTTTTCTCTGAATATAGGGTTGTCTTTATACGTCCTTATGACACGTTCTCTTTTTCTCTCTCTAATTTTATCTCTTTTGTCTATAGAGAGGTCTGAAATATTCTGTCTGTTTCTCTCTATATGTAGCATTTAGTTTATACAGGTCATTTTTGTATACTCTTTTCTTCTGTCTGTGATCAGGATCATTAGACTTTATACTGGAATTTTTTTTCTTTGCTTTAAAGCTTTCATCAAAAGTGTACATTTGCCTTTCTTTCTTTTTCTGATTTTCGTTCCTTTGTGGTAGTTTTTGTTGGGACAATAATCTTCTCCTCATTTTTTTCCTTTGGTGTTTATTACATTTCAGCAGCTTATCTGAGAGTTCCTCTGCTGTCTTAGTTGAACAGGAGGCAGTGTTTGAATCATTCTGAGGAACAGAATCTGATGCTACCTGAGTTTCTGTCACAGAAGATGCAGAGGTTTCTTTATGTGAATAATCAGAAGGACAATGGCTTTTTTCGGGAGCAGCTGTCTCATTCGAATGATCCACTCTGGATGACGTCACTTCAGTGGTTAAACTCACAGTTTTACGTGTCTGCTCAGGAGATGTTTGGGAGTTTACCTCAAAAACAGGTTGATCTAAAGTTGGTACTGGAACACTTGTAGCTGGTTGTCTGTATTCGGTGGTTTGATTAGCATCTCTTTGGTCAACGGCGTTTTCACTGTGAAACTCAACAGGCTGTAGCTCATAAGTGCAGGTTGGAGCGATGCTAAACATTCAGTATAAGCATTTGAGCCTGTCAATCATGTCGTTTAGACGTGTGAACTTTAACAGAACTGCAGTTCCACCACTTAGACTTAGCGACAATGGCATTCCTGTAGACTTACGTGGGTGAGGGTCAAAATATGCGTATTCACCTGAAGTCAGCCTGCAGACTGCAATGGCTGTTCCTCCCATGACTAGCAAAGCATAGCGAATGTCTGAAACTAAACACTGTAGTCCCTGTTCAAGGCTCAGAAGGTGATCTTTACCATCAAATGTGCCGTAACGAGCAAACTGAGACATATCAACTTGATACACGTGTCTGCGGCTGGCGACCACTGTGGGAAGCTCATCGCAGGCTAGAAACACACTGTTCACAAACCTCTTTCTGGCATCTGAATACACGGCATGGCCTTTGTCCAACACACGGTTTAGATCTGCTCTGGTAATGAATTCATCCTCGTGTAAGAATGACAGGAAAACCAAACTGTTAGCCATGCATTGCTGATTCCGGTACTTTCCATACCTAGGAGAAGCCTGGCTTCGGGACGCACAGATGCTACTCACTCGTGAACGAGTTTCACTGTTTGTAAGCTGTACATGAGACTGTCCTGGGGTTCTGTCTGGATTACCTGTTGTACTTTAGCCTTTGGTACAGACACTGACTGAGCACCTCTCTTTACCACGTCTGCATAGGACACTGCGGATGTCTGAACACTGCGCTGCACTTCTGGACTGGGAATACTTGTAACAGACACCTTTACCTGGTCACCACTCTGAGAAACATTTACCTGTTCTTTCTGCTTTTGCCATCTAAGCTTCTGGGACTGTGACCTTTCCTTGGCATTTTGCTTAAGTACAAACTGGAGCTGATATGTATTTATACACAAATAAAAAGACTCAACCTGGAAACACTGAAAAACTTGTAGCTCTTCTATTGAATCTGATAAATGTACAATTACTCAAATGTTCTTGTGAATCTGTAATAGATGTACAAGGCTGACTTTAATCTAAACTCAATATGAAAGATATTCAAAGGTCTCTTAAAACACTTGGCTCAGTTTTATTTTAGCTTTTTCAAAATCTTTATAATCTTACATATATTTCTTTTAACCAGACTGGTTAATCTGTAAAGGGATATGCAGAATAAATAGCAACAATCAAAATACTATAATAAAACTCTTAGCTTTTAAGTAGAGTTACTGCAAATCTTTCAGATATCTAAATTTTAAAGCAAATATAAACAGCTGTGGTGGTGTGGCGATCAAATGAGAGGCAATGAGGATTCTTCAGCTGAATGTCCTGCAGCAGTCAGGAAACAGGAAGTCTGGGTCCTCAGGGCAGCTTCTCGATGATAATTGCAGCTGAACACTTACACTCAGTAACAGAAATGGCTTTGTCTTTAAATAATAATAGTACACACTTACTGCAGTCAAATGTTATAGTCAATGAAACAGACTAGCCAAATGCATTTGAAATAATCTAATATTTATGTGAATATAGCACTTTGGATATATTACAGAATAACAAGATTATCTTATTACAAATAAACCTTTAAAAAGGTATATATGTTATATGATTTATCAAAGTAATTTCACCTGTAAGCCAAACTATCAGTGTTTATTCCAAAGTGTAATGCTGAGACTAAAACTGCAAATGTAGGGCTGTGTAAGTAGAAGTTCAACCTCCTACTTGTAATTTCTAACAAAATGACTGGATGTGAGAGGACAGGAAAGAAGGAGCAGTGAGAGTGGAGATCTCTCAGAATTCTGAATACAGATCGACAAAGTTCTGATAACAATTTCTGAAAACTTGGATTTCTGAAAACTTGGATTCTCAAATTAGATAGAGCAGTAGAGATAGAGGGATACAAGATAGAATGACTGTCAAATTAGATAGAGTCGGGAGAGTGATAGGATAGACAGAATTGCTTATAATGATAGAGAGAGAGAGGATCTTCTGCAGCAGGTCACCTGTAAGACACAAAAGGCCTGGAATTAGTCGTATTTCCAATATGCTTGGCTTTACCATATTCTTCAGACTATAAGGCGCACTTAAAATCCTGTCATTTTCTAAAATAAGTAAATAAAATAAACAGTGTGCATTATGTATTGATTCTGGTTGTGCTTACTGACCTCGAACTGGATTTATGTGGTACATGGTGCTCAAAATTCTGTCAAATATTTAGTACGAGTTTGGTAAGCTACAAAGCTGCACCGCTTGATGTACTGTTGGAGCATTATGGCTACCATAGCCAGGAGCCTCTTGGAGTAATTCGTACAGTGCTTTAACATAATAGTATGGTGTGTGTACAAGGACGTGGCAACTGTTAAGAGACATGCTTACGAAGCAGATTTCAAACTGATCAGCCCATCAAGAATTTGATGGATTTGTGGAAGAGGAATTAACTGATTAAGTGAGTGTATTGTTCTGTATTTTCTGTGCTACAAATTAACAATGTTGAGAGTTACTATGAGTTAAATGAAGATCGAATTATCTGACTTTTGTTTACCTTAATGTACCTTGTGTTTAAAAACAGACTAATTTATTTACATGCCTTGTAATCTGAAAAATACAGTATATAGAGCTTTACACAATTAAGATTTCTACAGTAAATTATTGGACTGAACTGAATAACAATGTTTAACAAATGGTGGTGGAGCTGTTATAAGGACACTTGCTTTCTATTAAAACAATAAAAACACAGTCTATAAACTCAAACCAAGATGTGCTGCTACAGCAACTTACTGTAAATATTATATGGTCCAAATATATCTGCACGCTGAGGTTAGATCAGACAGTTTCAGGCTTCCTGCTTTAAACACTTTACATCCACTCAACTCAAATGTATTGATTGACTAGCAAAAACAACACAAATCCTTTCTCACATTTGCCAAAAACATCTTGATGATCACCAAGAGCTGTGCTGACTCAGTGCAGTAAACTGAATCTTCTATAGTGAGAGAAACATTACCAAAAAAAAAAAAAACAACCCCACCAGCAATAAAGTCAGACATGGTGCTGTTAGTGGGATGGTCTTTTACTACTTCAGGACCTACATCAACTCATCAGCTCCTGAGCTTAAGTTTAATCACACTTGGGATTTGCAGCAGGAAATTGATCTAAAGCACACAAAGAAGTCAAACTGTGACTGAAACAAAAGTCTTGGTGTAGACTAATCAGAGTCTGGACTTTAATGAAATTGAGATACTTGGTATGACTTGAAAACCCTATATTGGACCTTAATTAAGACAATTCTGAAAGTAGAGTGGACCAAAATCCCCTCAGTGATGTAAACCAGTCATTACTAATTACTGTAAATGCATGATGGTACTTGTTGCTCATTAGATTATCTTAGGTTGTTCTGGTTTGTTTTTCTCTGCTTCATACATAAAATCATGACTTTAAAAATGCTTTTTGGTATTCATCCAGGTTCTCCCTGTTAGATGATATGAAACATGTGACAAAAGCATAAACAAAATAAACCCGCAAGGAAGAAAGACTTTTCCCAGCACTGTATTTCAAACACAACCTTTACTTACCAGACTAAGACGATCAGATCAGCAGTCTAGAGAAACGAAACAATACATCAGATCACTGTGTAATGATTCAGACTTTTGACCCTCTTTACACTCAATCCAGCTTACTGTGACAAAAATTAACCATTAAGATCCTTGATTTCTTAAAGCCTTTAACTTACTGCACTCTAAACATGAAAAACATTAGTTGCAGGGTCTCACATGGCTATAACATGTGTAATAAAAGCATTCACTACTACAGAAGTGCAAAGAATAGGCACCAATATTTATTGGCACAATGCAGGATATACCAAATATTTCCTACAAAGAAGCTTTGTGGCTCCAACATTTTCTATCACACGTCAGTTTTAATAAAATTTGAAAAACCATAACTTTAAATTTCATTTCATATTAAAAATATTGGATACAAAAAATGATAGTCTACATAAATTACACACTGGCTTTAATATAGCAAAGATTATCGACTCAGAACTTTGGTTAACTTGTTTTTTTTTTTATTATTGCTCAAGTGTTTAAGCTACCACTTCCATTCACTCATGTTCTGACTTTAATGTAATACATGAGCAGAATATGAGACAATATAAATCAATAGCTGTGGTGTTTAAGTTACCACTTATACTGACTCAGCTAAAACATGTATGATTTCAGAAGCCATCAAAATTAAAATCAGACATAAATGGTCTATTAAACTTCAGGGACATTTTCAGGGAGAGACATAGGTCCTGTGTGGGGGCTTTGCTGCTACAGATTATAAATCCTGACTATGTGTTTTTGCCTGTCAGTCAATGGATGTCACAAAAAGCCAAACTATTGTATGCTAATTGCTAAACATGTTACACAATGCCAGGTTTATATTGCTTCAGTTACAATGACTGTTTACTTACCAGCAATGGCAAAACCAACGATGTATTTCACTCTGTGTAAAGAAAGACAAAGGAAAAAAAATACAGAATCAGACAACTAAAATCAGCATCAGTTAAGATTCAGTTAACTTGTATGATATATTTGTAGGCTTTAACATTTGAGGTGGCCTGCATTCAAATTCTACTTCCTGAAAATATTATCAAGTGCACACAGTATCATTTAATATGCTGATGTTTTAAAATAAATATCTATACACCTTATTAGTAATATTAATGGCCCACTGCTGAATTTTATTTATTTGAAGGTGGCCTTCTTTATTTCATTATTGTTCATAAAGTGAAAAGTTAAACAGAGCTGTAGATTTAGGTTGTATTTAAATGCGGGCCTGAACAAACAAGCTTTTGTTAAACAGTTTTTAAAAATTTGAAAAGTCTCCTTCTCATTAAGAGATGTTATTATTCTTGTATTTAATATGTATTTTATCCTCTCTCTCTCCCTTCCATTAATTAACCCCCAACACAGACACAGGCGTGCACATGGTCGTGTCCAAATTCATGGGCTGCATCCTCCTGAGGACCCGGCCTTCGCGGTCTACGTGGTCCGGGTCCTCAGAAGGTCGGGTAGGCCGGAAGTAAACGGCTGGGGAAATTGGACGGTCTAGCCTTCTGATTAGCGTCACCGCTGTCTCGGTGGAGTTTAATAAACTCGGCCGTCTGCTCCTTGCTAACTAAAATATAACAGGACACTAGCGTAAACTCTCGACCGTCTCACACTTCTGTTTAATCAGTTTTCTGTGTGTGTGAAAATCCCGGAGGAACCCACCCGGGGGATTAATAAAATTTTATTTTATCTAATCTAATAACTTTAATCTCAGCCAAACCGATTTACTCGCGAACAAATAAAACACTGAAAAAAAGCCCAACAATAACATTTTTAGGTTGTCTGAAAAAAATGACTTGTATATTACGTTTAACCTGAGTAGCGAAACTCCGCGGTGATCTCAAAATGATGTGCCGGGAGTTGTGCCGTTCTCGGCGGCTTCAGTGACCCTCGAGCTCCCGGCTTGCTATCGAGCTGGTGGGTAGCAGATGTTCCGAAAACGTCGAAGCACTTTTGCAAATATGCGATATCTTGATAAACCGAGCAGATATTTGATGATGTTTACACAGCTACTTTCTCGCCTGAAAATATGTTAAAAGTTTATTTTGTGACCCAGAATGATTAGTAAGAGTAATTTTAAAATTTAGTAGCGGCCGCTATTATTGGAAACTGGAGTTTGGCTGAGCCGCGGTATGAATTCTGGGATATGGTGGGCCAGGAAGGACACTCGACCCATCCTTCAAATTCGGGGAAAAGGAGGATGCATTTGTCGGCTGCAGTTGGAGGAGTCTACGAATTTGGACAGCCTTCGGCGCGTCGCTGTGACGTAATCGGTCTACAAATGCGGCCTCAGGAGGATGCAGCCCATGAATTAGGACACGACTATGCGGCCCAGCCAAACTTCAGTTTCCAACAATGGCGGCCGCTACTAAGTTTTAAAGTTACTCTCACTAATCTTTCTGAGTCACAAAATAAACTTTTAACATATTTTCAGGCGGGAAAGTAGCTGTGTAAACATCAAATATCTGCTCGGTTTATCAATATATTGCATATTAGATAAAATAAAACTGTATTAATCCCCCGGGTGGGTTCCTCCTTGGTTTTCACACAGCTGACTAAACGTCAAACAGAAAACTGATTAAAAATAAGTATGAGATGGTTGAGAATTTACGCCTAGATAGCAAGGAGCAGACGCCGAGTTTATTAAACTCCACCGAGACAGCGGTGACGCTAATCAGAAGGCTAGACCGTCCAATTTCCCCAGCCGTTTACATTCCGGCCTACCCGGCCCACGTAGACCGCGAAGGCCGGGTCCTCAGGATGATGCAGCCCATGAATTTGGATTTTTCTCCCGCTGTTGGGTCAGAGGCGGTAAAATGGCTCCTTCAAAGTTGCAGAACCTGCCGCTTCAATTATGTAATGTACCGCCATGATTCTAAAATGGCGGCACATTACATACCCTTACAGCCTAAATAATGAGGCGCTTTTAACCGACTGATTTGTTAGAACTAACTGCACCTTCCGTAACAGACTCAGAAATACTAACACGCCGAATGAAGCTAATGAAACAACACAATAAAGTGTAGCATACAGTCAAATGAACCATTGTCATTTCAAACTGGGTCTATAAAAGCGCTAGGCGTTAGCATTGGGATGTCAGGGCTAGCTTCTCGAAAACTCCTTTAAAATAGAAAATTTACAACTTCTCACAAAAAAAGCAGACATTGTATTGCTTTAATATGACTTATACTTTGACTGGCTTTATAAGTCACTAACAACTCGGTGAATCACTCAAACAGATAATAAACATTTCAGAGAAGAGAAGAGTAGCAGCTTACCGGCAGCAATCCGGGGGAAAGTGGGCGGAGGTTCAGAAGTGAGCCAGAGACGTAAGAAAAAAGAGGCGTTCACTGGTAGTGGGAAATTACACAAAATGGACCTTGAGAACGTAAAAAAATGTAATGTAAATGTAAATTTACATTACATTTTTGAGCATTGAACAAAATAAGGCCAAAAATTCCGGTTTGGAGCTCCTCTTTCTGCTTTAAAAAGTGGAAAAATGAGTGGTGTTGTGTGTCGCGATCAATGACCTTTATATTTTTTTAAAATATAAAGGAGACGGCCACTGAGACGGCCACACTCCAATACAAACGAATGAAATATAAAAGCAAGGACCAAAACCAAATTTCATTTTAATTTCCCCCTTCAAACTCATATTTTAAACACAGCCACGGTTGATTTACCCCTGCCCCCGGAAGTAGTCCTTCATGTAAGGCTAGTACGCGCATTTGAAAAGACGCACATTGAGCACAAAATGTAGCTTCTCTCATCTCAATGAGAGAAGGGTTATGTAATGGCTCATGTAGCGACACCATATATCTGCAAATTGTGAGCGAAGAGGAGACCGATGGAAACAGCCACTGGACGGACGGATGATAGCGGGGCACCCGTCTGTCGTTGTGCGCACATTTGCGCACAGCCTCCGCTGTCGGGGCTGCGAGAAGCGCTGATGTTTTCGTTTGAAAAGGTGAAAAATAAGTATCGCTATTGAATTTAAAGTGTTACAAGAAAAATGAATATTTTTTAATCTTAAGACGGGACGTTGACGTCACGACTTCCTTCCTTCCGGTGTGTCTCCCACGTGATCTGCTGCTAACGACAGCAGATCACGTGGGAGACACACCGGAAGGCTGCATGCGGCTGCTGGGAGACACACCGGAAGGCTGCATGCGGCTGCTGGGAGACACACCGGAAGGCTGCATGCGGCTGCTGGAGTCACTGCCTGGGGCAGCTGGAGCCACGGAGAGCCGCCGCCGGACGCACAACTTTCCCGATTCCCAGCAACAAATGTTTATGTTCATCCTTGTAAAATAAATGTTTTTCTGGTTCAAAGTGATCTTGTATTGTTATTTAGACATCTTTTTTATTTTATTTTATAACAAAACGAGGTAATAAGCGTTTAGTGTAAGGAAAACATGATAAACCTGATATGGCACTATATGACATTTAGTGCGCTTCTGCCAAAAAATAGTAATGTATCAAAATGAATGTCGGTGGTAATCTTTGGACCATCCAAAGGCCTAATTATAATAACAATAAAATATAACTTCAAATGTATTTTATGGAAAACATTTAAGTTTTTTGTTTTTTTCCGCTAAAAAAGGAGTGCGCTCATGTGACAAAACTAGGATTTAAAGGGTTAAAATCCCCGAAATATAATTAAAACTTTATATGAATATTTCAAGGAGAAGTAGTTTTAAAAGATTGGATAATTTAAAGTGGAAAAAAATATTAATATATAATCTTTTTATAGCACTTTTTATGGCGTGGTCGATTTTTGGCTCTAGGACCTCATAAGGGGGTCTTTTTTTACATGAGCTCCTGCAGAAAAACTAACGGCCGATCAAAATGAATGTCAGTGGTAATCTTTGGACCATCCAAAGGCCTAATTATAATTACAATAAAATATAACTTCAAATGTATTTTATGGAAAATATTTAATTTTTTCGTTTTTTTCGCCTAAAAAAGCCGTGCGCTCATGTGACGAAACCGGGATACAAAGGGTTAAAATCCGCGAACTATAATTAAAACTTTATATGAATATTTCAAGGAGAAGTAGGTCTAAAAGATTGGCTAATTTAAAGTGGAAAAAAATATTAATATATAATATTTTTATAGCACTTTTTATGGGGGGTCTTTTTCTAGGACTCTCCAAGGGTTAACTGACTGAAGCAATGACAACAGTCTTCTCCTGAACACCAACACCAAGGAGGTGGTAAAGAGTTCACCAGACCTAAAAACAAAACAAAACAAAACAATGCAGGACAGTCTGCAAAGATGTCGAGTCAGTCAGACATTGTGCAGAGCAGATGAGGAAGAAGTTGTAATCTAAAATGGAGAACAATAAATACAGCCACCTAAGCATCCTCACAGGACAAGATGAACTGCAGTGAGAGGGTCATCTTACTGCACTGCAGGACTCAGAGGTTCAGGAGGGTCTTTATCCCCATTGCCATGAGGCTTTTTAAAAGCAACTACTCACATGTTCTTCTCACATTTAGTTCTTTTACTCTAATAAACATTGGTAGTAATCATATGAATTCTGAGCTAAATGGACTTGCCCTGATAGGCTTCAGCCAGCACAGAAGCTAATACACCACAACACTTAGGGAAACTGAAAATGACTGTTATTAATGTTTTCAAACTGTTTAAGAAAAACATATATAATCTTTCAGCCTTCTAAAAAACACACACATAAAAACAGTATTATATGATGTTGAACATACAGATAGGCAGTTGTTGGCCTACAGGAGTGTTCTTTATCGAAGGTTTTAAGTGCTTAAAAAGTCTGTTAAGCTCTGTACAGAGCATGCAATGTAATTGTACATTAGAGAGTGTTTTATAAACCATCTCTTCTGTTTCATTTAATAAACATGAGACTGCTTTACGCATTTTCAGCTATTTATTAGATTTTATCAGATTACAAAACACTTAGCATAAGAATGCAATTGAAACTATAACTTTTAAATATTGTTTAAATGAATGAACATAGCAACTTGAACATTTTAAAAAATACAAACAAAACAAATGAACTATATTTATATATATAGATCTATATATATACATATCTATATCTATATCTATATATATATATATATATATTTATTCTGGTTTTTTTATGTCTACTATTTGTTTTCCTTTGATTTTTACAGTAAAGGTGATCGTGTCCTTCTCAAACTCCTCCTCGTAGGGCTTCCACATTTCCTCTTCAATGAAGAGGGTTTCTCCAGTTTGAAGGAGAACCTGCAGCTGGGTGGACTGCAGTGCACTGCACTGCTCTGCAGTGTCCACACCAACTATAGTTACTTCAGTCCTTTCATCTTCCTTTGTCTGTTGATACACAAAAAGCATATATTTAATATGGTAATCACGTCTTGATGCATGCTCAATGATCCATGTAAGTAAATCCCAAAAGGATGATTCTGTTCATCTGGACGTAGCATTTTCAAGTGGGAGAAATGTTTCGTCACTCATCCAGGTGACTTCTTCAGTCTCTTTTACCCAATCTTTTAAACAGTACATTGCATAATGACTGAAACTAGCCCACTGAAGAAACAATAGGCTGGGAGGTCAGTTCATTGGTCAGTAATATACAAATTGTCATGGGCACTGATCAAAGACCACAGAAACCTGCAGTCCGCTGAGACTGAAGAAGTCACTTGGATGAGTGATGAAACATTTCTCCCACTTGAAAATGCTACGTCCAGATGAACAGAGTCAATCTTTTGGACCACCTATAATTCTAAACATTTTGGCAAATGACATTGCTATTACATGTTGGTACAAACATATGGCTTCTTCATACCTCAGTCTTTGTATGGGAAGTTGACTGGAGCTGTACTCCATAGGCAGAGCGGTGCACTTTGACATGGGAGATCTTTAGCTGATCTCCCACATGAACGTCGACAATTGACGCCTCCCTCCACAAGGAGACAGTCATGGTATGCCCATCCTGAAATCACAAAAATGACAGAATGAAACATTTATTCATTAACTAATAGAAATCTCAAATATGCCTATTTTCACCATTTTCAATATTACACTTTAGTTGCACCATTACCTGCTTTAGCTGGAGAGTGCGTATTGGCACCAGTTGTTTGCCTGAGCAAACTGTCCTCACTGCCGAACACTGAAAATTCAATTAAAATATAATGTCAGTTATAGTGATTGCATAAATCTGTGTGTGTACATCTAGGTGCTTCTTTCTTGACTTACTACATCTATTATTTTATTATTGTTGTTAATGATAAATCTACAACCATTTACAAAATAATAGTGGTTGATCTTGTTCTCACAATTTTGTGTTTGTTTGACAAGAACAATAAAATTATTATTTTTACTTTTAAAGACAAAAAAGTAATGGTTTCTTTGAAAACCTAAAGCAATATCAATTCTGATGGAACCACAAATATTTACCTCCACAACCTCCCCTTCCACTGTCATGAGCCCTCCAGATGTTGGGCTCATCTTTAGTGGTGTTGCTGGGGAAGGTGGATTAAGAATCTCCTCCGCCTTAATGATGAGGGCCTCCGAGACTGCCAGGGCAGGAGCTTTAAAGAACTGTGTCCTCGCTGTGATATTGATGAGATAAGGGGGAGCTTGGCCCCTCAGCTCATGTCCCCTCATCATGTAGGACATGTCCTGTTTTAGTTTGGAGGAGAATTCTTCAAACAAGGTGATCTTTAGCACTGTTTCACCGTCTGTGATTGCTGCCACTTTATTTTTTTTTGTTGACAGTGCTTTGACCTCTCCATCCTCGATAACCCAGCTGATCACCTGATAAATACATAAATAAAGAAATGTATTTCTATGATCTTACTCCATAGCCACGTTCATACATGTGAAAGTCTACATCATATGATTGTTGGGTTTTTCTCTGTATTTATTATTGTACGATCTACTGTACAATATAAAGCGCCTTAAAGCGACTGTTGTTGTGATTTGATGCTATATAAATAAAATTGAATTGAATCACCTTTAGCTGGTCACAACATTTCAACACCCGGATGTGAATGGGTGGGGGCCGGAAGTACGGCGTCTCAGGCCGGTTGTTAGTAAGCTTCCTTAACGCCATTCTGAAAAAAAAAAAAGCAAAACAGGTTCATACATTTCTGCTGGATCCAGTTCTGATAGAATACAGTAACACCTGTTGCTTTCATGTCGTCTCTTCACATTTTGATATAAAACAAACACATCATGAACTTCCTCAACCCTAAGTGTGTTTCTGAGGTTCCTGCTTGATATTTACATACCTGAAAACATTTCAATATTTTTGTAAAAACACAAATTATCTTTACAAAATGTTGGTCTGAAAATTAATTTAATGCTTATGAGCCTTCATAAAATACATACAAATATTACAGCACATGTAAGTCTATCCAATTCACTCTGGATGGAACGCAGAAAAAAAATCACAATTTTCTTTTCCCCACTTAATTGTTTTCAGATAATAATTAAAATAATTATTAATTAAAATAATACTTGAAAATAGGTTACAGTGGACAATAGAAAACAATGAATCATCATAGGAAGATTATCTGAAAAAGGATTCATGCTCCTGAAGTGAAAAACAGCAACATTACAGACATCTTAAAGATTGCCTGCCTGCCCTTCCCCCTCCCCCAACACACACAGGCCAGGTGCACACACACAAACAAAAACATAGTGCACCTGCTTGGTCTCTGTGGCTTTAGTTCATATTGGCTCCCCTTTTTAATCATTTGAGCCGATAAAATTATAGAATTACTGTCCCTGCTTTTTGGTCAGTCCCGCCCTCCTTAACTGGGCAGAAAATGGCAATTTTATGACCAGAAACAGCAAAGTTGGGAGACGGTTGCCAGGGCAGAGTGCCAGCCTTAAGCAATTTTTTCCTACTAACAGCCCAAACGTAACGTCTTAAAGTTTATAAAACTGTTATAGATCTGGAAGATTTGTCTGATTCTGTAAGATCTTAATATTTCATAAACAAAATAGATGCCATTTTCATGAATACATTCAGATAGTTTTTTCAATTAAATATCCCTGAAACAATAAGTTCATCAAACTATGACACCTACAAATACATTGCTATCAATACTAAATGTGAATTTATCAAAAGTGATTTTTTTTCTTCGAGAGAAAAATGGAGATACACATATATAAAACATTCGTAGGCCGATAGAAAAGTCAGACCAAATTTTAGGGGTACTTTGACAGTCTTTATATTCACAGGAACTTAAATGGCTAGATCTTTTATCTTTCACTACATTATAATGTGTTGTACATAGTATAAAGGCACTAAAAAACGGCTCCAATATCAATACTTACGTTTTATGAAGTTCTTAAAATCACAAGAGCACAAAGTAGAAGAGCTGTGACTGTGTCTGAAAGTTTCTTCAAAAAGACCGGGAAAGGGACCGCTGGTCTTTTATGTTACAAATTGTGATGCAATCTGTTGCCACCGGCTAACTATGATTGTTGTTTTTCCCAATTGTACTGCCTTGTGTTGATTTTGTCCCTTTACTTTAGGGCGGTTTTTGTTGGTGATCAGACCCGATTCTTGTCTAATTTGAATTATGAAATTATCAGTACCATTTTATAAGTCTCAAACTTACAATTTAAAACGTATAAAATTACTGGTCTTTTTTATTTTTATGTAGTTAATGTAGTTATGTAGTTTTTTTAAAGTTCGACTGCTAAAGCCCTGCATGTATTTTTTAGATGAGCTTTTATTTTGAAAGTGGCGATCTCTTTTCCTGGTGTCATGGGGAAGCACGCCCGACAGATCCACGTTACTGCTAGTCCCCGGGACAGAGTGCGGGAAATCAATGCGGTTCGAATACTTTCATGGACGCAGGCGTGCTAATTCCCTCCAGATTTCGCCCGAAGGCGCAGGTTTCAAGGCTGCACACGGTGACTGAGCATCCTAACATTTCAAAATTCAAAGGGTCAAGCTTCAAGGTTTTACTTCAAAAAGGTAAGCCAAACTTGCTCAACACATGACAGGAAAAGGTAAATGTATTAGCTATGCTAAATATAAGTGCCTAATCATGATAGCTTGCTGTAGGGTAAAACACTTAAGGTCAGAAATCTTTACAGTTGTGTTCATTGTAAAGCTGTTGTTTAGGGTATGTTTAAAATAATGTATTATGTAGTTGCACCACCACACTTATGAAACTGAGAAATGTAATGATGTAAAAGCTATAGCATGGTGGGGTTTTGGCTTGGTGAGCTTACAGCCTCCTTAAAATCTGTCAGAATTATGTACAGACAGACTGTTTAATTCATATAACCATTTAATTCAACAAATATATGAAGAAATATGTCAAAGTTAGTATGACTTTAAATGTATCATTGTAAACGACCACGGCAGACCCAGTGGCATTTTGATATTTTTTTTATTAATCCCTACACGGTTGCTGTACATTCGCACTCAGAGCTGCAGCTCTCCCGCTGCCAGCTCAACATAACACCAACAACCCAACCACAGGACCCAGTACAATATTTAATTCGGCGGGGCGTGATTGCGGATGCCGTACAGGTGCGTCCGCCTCCTCTGCACGGCACCGCAGGCTATGCCCCGCCACATACCCCCATCGCCCGACTGAGGCCGGGGAACCATCCGGCCGAACGTACTCCCCCCACCGCGAGCGGGAGGTCGGCCGCGTGGCAGGTGGACGCGGCGCGGTCGGCACGGTCGTGCGCCCCGGCTCGCAGGCGGCTGGGCAGATGTCCGGCAGGCACCGGCCTCTGGTGGAAGTGAGGCCGCTCTGCTCACCCCGCCAACCTCGGGCTTCGGTGGCGCGGACTCCCCTAGCACGGGCACCACCGACTTATCCCGCGGCGTCTCCGCCCCTCCCGGTGGGAGCAGCTCCCCACGCTGCACCTCCGCCGCTGGCTCTACCGGCTGGAGCGGCTCCTCGGGCGCCGCCTCCGCCGCTGCCTCTCCCGGCTGGAGCGGCTCCTCGGGCGCCGCTTCCGCCGCTGTCTCTCCCGGCTGGAGCGGCTCCTCGGGCGCCGCCTCCGCCGCTGTCTCTCCCGGCTGGAGCGGCTCCTCGGGCGCCGCCTCCACCGCTGCCGGCTCCGCCGCCTTCTTCCGGGGCGCAGGAACGGGCACCGGTCCCTGCCGAGCCCCAGCGGCTCCCACGCGAGGTGTGGGGACAGGCGTATATACATGTGTATACACACACACATATATACACATACATGTATATATACATATATATGTGTATGTATGTATGTATGTGTGTGTATATATATAATTTAGAAGTAAAGGCTTTAAAACCAAGTAAATGCTGAAAGTACAAACATCACTAATGTCACATAACTTTGCCGACATGTGGCCAACAGTAATGTTTTAATGTTCTTCGTTAAACATTCGCACATAAATAAGTGACGTTATATTCATTGACAGTTCACTCTTCGGCCGCTCCCTTCTGCCATATTTTGCGGCAAAATTATCCACACCCACTGCCGCGCTATGAATTGTGGGATATATGGGACCACAAAGCGTGCACCGGACCACGCTTGATATTTGGGTAAATCGACGGCGCATTTGGAGTATGCATTTGAAGTACACTTCGAATTGGGACAGCCGTTGTCCCGTGGCGGTGACGTAATCACACTCAAAGTGTGCGGTCTCTTAATTGGGACACAGCCATAGTGTGTGTTCACCTCTGTTTCTCGTTAGATTGTCTGCGTTACTTCCCCTGTGTTTTCTCTGCTGGACATCCCCTCTGAGTTTCCACGTCTCAGGTTTTCTAATGATGTTTCAGGTATAGCTTTCCCAGCTTAGGTTTTGTTTTTTCTTTTTTGTCTCTTTCTCCTAATTCCACACACTTTGCCTCAGTAACTGTAACATTCAGATGACTACTATCCAATTATTTCTCTGATGCTTATGCAAGAAGAGCCTAATAAACTTAAAGCCACAAGACCGTAAAGCAGAGGTATAACTGTATGAGCTACAAAGTTTAAATGTTTTATCACAATCATAGTGTCCAGCTCACAAACAGCTGATTGTTTTAGTGTTTTCTCGGAAATATCAGATGTAACTAGTGATGTCACAATGAAAATGAAATAATATTGAACAGTATAGAATCAGACATGTTAGAATTTGCTTAAAATTCTACTTGGTTTATTTTTAAAAATTGTGCAACATTTTGTTTTTCAGATGTTTTTGCTGAATTGATCAAGACTGACTGTAAGAGTGTAAACATCGAGTAACTATGATGTTCGAGCCCTCTCAAGAACAGGTAAATAGTCATTTAGAGATTAAATTTGTCCCAGTTACTTTGCCCTACTCTGTCTGTAAAGCTTCACTTTTGTCGCACTTCCTGCCTCCAAGAAGCTGAAGTAGAAGTAGAACTCTGCACCAGATCCTTTTTGTGAGTTTTGTGACATTTCTGTCAATGGTGTAATTGTTGGTCCTTTGTGAATTCTAAGTAGATGATTACTGAAAGCCAAGAGAGAAACCGAAGGCGTTAGGTGACCTGTGATATGTCAGAGCTACAGAGAGGAATATTTGTGACAAGTATCCAACATTTGGGGAAAAATAGTTTCAAAGATGCATATTAAACAGGCAAGCTTTCATATTTAGAGGACAAAAACTATTACTTACTTTTAATCATTATTATGTGGTTAAGTACTGGACTGTGTGCTTTTGAGGCCAAGTCACACAGGGTTTCTTAGCTTAGACTGATGAGTATTTGAAATGTCAGCAATTCTTGATTGTAACACCTTTTATTGTAGTTTTAACACTGATGAATCAGCTTTCATAAATGAAGCAAATGTTTCATTTATCTATATTAATACCGTAAGTAATGCTTAGTAGAGTCATCTTTGCTGAATCCAATGGTGAAACATGGAGAATTTCTCCTCTACTCTGAGTAGAGCTAGATTTGGTTAAAAACGATAAAAATAAGTATGGCATTTGACAAAATACTAAAGGTTTTTTGCTTTGCTTTTTGGAATGTTTGTAAGTTGTGCATTGATAACTTCCCTTTTTAACCAGTGTCAAACAATGACTGGGTGACCAGTGTTGTCATCATCAGGGCAGGCCAGCACAGCAGGAAAAGTGAAATGGCCAGGCTGAGAGTTACAGTGGGATGCAAAAGTTTGGGCACCTTGTTAATAGTCATTATTTTGCTGTATAAATTGTTGGTTGTTACAATGAAAAATGTCAGTTAAATATATCATATTTAACTGACACACACAGTGATATTTGAGAAGTGAAATGAAGTTTATTGGATTTACAGAAAGTGTGCAATATTTTTTAGACAAAATCAGGCCGGTGCATAAATTTGGGCACCACAAAAAAAGACATGAAATCAATATTTAGTAGATTCGCCTTTTGCAGAAATTACAGCCTCTAAACACTTCCTGTAGGTTCCAATGAGAGTCTGGATTGTGGTTGAAGGTATTTTGGACCATTCCTCTTTACAAAACATCTCTAGTTCATTCGGGTTTGATGGCTTCCAAGCATGGACAGCTCTCTTTAACTCACACCACAGATTTTCAATAATATTCAGGTCTGGTGACTGAGATGGCCATTTGAGAACGTTGTACTTGTTCCTCTGCATGAATGCTTTAGTGGATTTTGAGCAGTGTTTCGGGTCGTTGTCTTGTTGAAAGATCCAGCCTCAGCGCAGCTTCAGCTTTGTCACTGATTCCTGGACATTGGTCTCCAGAATCTGCTGATACTGAGTGGAATCCATGTGTCCCTGCGCTGGCCACACAGCCCCACAGCATGATGGAGCCACCACCATATTTTACTGCAGGCAGCAAGTGTTTTTCTTGGAATGCCGTGTTCTTTTTCCTCGATGCATTACGCCCCTTGTTATGCCTAAATAACTCAGTTTTAGTTTCATCAGTCCACAGCAGCTTATTCCAGAATGAAGCTGGTTTGTCCAAATGTGCTTTAGCTTACCTCAAGCAGCTCTGTTTGTGCTGTGGGTGGAGAAAAGGCTTCCTCTGCATCACTCTCACATACAGCATCTCCTCGTGTAAAGTGCGCCGAATGGTTGAACGATGCACAGCGACTCCATCTGCTGCAAGATGATGTTGTAGGTCTTTGGTGCTGGTCTGTGGATCGACTCTGAATGTTCTGACCATTCGTCGCTTCTGTGTATCCGAGATTTTTCTTGGTCTGCCACTTCCAGCCTTAAATTTGAACTGAGCCTGTGGTCTTCCATTTTCTCAGTATGTTCCTAACTGTGGAAACCGACAGCTTAAATCTCTGAGACAGCTTTCTGTGTCCTTCCCCTAATTCATGATGGTGAACAATCTTTGTCTTCAGGTCATTTGAGAGTTGTTTTGAGCCGCTATGTTGCTACTCTCCAAAGAAAATGAAAAGAGGAGGGAAACTTACAGTTGACCCCCTTAAATACTCTTTCTCATTATTGGATTCACCTGTGTATGTAGGTCAGGGGTCACTGAGCTTACCAAGCCAATTTGAGTTCCAACAATTAGTTCTAAAGGTTTTGGAATCAATAAAATGACAGCAGTGCCCAAATTTATGCACCTGCCTGATTTTGTTTAAACAATTATTGCACACTTTCTGTTCATTTCACTTCTCAAATATCACTGTGTGTCTCCTATATGATATATTTAACTGACATTTTTTATCGTAACAATCAATCATTTATACAGGAAAATAATGACTATTAACAATGTTGCCCAAACTTTTGCATCACACTGTAAGTTAGGCATGGGCTGGGTGTTCAGTTCTCACCTGTTCCTGTTTAGGGAGAGACATCAAGCCTCTTAGGGTAAGAAAGAACAGTAGAGCACTCAGCGATTATGACAAGTCCCCTTATTATCACTGTTTGTCTCACAACCAATACCATTTTTTTCCTGAAGCCTAAAGCTTACCATATTGTTTTAATTAAACCTGCAGCAATGTGCTTTTTTTCTTAACAAAATGGCACATAAGAAAAAGGTTTAATTTTGACACTTAAATTTATTCCCAGAAATAACTTTTAATACTCAGGTAAATTTAATATCAGTGATTTGTACTCAAATGCTATTTATTAAAATTATTTATACTTATATTAGAATGTTACTGTGATAAAGGTATCCTTTTAGGTACTGTACTCTGTAGGACACTAAGAAAGGAGAGTGATCATATTCTGTGAGCCCTGGTAAATAATGCTTGTTCACAGAATTATAAATGACTTTGACTGTAACTCCTGCTCCATCTTGAGCGCCATCATCTAACCCTGTTGCTACCTGGTGGGTGGCTCTGCCCCTGAAAAAGTCTCTAGCCTTTGTCAGTATGTGTAAGACTGGCTTTCTATATGGTTTAGTGCAGACAGAGCTTCGGGACCCTGTTGTCCTTTTTTCTGATCGGTGCTGGTGTGTAGCTGGCAATGCAGTGTGTAAGCACACAGTTGTTTTGCCCTTTCAAACAGTACATTTTTCAGAACTGAAGCTGCAGGTTGTATCTTCACACCAGCACCGAGACAGACCAACAGTGGGACAAATCCAAACAGCAGTAAGTGCTGAGATTCATATTCAGGACTGACCCTTTAATGTTCTTTTATAACCTTTTTATAAGTAATATGTATAAGTATTTTTTTTTCCTTTTATATTTGTTATTGCTATTTTTTTTTTTCAGGGTTTGCAACCAGGGCCAGTTCCATGGATCAATGAACTCAAAGACATTTTTGAATAATGATGCAGGTACAATGTCAAGTTATTATTATTATTATTATTATTATTGTTATTGTTATTGTTATTGCACAGATGACTTTCACAGTGCCTTGTTTTATCCTCACATTATTATGGTCCTTTAAAGGAGTACGCTGTACAAGAACTTGGCTGGTGACCCACTTTACATCTCCTTGCTAAACACTGGAGAATCATGCAAAGACATTGATGTAACAAATTGACCTCTTACCGCAACCATGGCCTTCAGTGACAAGAAGACCAGTCTTAAGACAGCATTGGTGAGCGTGTTCTCTAACCAGGAGCCCAGATTACCCACAAAATCTGTAAACATTTACCAAGATCCTCCTCTTTACCTGCCACTGCCACTCAGTACAGGCTGGATCCCACACAGAGTGTGCATGTCTACAGTGAGGAGGAACTCTTCAACCTTGAAAGCTTACTGGTCACAGAGGACATGGTACATAAGATTGAGACAGCAAAAGGAGAACAGACAGCTGACCAGGAATGGCATCAGCTCAACAACGCAAGGATCACATCTTCATCTTGTTATGTGAGGGGTGAAATTGTACAGAGAATGCTCTATTTTGAGACATATGTCAGAATACTGGAGAACAAGGAGAACAAAATATTTGACACCATTATTGTGCCCACTCTATCAGATGAGCTATCTGATCTCCAAGTGAACTGTGTAACTTAACTCAGTGAGATCCTTAGCCCAAGCTTTAACCAGGGGTTTGTTTTGATAATACTTAGGAAGCTGACATGTGCACTGCCAGCAGTTGTCAGAGGGATAATGGTGTCAAATATTTTGTTCTCCTTGATGCTTCTAATTGCTCTCTCCACAGATATCATTAGACGTGAAATGTTCTACATGAATAGTGTGTGCGGTGGTATTTGTACTGTGAAAACATTTTATGCTAGTATTCTGACGTGGGCGTCAGAATACTTTCAAAACACATTGGCATTATGGTTCCAGTCATCTCATGAGAGAGCCATATCCCAATTGCATTGAATAAGGTGGATCAATTTCATGATGTTCTGCCAATTTTTCACAGTTCAGCAACAGGTAGTTGAGGTAACTTCAGCTTGTTTAGCTTTTATTCAGTGTTTGTGTTATAAATGTCATAACTCTTATAAGTAATCACATTTTTAACTAAATTATAATATTTTTGCTATTTGTACTGTTATTTATCTGCTAAGCTACAATATTTTTTTTATTGTGAATTTTCTGCTAAATTATAGTATTTCTGCTACTATGTTACATTTCTAATAAATTATACTATTATACTACTGTCTATTAAGTTATACTGTTGTACCATTTATTCCAAGTTGTTTTGTTTGTGCTAAATATTAACATTTCTACTGAATTAAAATAATTCTGATATGTTGTACTATTTCTGCTAAGTTATTGCATTTCTGTTTAGTGGTTATGCTTCTGCAAAATTATTAAAAGTTCAACTACTTTTCAAATACTGACTTTAGCTTTGTCAGATATTTTCAGTTGTTTTCGGCAGAAAGCTTCAGCTTTAAAGCATCCACACTGCATTTTCGCAGGAAATGCAAATTTTTCTAGTTGTGTGGATGCTTTAAGCATCCACACTATTGAGTTCCTGTTTCTCTTTATTCTTTATTATTATTATTATTGTGTGGATGCTTTAAGCATCCACACTATTGAGTTCCTGTTTCTCTTTATTCTTTATTATTATTATTATTATTATTGTGTGGATGCTTTAAGCATCCACACTATTGAGTTCCTGTTTCTCTTTATTCTTTATTATTATTATTATTATTATTATTCTTCAAGTTGCTCCGTTTTTCGTCCTTTAACTACTTCCACAATTTTTGTGCTATTTTCACCGTTCAAATTTTAAACTATTCTGCTATTTCTGCTAATTTCTGCTATTATTTTTGCTATTTATTACTATTATACTTTTTAAAATATTAAGCTTTTTTCCTTTAATTTGTCCCATTGAAATGAATGGAAAACTTCCAAAATTCTGCTAAATTTTGCTTGTTTTTGAAACTTAACTACTTCCTCATACTTTCACCTAGAAACTCCATTTAAACTTTAAAATGTTCACAAATTATTGGGCTATTCATATATGATTCAGCTTTTTCATATCTGTTACCGTTTTCATCTTATCCCTCTTTAAGTTTTGAGTTTCATCTTTGTGATTTTTCACAAAATACATGCGTTGTTATGGTTGCTATGCACTTGGCTTCCAGTGTGCCACTCTAGGTTTCGCAGTCTTCTCTTCATGTCCGAACAACTGTTTGCTACTTGCTCAATTTTCACTCAACTTCCACAAATTATACATCAAAACGTAGGTATTTTTGCTGGCTTTCAGAAAATGTCACCATCATTGTTGTGAGATTTATAGAATTTTGGCAAATCTCCTCAGACCAACACAAAGTCGGAAAACTCTCCATAGAAAGTCAATGGAGAGCTTGTTCAAAATCACCGCTTGATTTCTGTAATGAGAGGCATATTCGAATCGTCATATCTCCTTAACGAAGCGAAGTTAAAACATGAGGCTTGTCCCCGTATATCTTCAGACACTCCTGACGCTCACAATTCAAGAATTTCTTTCTCACCTATTACCGTTCTGAAATGAGTTGGACTTGTTTGAGGGTAGGAAATTCGTCCTTCGCTCAGATTTCTTCAGATTTCAAACTCTGGAAATGAACCACTTTTTTCTCTCGTCATATCTTTTTAATGGATTTCCACAGAGACCTGAAAATTTCCATGATTGTTCACCAAAGCCTGCTGTCTCTTACGGTGAAAGAATGATATTGATACTCTAAATAGATTTAGAGTTAGAAAGCATTGTTTGAGGGGAAGTCAAGGCAGTTTTTGCTTCGCCTCTACTCAGTTATGGTGCATTACAAGTCAAATATCTTTAATAATTCATATTTTAATGATAGATTGTCAACACTTGAAGATTCCCCCATCTCTTCTGAACAAAACGGTGTAAGAATGACCGTTCTAGCCCCTACGGTTAGGAAATTATGGTCATTTGTTTGAGGGGAGTCGTCACTATGAGAAATAGACTGCAAAAATCCTGCACGGCTTCCCAGCCAGCCAATCATATCTGAGGTCTGCCGTTTTTTCTCTCGTCATATCTCAGCGACAGATGTACAGAGAGCAATGAAAATCGCGGTCAAAGTACACCAAAGACCGCTGATTCAGCCAGTACAAGAATCATGCTTCTAGTCCACCTAGTTTTTGAGTTACACAACGTTTTGTAACTCCAAAAAACGGCGCTTTTTGCCTCTCACCGCGATCTAATTCTGACTGCTCATCACCCTGTTTTTCAAGGCGCCCGCTCTCTTTCCCAGTGGCGCAGTTGGTAATGACACGGGTCTGCAACCCAGACGTCGTGGGTTCGATTCCACCTTAGTCAACAGGTTTTTTTTTCCATACAAATTAATACACTATCACAGACCAGTAATTCATATTCATCATTTATTACAATTCTGCAAACTTTTAGGATTTTACCAGCTTTTCTAATATGGACCTCACATTCTTGTTAACACTCCATGGCACAAGTACTCTTCCCTTTAGGCTCTGTGTATGTGTGTGTGTATCAATATTTCTCCCATTTTAAAGTATTACTCCTCCATAATTGTATTTCTGTTAAATCAAAGTACTTTTACTACATCTTGGTACTTCTGCTCAATCATAGTATTTCTGCTACTTTTTGGTACTTGTGCTAAATACAGTATTTCTGCTAAATCATACTATTTCTGCTATTTTATAGGATTTGAGGTAAATATAGTATTTCTGCCAAAACATAGTATTTCTACCAAATATAGTATTTCTAATAATTATAGTTTTTCTCCCAAATCATAGTACAGTATTTCTGCTTTTTATAGGATTTGTGCTTAATATAGTATTTCTGCTTTTTATAGGATTTGTGCTTAATATAGTATTTCTGCTTTTTATAGGATTTGTGCTTAATATAGTATTTCTGCTAAATGTAGTATTTCTGCTAAATCATAGTATTTTTGCCAAATCATGGTTTTTGTGCCAAATCATAACATTTGTGTTATGTTATAGTATTACTACTTAGTGGAGGAATTTCTGTCATGTTACAGTATATGTGCTGATTACAGTATTTCTGCTAAATCATAGTATTTCTACTATATTATATTTTTCTTTCTAAATATAGCATTTCTGCTATATAATTGTATTTCTGCTATGTTATAATATTTGTGCTAAACCAGAGTATTTGTGCTGAAACATAGTATTTCTGCCAAATGATAGTATTTCTGTCAAATTATACTATTTGTGCTAAAACATAGTATTAATTTAAAATGACAATATTCATAGTTGTCTCTGGTAAATCACAGTATTTCTGCTCTGTTGTACTATTTTTCTAAATCATAGTGTTTCTGTAATGCTTAAGTATTTTTGGCTAAATATATTCTTTCTGTTATCTTATACTATTTCTCCTAAATTCTTGTATTTTTGAGAAGTTATCAAGTTTCTGGTAAGTTACAATATTTCTGCTAAGTTCTGCTATGCTATTGTATTTCTGCCAAGTATTATGTTTCCTCTAAGATATTGCAGTTCTGCTAAGTTATTACATTTTCGCAAAGTTCCTTTGCTTCTGCAAAGTTTTTACAATTTCTGCAACTTTTCAGCTTTTTCAGCTAGTTTTTGCAGACAGCTTCAGCTTTAAAGCATCCACACTGCATTTTCGCAGGAAATGCAAATTTTTCTAGTTATTATTATTATTATTATTATTATTCTAGTTGCCACTTTTTGTGCTTTTTTTTGGCACTTAACTACTTCCACAATTTTTATGCTATTTTCACCGTTCAAATTTTATACTATTCTGCTATTTCTGCTAATGATCGCTATGATTTTTGCTATTTTTTGCTATTATACTTTTTAAAATATTAAGCTTTTTTCCTTTAATTTGTCCCATTGAAATGAATGGAAAACTTCCAAAATTCTGCTAAAACTTGCTCTTTTTTGAAACTTAACTACTTCCTCATACTTTCGCCTAGAACAACCATTCAAACTTTAAAATGTTCACAAATTATTGGGCTATTCATGTATGATTCAGCTTTTTCATATCTGTTACAGTTTTCATCTTATCCCTCTTTAAGTTTTCAGTTGCAAAATTGTGATTTTTCACAAAATACATGCGTTGTTATGGTTGCTATGCACTTGGCTTCCAGTGTGCCACTCTAGGTTTCGCAGTCTTCTCTTCATGTCCGAACAACTGTTTGCTACTTGCTCAATTTTCACTCAACTTCCACAAATTATACATCAAAACGTAGATATTTTTGCTGGCTTTCAGAAAATGTCACCATCATTGTTGTGAGATTTATAGAATTTTGGCAAATCTCCTCAGACCAACACAAAGTCGCAAAACTCTCCATAGAAAGTCAATGGAGAGCTTGTTCAAAATCACCGCTTGATTTCTGTAATGAGAGGCATATTCGAATCGTCATATCTCCTTAACGAAGCGAAGTTAAAACATGAGGCTTGTCCCCGTATATCTTCAGACACTCCTGACGCTCACAATTCAAGAATTTCTTTCTCACCTATTACCATTCTGAAATGAGTTGGACTTGTTTGAGGGTAGGAAATTCGTCCTTCGCTCAGATTTCTTCAGATTTCAAACTCTGGAAATGAACCACTTTTTTCTCTCGTCATATCTTTTTAATGGATTTCCACAGAGACCTGAAAATTTCCATGACTGTTCACCAAAGCCTGCTGTCTCTTACGGTGAAAGAATGATATCAATACTCCAAATAGATTTAGAGTTAGAAAGCATTGTTTGAGGGGAAGTCAAGGCAGTTTTTGCTTCGGCTCTACTCAGTTATGGTGCATTACAAGTCAAATATCTTTAATAATTCATATTTTAATGATAAATTGTCAACACTTGAAGATTCCCCCATCTCTTCTGAACAAAACGGTGTAAGAATGACCGTTCTAGCCCCTACGGTTAGGAAATTATGGTCATTTGTTTGAGGGGAGTCTTCACTATGAGAAATAGACTGCAAAAATCCTGTGTCTCTCTCTGTGCTGCGTGCACCTGTTTTGGCGGGAAAAAGTGCACAGGCTCTCTGATTGGTGGATTCAAATTCAGCAGCTCCCAGGCAGCTTGACTGAGCTAGAAACTTACTTCTCTCACCCTTTTTTCAGCTGTCCATTTTGCTTTTCCAATTTTTCTGTTTAAGTTATTACTATTGTGCTAAATCATACTATTTCTGCTATTTTATAAGATTTGTGCCAAATATAGTATTTCTGATTAATTATAATTTTTCTACCAAATCATAGTACAGTATTTTTGCTTTTTATAAGATTTTTATAGGATCTTTATATTGCTTAATATAGTATTTCTGCTTTTTATAGTATTTGTGCTAAAATATAGTATTTCTACTAAATGTAGTATTTATGCTTAATCATACTATTTATGCTTTTTATAGGATTTGTGCCTAATATAGTATTTCTGCTTTTTATAGGATTTGTGCTTAATATAGTATTTCTGCTAAATTATAGTATTTCTGCTTTTTATAGTATTTGTGCTAAAACATAGTATTTCTACTAAATGTAGTATTTATGCTTAATCATACTATTTCTATATATTTCTGCCAGGTCCCCAGGCAGCCAATCTTCTGTGAGGACTGAGACATTCAAATTTTCAAATCAGGGCCTGCAGGGCTTCCCAGCCAATCATATATGTGGGCTGAGGCATTCAAATTTGCATATTGGGGCCTTCATGGCTTCTAAGCCAGCCAATCATATCTGAGGGCTGAGGAATTCAAATCCACAAATCAGGGCCTGCACGGCTTCCCAGCCAGCCAATCATATATGTGGGCTGAGGCATTCAAATTTGCATATTGGGGAATTCGTGGCTTCTAAGTCAACAAGTCATCCATGTCATATATCTCTAAAAATTCATATTTTAATGATAAATTGTCAACACTTGAAGATTCCCCCATCTCTTCTGAACAAAACGGTGTAAGAATGACCGTTCTAGCCCCTACGGTTAGGAAATTATGGTCATTTGTTTGAGGGGAGTCGTCACTATGAGAAATAGACTGCAAAAATCCTGTGTCTCTCTGTGCTGCGTGCACCTGTTTTGGCGGGAAAAAGTGCACAGCCTCTCTGATTGGTGGATTCAAATTCAGCAGCTCCCAGGCTGCTTGACTGAAAACTTGCTTCTCTCTCCCTGTGTCTGTGTGTGTGTGTGTGTGTGTGTGTGTGTGCGCTACAGAGAGAGAGAGAGAGAGAGAGAGAGAAAGCCTTTTTATGGGATGATCTCATTGTAAGATTCAAATTCAATATATTTAGACTGGTTGACTGAATTGGATCTTGTGTGTGTGTCTCTCTGTGCATGTGTGTTTCCATATTTGTGATTGTGTGGCTGTTATATTTTTTTTGCCATTTTTTTTCATTTAACAAGTATATTTGAGGGACCCTTAGCATGTTCAGCATTTTTTCAGCTGTCCATTTTGCTTTTCCAATTTTTCTGTTTAAGTTATTACTATTGTGCTAAATCATACTATTTCTGCTATTTTATAAGATTTGTGCTCAATATAGTATTTCTCCCAAATATAGTATTTCAGATTAATTATAGTTTTTCTACCAAATCATAATACAGTATTTTTGCTTTTTAAAGGATATTTATAGGATTTTTATTTTGCTTAATATAGTATTTCAACTTTTTATACGATTTTTATAGGATATTTATATTGCTTAATATAGTATTTCTGCTTTTTATAGGATTTGTGCTTAATATAGTATTTCCGCTAAATTATAGTATTTCTTCTTTTTATAGTATTTGTGCTAAAACATAGTATTTCTACTAAATGTAGTATTTATGCTTAATCATACTATTTCTGCTTTTTATAGGATTTGTGCCTAATATAGTATTTCTGCTTTTTATAGGATTTGTGCTTAATATAGTATTTCTGCTAAATTATAGTATTTCTGCTTTTTATAGTATTTGTGCTAAAACATAGTATTTCTACTAAATGTAGTATTTATGCTTAATCATACTATTTCTATATATTTCTGCCAGGTCCCCAGGCAGCCAATCCTCTGTGAGGACTGAGACATTCAAATTTTCAAATCAGGGCCTGCACGGCTTCCCAGCCAATCATATATGTGGGCTGAGGCATTCAAATTTGCATATTGGGGAATTCGTGGCTTCTAAGTCAACAAGTCATCCATGTCATATATCTCTAAAAATTCATATTTTAATGATAAATTGTCAACACTTGAAGATTCCCCCATCTCTTCTGAACAAAACGGTGTAAGAATGACCGTTCTAGCCCCTACGGTTAGGAAATTATGGTCATTTGTTTGAGGGGAGTCGTCACTATGAGAAATAGACTGCAAAAATCCTGTGTCTCTCTGTGCTGCGTGCACCTGTTTTGGCGGGAAAAAGTGCACAGCCTCTCTGATTGGTGGATTCAAATTCAGCAGCTCCCAGGCTGCTTGACTGAAAACTTGCTTCTCTCTCCCTGTGTCTGTGTGTGTGTGTGTGTGTGTGTGTGTGTGTGCGCTACAGAGAGAGAGAGAGAGAGAGAGAGAGAAAGCCTTTTTATGGGATGATCTCATTGTAAGATTCAAATTCAATATATTTAGACTGGTTGACTGAATTGGATCTTGTGTGTGTGTCTCTCTGTGCATGTGTGTTTCCATATTTGTGATTGTGTGGCTGTTATATTTTTTTTGCCATTTTTTTTCATTTAACAAGTATATTTGAGGGACCCTTAGCATGTTCAGCATTTTTTCAGCTGTCCATTTTGCTTTTCCAATTTTTCTGTTTAAGTTATTACTATTGTGCTAAATCATACTATTTCTGCTATTTTATAAGATTTGTGCTCAATATAGTATTTCTCCCAAATATAGTATTTCAGATTAATTATAGTTTTTCTACCAAATCATAATACAGTATTTTTGCTTTTTAAAGGATATTTATAGGATTTTTATTTTGCTTAATATAGTATTTCAACTTTTTATACGATTTTTATAGGATATTTATATTGCTTAATATAGTATTTCTGCTTTTTATAGGATTTGTGCTTAATATAGTATTTCCGCTAAATTATAGTATTTCTTCTTTTTATAGTATTTGTGCTAAAACATAGTATTTCTACTAAATGTAGTATTTATGCTTAATCATACTATTTCTGCTTTTTATAGGATTTGTGCCTAATATAGTATTTCTGCTTTTTATAGGATTTGTGCTTAATATAGTATTTCTGCTAAATTATAGTATTTCTGCTTTTTATAGTATTTGTGCTAAAACATAGTATTTCTACTAAATGTAGTATTTATGCTTAATCATACTATTTCTATATATTTCTGCCAGGTCCCCAGGCAGCCAATCCTCTGTGAGGACTGAGACATTCAAATTTTCAAATCAGGGCCTGCACGGCTTCCCAGCCAATCATATATGTGGGCTGAGGCATTCAAATTTGCATATTGGGGCCTTCATGGCTTCTAAGCCAGCCAATCATATCTGAGGGCTGAGGAATTCAAATCCACAAATCAGGGCCTGCACGGCTTCCCAGCCAGCCAATCATATATGTGGGCTGAGGCATTCAAATTTGCATATTGGGGAATTCGTGGCTTCTAAGTCAACAAGTCATCCATGTCATATATCTCAAAAAATTCATATTTTAATGATAAATTGTCAACACTTGAAGATTCCCCCATCTCTTCTGAACAAAACGGTGTAAGAATGACCGTTCTAGCCCCTACGGTTAGGAAATTATGGTCATTTGTTTGAGGGGAGTCGTCACTATGAGAAATAGACTGCAAAAATCCTGCACGGCTTCCCAGCCAGCCAATCATATCTGAGGTCTGCCGTTTTTTCTCTCGTCATATCTCAGCGACAGATGTACAGAGAGCAATGAAAATCGCGGTCAAAGTACACCAAAGTCCGCTGATTCAGCCAGTACAAGAATCATGCTTCTAGTCCACCTAGTTTTTGAGTTACACAACGTTTTGTAACTCCAAAAAACGGCGCTTTTTGCCTCTCACCGCGATCTAATTCTGACTGCTCATCACCCTGTTTTTCAAGGCGCCCGCTCTCTTTCCCAGTGGCGCAGTTGGTAATGACACGGGTCTGCAACCCAGACGTCGTGGGTTCGATTCCACCTTAGTCAACAGGTTTTTTTTTCCATACAAATTAATACACTATCACAGACCAGTAATTCATATTCATCATTTATTACAATTCTGCAAACTTTTAGGATTTTACCAGCTTTTCTAATATGGACCTCACATTCTTGTTAACACTCCATGGCACAAGTACTCTTCCCTTTAGGCTCTGTGTATGTGTGTGTGTATCAATATTTCTCCCATTTTAAAGTATTACTCCTCCATAATTGTATTTCTGTTAAATCAAAGTACTTTTACTACATCTTGGTACTTCTCCTCAATCATAGTATTTCTGCTACTTTTTGGTACTTGTGCTAAATACAGTATTTCTGCTAAATCATACTATTTCTGCTATTTTATAGGATTTGAGGTAAATATAGTATTTCTGCCAAAACATAGTATTTCTACCAAATATAGTATTTCTAATAATTATAGTTTTTCTCCCAAATCATAGTACAGTATTTCTGCTTTTTATAGGATTTGTGCTTAATATAGTATTTCTGCTTTTTATAGGATTTGTGCTTAATATAGTATTTCTGCTTTTTATAGGATTTGTGCTTAATATAGTATTTCTGCTAAATGTAGTATTTCTGCTAAATCATAGTATTTTTGCCAAATCATGGTTTTTGTGCCAAATCATAACATTTGTGTTATGTTATAGTATTACTACTAAGTGGAGGAATTTCTGTCATGTTACAGTATATGTGCTGATTACAGTATTTCTGCTAAATCATAGTATTTCTACTATATTATATTTTTCTTTCTAAATATAGCATTTCTGCTATATAATTGTATTTCTCCTATGTTATAATATTTGTGCTCAACCAGAGTATTTGTGCTGAAACATAGTATTTCTGCCAAATGATAGTATTTCTGTCAAATTATAGTATTTGTGCTAAAACATAGTATTAATTTAAAATGACAATATTCATAGTTCATCACAGTGTCTCTGGTAAATCACAGTATTTCTGCTCTGCTGTACTATTTTTCTAAATCATAGTGTTTCTGTAATGCTTAAGTATTTTTGGCTAAATATATTCTTTCTGTTATCTTATACTATTTCTCCTAAATTCTTGTATTTTTGAGAAGTTATCAAGTTTCTGGTAAGTTACAATATTTCTGCTAAGTTCTGCTATGCTATTGTATTTCTGCCAAGTATTATGTTTCCTCTAAGATATTGCAGTTCTGCTAAGTTATTCCATTTTCGCAAAGTTCCTTTGCTTCTGCAAAGTTTTTACAATTTCTGCAACTTTTCAGCTTTTTCAGCTAGTTTTTGCATACAGCTTCAGCTTTAAGCATCCACACTGCATTTTCGCAGGAAATGCAAATTTTTCTAGTTCTTTATTATTATTGTGTGGATGCTTTATGCATCCACACTATTGAGTTCCTCTTGGGACTTCCGTACACTTTTGGCACTTAACTACTTCCACAATTTTCAGCCGATTTTCACCGTTCAAATTTTAAACTATTCTGCTATTTCTGCTAATGTGTGCTATGTCTTTTGGTATTTTTCACTATTATACTTTTTAAAATATTAAGCTTAATTTGTCCCATTGAAATGAATGGGAAACTTCTGCAATTCTGCTAAAATTTGCTTGTTTTTGAAACTTAACTACTTCCTCATATTTTCACGTTGAACAACCATTCAAACTTTAAAATGTTCTCAAATTATTGGGCTATTCAGGTATAAATCAGCTTTTTCAAATCTTTTACCGTTTTGCTTTTATGCCTCTTAAAGTTTTCAGTTGCAAAATTGTGATTTTTCACAAAATACATGCGTTGTTATGGTTGCTATGCACTTGGCTTCCAGTGTGCCACTGAAGGTTTTGCATTCTTCTCTTCATGTCCGAACAACTTCTTGCTACTTGCTCAATTTTCACTCAACTTCCACAAATTATACATGAAAACGTAGGTATTTTTGCTGCCTTTCAGAAAATGTCACTATCATTGTTGTGGGATTTATAGAATTTTGGCAAATCTCCTCAGACCAACACAAAGTCTCAAAACTCTCCATATAAAGTCAATGGAGGGTTTGTTCAAAATCACCGCTGGATTTCTGTAATGAGAGGCATATTCGAATCGTCATATCTCCTTAACGAAGCGAAGTTAAGACATGAGGCTTGTCCCGGTATATCTTCAGACACTCCTGATGCTCACAATTCAAGAATTTTTTTCTCACCTATTACCGTTCTGAGATGAGTTGGACTTGTTTGAGGGTAGGAAATTCGTCCTTCGCTCAGATTTCTTCAGATTTCAAACTCTGGAAATGAACCACTTTTTTCTCTCGTCATATCTTTTTGATGGTTTTCCACAGAGACCTGAAAATTTCCATGACTGTTCACCAAAGCCTGCTGTCTCTTACGGTGAAAGAATGATATCGATACTCCAAATAGATTTAGAGTTACAAAGCGTTGTTTGAGGGCAAGTCAAGGCAGTTTTCGCTTCGCTCTACTCCGTTATGGTGCATTACAAGTCAAATATCTTCAATAATTCATATTTTAATGATAAATTGTCAACACTTGAAGATTCTCCCATCTCTTCTGAACAAAACGGTGTAAGAATGACTGTTCTAGCCCCTACGGTTAGGAAATTATGGCCATTTGTTTGAGGGGAGTCGTCACTATGAGAAATAGACTGCAAAAATCCTGTGTCTCTCTGTGCTGCGTGCACCTGTTTTGGCGGGAAAAAGTACACAGCCTCTCTGATTGGTGGATTCAAATTCAGCAGCTCTCTCCCTGTGTGTGTGTGTGTGTGTGTGTGTGTGTGTGAGAGAGAGAGAGAGACCCTCTTTAGGGCAGCATCTCATTGTTGGAAAAAAATATAATATATTCAGACTGATTGACTGGCATAGACCCTCCGTGTGTCTCTCTCTCTGTGCATTTGTGTATACATATTTGATTTTGTGTGTATCTGTTGGCTGTTCCTTCTTGTTTTTTAAATTTATTTTTATTTCTTTATTTTTTTTTCACAGGTGAACAACAATTAATTTTGAGGGAATTTAACCATGTTCCGTTTTTTTTTCAGCTTGTCATCTTACTTTTCCAGTATTTTCACTTAAGTTATTACTATTCTGCTCAATCATAGTATTTGTTCTAAATCATTGTTATTATGCTATATTGTAGTATTTCTGCTAAATCATAGTATTTCTACTATATTATATTTTTCTTTCTAAATAAAGCATTTCTGCTATATAATTGTATTTCTGCTATGTTATAATATTTGTGCTAAAACAGAGTATTTGTGCTGAGACATAGTATTTCTGCCAAATGATAGTATTTCTGTCAAATTATAGTATTTGTGCTAAAACATAGTATTAATTTAAAATGACAATATTCATAGTTCATCACAGTGTCTCTGGTAAAACACAGTATTTCTGCTATGTTGTACTATTTTTCTAAATCATAGTGTTTCCGTAATGTTTAAGTATTTTTGGCTAAATATATTCTTTCTGTTATCTTATACTATTTCTCCTAAATTCTTGTATTTTTAAGAAGTTATCATGTTTCTGGTAAGTTACAATATTTCTGCAAAGTTCTGCTATGCTATTGTATTTCTGCCAAGTATTATATTTCCTCTAAGATATTGCAGTTCTACTAAGTTATTCCATTTTAGCAAAGTTCCTTTGCTTCTGCAAAGTTTTTACAATTTCTGTAACTTTTCAGCTTTTTCAGCTAGTTTTTGCAGACAGCTTCAGCTTTAAAGCATCCACACTGCATTTTCGCAGGAAATGCAAATTTTTTTTCTAGTTCTAGTTGCTTCCGTACGTTTTTTGGACTTTAACTACTTCCACAATTTTTGTGCTATTTTCACCGTTCAAATTTTAAACGATTCAGCTTTTTCTGCCTAAGACTGGTATGACTTTTGGTATTTATAACTATTATACTTTTTAAAATATTAAGCTTTTTTCCTTTAATTTGTCCCATTGAAATGAATGGGAAACTTCTGCAATTCTGCTAAAATTTGCTTGTTTTTGAAACTTAACTACTTCCTCATACTTTCGCCTAGAACAACCATTCAAACTTTAAAATGTTCACAAATTATTGGGCTATTCATGTATTATTCGGCTTTTTCAAATCTTTTACCGTTTTACTTTTATGCCTCTCAAAGTTTTGAGTTGCACAATTGTGATTTTTCACAAAATACATGCGTTGTTATGGTTGCTATGCACTTGGCTTCCAGTGTGCCACTGAAGGTTTTGCATTCTTCTCTTCATGTCCGAACAACTTCTTGCTACTTGCTCAATTTTCACTCAACTTCCACAAATTATACATCAAAACGTAGGTACTTTTGCTGCCTTTCAGAAAATGTCACTATCATTGTTGTGGGATTCATAGAATTTTCGCAAATCTCCTCAGACCAACACAAAGTCGGAAAACTCTCCATAGAAAGTCAATGGAGAGTTTGTTCAAAATCACCGCTGGATTTCTGTAATGAGAGGCATATTCGAATCGTCATATCTCCTTAACGAAGCGAAGTTAAGACATAAGGCTTGTCCCGGTATATCTTCAGACACTCCTGACGCTCACAATTCAAGAATTGTTTTCTCACCTATTACCATTTGGCCATGAATTACGTTTGTTTGAGGGTAGGAAATTCGTCCTTCGCTCGGATTTCTTCAGATTTCAAACTCTGGAAATGAACCACTTTTTTCTCTCGTCATATCTTTTTGATAGATTTCCACAAAGACCTGAAAATTTCCATGACTGTTCACCAAAGGCTGCTGTCTCTTACGGTGAAAGAATGATATCGATGCTTCAAATAGATTTCGAGTTACAAAGCGTTGTTTGAGGGCAAGTCAAGGCAGTTTTTGCTTCGCTCTACTCAGTTATGGTGCATTAGAAGTCAAATATCTTTAATAATTCATATTTTAATGATAAATTGTCAACACTGGAAGATTCCCCCATCTCTTCTGAACAAAACGGTGTAAGAATGACCGTTCTAGCCCCTACGGTTAGGAAATTATGGTCATTTGTTTGAGGGGAGTCCTCACTATGAGAAATAGACTGCAAAAATCCTGTGTCTCTCTGTGCTGCGTGCACCTGTTTTGGCGGGAAAAAGTACACAGGCTCTCTGATTGGTGGATTCAAATTCAGCAGCTCCCAGGCTGCTTGACTGAAAACTTGTTTCTCTCTCCCTGTGTGTGTGTGTGTTTGTGTTTGTGTGTGTGTGTGTGTGTGCTACAGAGAGAGAGAGAGAGAGAGAGAAGAGAGAGAGAAAGTCTTTTTATGGGATGATCTCATTGTAAGATTCAAATTCAATATATTTAGACTGGTTGACTGAATTGGATCTTTTCTGTGTGTGTGTGTGTGTGTGTGTGTATGTGTGACAGAGAGAGAGAGAGAGAGAGAGAGAGCCTTTTTATGGGATGATCTCATTGTAAGATTCAAATTCAATATATTTAGACTGGTTGACTGAATTGGATCTTGTGTGTGTGTCTCTATGTGCATGTGTGTTTCCATATTTGTGATTGTGTGGCTGTTATATTTTTTTTTTGCCGATTTTTTTCATTTAACAAGTATATTTGAGGGACCCTCAGCATGTTCAGCATTTTTTCAGCTGTCCATTTTGCTTTTCCAATTTTTCTGTTTAAGTTATTACTATTGTGCTAAATCATACTATTTCTGCTATTTTATAAGATTTGTGCCAAATATAGTATTTCTGATCAATTATAATTTTTCTACCAAATCATAGTACAGTATTTCTGCTTTTTATAGGATTTGTGCTTAATATAGTATTTCTGCTAAATTATAGTATTTCTTCTTTTTATAGTATTTGTGCTAAAACATAGTATTTCTACTAAATGTAGTATTTATGCTTAATCATAGTATTTCTGCTTTTTATAGGATTTGTGCCTAATATAGTATTCCTGCTCAATTATAGTATTTCTGCTTTTTATACTATTTGTGCTAAAACATAGTATTTTTACTAAATGTAGTATTTATGCTTAATCATACTATTTCTGCTTTTTATAGGATTTGTGCCTAATATAGTATTTCTGCTAAATTATAGTATTTCTTCTTTTTATAGTATTTGTGCTAAAACATAGTATTTCTACTAAATGTAGTATTTATGCTTAATCATACTATTTCTATATATTTCTGCCAGGTCCCCAGGCAGCCAATCCTCTGTGAGGACTGAGACATTCAAATTTTCAAATCAGGGCCTGCACGGCTTCCCAGCCAATCATATATGTGGGCTGAGGCATTCAAATTTGCATATTGGGGCCTTCATGGCTTCTAAGCCAGCCAATCATATCTGAGGGCTGAGGAATTCAAATCCACAAATCAGGGCCTGCACGGCTTCCCAGCCAGCCAATCATATATGTGGGCTGGGGCATTCAAATTTGCATATTGGGAATTCGTGGCTTCTAAGTCAACAAGTCATCCATGTCATATATCTCTAAAAATTCATATTTTAATGATAAATTGTCAACACTTGAAGATTCCCCAATCTCTTCTGAACAAAACGGTGTAAGAATGACCGTTCTAGCCCCTACGGTTAGGAAATTATGGTCATTTGTTTGAGGGGAGTCGTCACTATGAGAAATAGACTGCAAAAATCCTGTGTCTCTCTCTGTGCTGCGTGCACCAAAGTACACAGCCTCTCTGATTGGTGGATTCAAATTTAGCAGCTCCCAGGCTGCCTGACTGAGCTTGAAACTTGCTTCTCTCTCCCTCTGTGTGTGTGTGTGTGTGTGTGTGTGTGTGTGTGTGTGTGTGTGTGTGTGACAGAGAGAGAGAGAGAGAGAGAGAGAAAGCCTTTTTATGGGATGATCTCATTGTAAGATTTAAATTCAATATATTTAGACTGGTTGACTGAATTGGATCTTGTGTGTGTGTGTGTGTGTGTGTGTGTGTGTGTGTGTGTGTTTGTGTGACAGAGAGAGAGAGAGAGAGAGAGAGAGAGACCCTCTCTAGGGCAGCATGTCATTGTTGGAAAAGAATATAATATATTCAGACTGGTTGACTGGCATAGACCCTCCGTGTGTCTCTCTCTCTGTGCATTTGTGTATACATATTTGATTTTATGTGTATCTGTTGGCTGTTCCTTCTTGTTTTTTAAATTTATTTTTATTTCTTTATTTTTTTTTCACAGGTGAACAACAATTAGTTTTGAGGGAACTTAACCATGTTCCGTTCTTTTTTTCAGCTTGTCATCTTACTTTTCCAGTATTTTCACTTAAGTTATTACTATTCTGCTCAATCATAGTATTTGTTCTAAATCATTGTTATTATGCTATATTGTAGTATTTCTGCTAAATCATACTATTTCTACTATATTATATTTTTCTTTCTAAATATAGCATTTCTGCTATATAATTGTATTTCTGCTATGTTATAATATTTGTGCTAAAACAGAGTATTTGTGCTGAAACATAGTATTTCTGCCAAATGATAGTATTTCTGTCAAATTATAGTATTTGTGCTAAAACATAGTATTAATTTAAAATGACAATATTCATAGTTCATCACAGTGTCTCTGGTAAAACACAGTATTTCTGCTATGTTGTACTATTTTTCTAAATCATAGTGTTTCCGTAATGTTTAAGTATTTTTGGCTAAATATATTCTTTCTGTTATCTTATATTATTTCTCCTAAATTCTTGTATTTTTGAGAAGTTATCATGTTTCTGGTAAGTTACAATATTTCTGCAAAGTTCTGCTATGCTATTGCATTTCTGCCAAGTATTATGTTTCCTCTAAGATATTGCAGTTCTGCTAAGTTATTCCATTTTAGCAAAGTTCCTTTGCTTCTGCAAAGTTTTTACAATTTCTGCAACTTTTCAGCTTTTTCAGCTAGTTTTTGCATACAGCTTCAGCTTTAAAGCATCCACACTGCATTTTCGCAGGAAATGCAAATTTTTCTAGTTGTGTGGATGCTTTAAGCATCCACACTATTGAGTTCCTGTTTCTCTTTATTCTTTATTATTGTGTGGATGCTTTAAGCATCCACACTATTGAGTTCCTCTTGGGACTTCCGTACACTTTTTGGCACTTAACTACTTCCACAATTTTCAGCCGATTTTCACCGTTCAAATTTTAAACTATTCTGCTATTTCTGCTAATGTGTGCTATGTCTTTTGGTATTTTTCACTACTATACTTTTTAAAATATTAAGCTTAATTTGTCCCATTGAAATGAATGGGAAACTTCTGCAATTCTGCTAAAATTTGCTTGTTTTTGAAACTTAACTACTTCCTCATATTTTCACGTAGAACAACCATTCAAACTTTAAAATGTTCTCAAATTATTGGGCTATTCAGGTATAAATCAGCTTTTTCAAATCTTTTACCGTTTTACTTTTATGCCTCTTAAAGTTTTCAGTTGCAAAATTGTGATTTTTCACAAAATACATGCGTTGGTATGGTTGCTATGCACTTGGCTTCAAGTGTGCCACTGAAGGTTTTGCAGTCTTCTCTTCATGTCCGAACAACTTCTTGCTACTTGCTCAATTTTCACTCAACTTCCACAAATTATACATCAAAACGTAGGTATTTTTGCTGGCTTTCCGAAAATGTCACTATCATTGTTGTGGGATTTATAGAATTTTGGCAAATCTCCTCAGACCAACACAAAGTCGCAAAACTCTCCATAGAAAGTCAATGGAGAGCTTGTTCAAAATCACCGCTTGATTTCTGTAATGAGAGGCATATTCGAATCGTCATATCTCCTTAACGAAGCAAAGTTAAGACATGAGGCTTGTCCCAGTATATCTTCAGACACTCTTGACGCTCACAATTCAAGAATTATTTTCTCACCTATTACCGTTCTGAAATGAGTTAGACTTGTTTGAGGGTAGGAAATTCGTCCTTCGCTCAGATTTCTTCAGATTTCAAACTCTGGAAATGAACCACTTTTTTCTCTCGTCATATCTTTTTAATGGATTTCCACAGAGACCTGCAAATTTCCATGATTGTTCACCAAAGCCTGCTGTCTCTTACGGTGAAAGAATGATATTGATACTCCAAATAGATTTAGAGTTAGAAAGCGTTGTTTGAGGGCAAGTCAAGGCAGTTTTTGCTTTGCTCTACTCAGTTATGGTGCATTAGAAGTCAAATATCTTTAATAATTCATATTTTAATGATAAATTGTCAACACCTTAAGATTCCCCCATCTCTTCTGAACAAAACGGTGAGAAATAGACTGCAAAAATCCTGTGTCTCTCTGTGCTGCGTGCACCTGTTTTGGTGGGAAAAAGTGCACAGGCTCTCTGATTGGTGGATTCAAATTCAGCAGCTCCCAGGCTGCTTGACTGAGCTAGAAACTTACTTCTCTCACCCTGTGTGTGTGTGTGTGTGTGTGTGTGACAGAGAGAGAGAGAGAGAGAGAGAGAGAGAGCCTTTTTATGGGATGATCTCATTGTAAGATTTAAATTCAATATATTTAGACTGGTTGACTGAATTGGATCTTGTGTGTGTGTGTGTGTGTGTGTGTGTGTATGTGTGTGTGTGTGTGTGTGTGTGTGTGTGTGTGTGTGACAGAGAGAGAGAGAGAGAGAGAGAGAGAGAAAGCCTTTTTATGGGATGATCTCATTGTAAGATTCAAATTCAATATATTTAGACTGGTTGACTGAATTGGATCTTGTGTGAGTCTCTCTCTGTGCATGTGTGTTTCCATATGTGTCCATATTTGTGATTGTGTGGCTGTTATATTTTTTTTTTGCCGATTTTTTTCATTTAACAAGTATATTTGAGGGACCCTTAGCATGTTCAGCATTTTTTCAGCTGTCCATTTTGCTTTTCCAATTTTTCTGTTTAAGTTATTACTATTGTGCTAAATCATAGCATTTCTGCTGTTTTATAAGATTTGTGCTAAATATAGTATTTCTGATTAATTATAGTTTTTCTACCAAATCATAGTACAGTATTTTTGCTTTTTATAGGATTTTTATAGGATATTTATATTGCTTAATATAGTATTTCTGCTTTTTATAGGATTTGTGCTTAATATAGTATTTCTGCTAAATGTAGTATTTATGCTTAATCATAGTATTTCTATATATTTCTGCCAGGTCCCCAGGCAGCCAATCCTCTGTGAGGACTGAGGCATTCAAATTTACATATCAGGGCCTGCACGGCTTCCCAGCCAGCCAATCATATCTTAGGGATGAGACATTCAAATTTACAAATCAGGGCCTGGACGGCTTCCCAGCCAGCCAATCATATATGTGGGCTGAGGCATTCAAATTTGCATATTGGGGCCTTCGTGGCTTCTAAGCCAACAAGTCATCGATGTCATATATCTCTAAAAATTCATATTTTAATGATAAATTGTCAACACTTGACGATTCCCCCATCTCTTCTGAACAAAACGGTGTAAGAATGACCGTTCTGGCCAATACAGTTAGGAAATTATGGTCATTTGTTTGAGGGGAATCCTCACTATGAGAAATAGACTGCAAAAATCCTGTCTCTGTGCTGCGTGTGTGCACCTGTTTTGGCGGGAAAAAGTACACAGCCTCTGTGGATTCAAATTTAGCAGCTCCCAGGCTGCTTGACTGAAAACATGCTTCTCTCTCCCTGTGTGTGTGTGTGTGTGTGTGTGTGTGTGCATGAGAGCGAGAGAGAGAGAGAGAGAGAGAGAGAGACCCTCTTTAGGGCAGCATCTCATTGTTGGAAAAAAATATCATATATTCAGACTGGTTGACTGGCATAGACCCTCCGTGTGTCTCTCTCTCTGTGCATTTGTGTATTCATATTTGATTTTGTGTGTATCTGTTGGCTGTTCCTTCTTGTTTTTTAAATTAATTTTTATTTCTTTATTTTTTTTTCACAGAAGAACAACAATTAGTTTTGAGGGAACTTAACCATGTTCCGTTTTTTTTTCAGCTTGTCATCTTACTTTTCCAGTATTTTCACTTAAGTTATTACTATTCTGCTCAATCATAGTATTTGTTCTAAATCATTGTTATTATGCTATATTGTAGTATTTCTGCTAAATCATACTATTTCTACTATATTATATTTTTCTTTCTAAATATAGCATTTCTGCTATATAATTGTATTTCTGCTATCTTATAATATTTGTGCTAAACCAGAGTATTTGTGCTGAAACATAGTATTGATTTAAAATTACAATATTCATAGTTCATCACAGTGTCTCTGGTAAATCACAGTATTTCTGCTCTGTTGTACTATTTTTCTAAATCATAGTGTTTCTGTAATGCTTAAGTATTTTTGGCTAAATATATTCTTTCTGTTATCTTATACTATTTCTCCTAAATTCTTGTATTTTTGAGAAGTTATCATGTTTCTGGTAAGTTACAATATTTCTGCTAAGTTCTGCTATGCTATTGTATTTCTGCCAAGTATTATGTTTCCTCTAAGATATTGCAGTTCTGCTAAGTTATTCCATTTTAGCAAAGTTCCTTTGCTTCTGCAAAGTTTTTACAATTTCTGCAACTTTTCAGCTTTTTCAGCTAGTTTTTGCAGACAGCTTCAGCTTTAAAGCATCCACACTGCATTTTCGCAGGAAATGCAAATTTTTCTAGTTGTGTGGATGCTTTAAGCATCCACACTATTGAGTTCCTGTTTCTCTTTATTGTGTGGATGCTTTAAGCATCCACACTATTGAGTTCCTGTTTCTCTTTATTGTGTGGATGCTTTAAGCATCCACACTATTGAGTTCCTGTTTCTCTTTATTCTTTATTATTATTATTATTCTAGTTGCCACTTTTTTTTGCTTTTTTTGGCACTTAACTACTTCCACAATTTTTATGCTATTTTCACCGTTCAAATTTTATACTATTCTGCTATTTCTGCTAATGATCGCTATGATTTTTGCTATTTTTTGCTATTATACTTTTTAAAATATTAAGCTTTTTTCCTTTAATTTGTCCCATTGAAATGAATGGAAAACTTCCAAAATTCTGCTAAAACTTGCTCTTTTTTGAAACTTAACTACTTCCTCATACTGTCGCCTAGAACAACCATTCAAACTTTAAAATGTTCACAAATTATTGGGCTATTCATGTATGATTCAGCTTTTTCATATCTGTTACAGTTTTCATCTTATCCCTCTTTAAGTTTTCAGTTTCAAAATTGTGATTTTTCACAAAATACATGCGTTGTTATAGTTGCTATGCACTTGGCTTCCAGTGTGCCACTCTAGGTTTCGCAGTCTTCTCTTCATGTCCGAACAACTGTTTGCTACTTGCTCAATTTTCACTCAACTTCCACAAATTATACATCAAAACGCAGGTATTTTTGCTGGCTTTCAGAAAATGTCACCATCATTGTTGTGAGATTCATAGAATTTTGGCAAATCTCCTCAGACCAACACAAAGTCGGAAAACTCTCCATAGAAAGTCAATGGAGAGCTTGTTCAAAATCACCGCTTGATTTCTGTAATGAGAGGCATATTCGAATCGTCATATCTCCTTAACGAAGCGAAGTTAAAACATGAGGCTTGTCCCCGTATATCTTCAGACACTCCTGACGCTCACAATTCAAGAATTTCTTTCTCACCTATTACCGTTCTGAAATGAGTTGGACTTGTTTGAGGGTAGGAAATTCGTCCTTCGCTCAGATTTCTTCAGATTTCAAACTCTGGAAATGAACCACTTTTTTCTCTCGTCATATCTTTTTAATGGATTTCCACAGAGACCTGAAAATTTCCATGACTGTTCACCAAAGCCTGCTGTCTCTTACGGTGAAAGAATGATATTGATACTCCAAATAGATTTAGAGTTAGAAAGCATTGTTTGAGGGGAAGTCAAGGCAGTTTTTGCTTCGCCTCTACTCAGTTATGGTGCATTACAAGTCAAATATCTTTAATAATTCATATTTTAATGATAGATTGTCAACACTTTAAGATTCCCCCATCTCTTCTGAACAAAACGGTGTAAGAATGACCGTTCTAGCCCCTACGGTTAGGAAATTATGGTCATTTGTTTGAGGGGAGTCGTCATTATGAGAAATAGACTGCAAAAATCCTGTGTCTCTCTGTGCTGCCTGCACCTGTTTTGGCGGGAAAAAGTGCACAGGCTCTCTGATTGGTGGATTCAAATTCAGCAGCTCCCAGGCTGCTTTACTGGGCTAGAAACTTACTTCTCTCACCCTTTTTTCAGCTGTCCATTTTGCTTTCACAATTTTTCTGTTTAAGTTATTACTATTGTGCTAAATCATACTATTTCTGCTATTTTATAAGATTTGTGCCAAATATAGTATTTCTGATTAATTATAATTTTTCTACCAAATCATAGTACAGTATTTTTGCTTTTTATAAGATTTTTTATAGGATATTTATATTGCTTAATATAGTATTTCTGCTTTTTATACGATTTGTGCTTAATATAGTATTTCTGCTAAATTATAGTATTTCTGCTTTTTATAGTATTTCTGCTAAAACATAGTATTTCTACTAAATGTAGTATTTATGCTTAATCATGCTATTTCCGCTTTTTATATGATTTGTGCCTAATATAGTATTTCTGCTTTTTATAGGATTTGTGCTTAACATAGTATTTCTGCTAAATTATAGTATTTCTGCTTTTTACAGTATTTGTGCTAAAACATAGTATTTCTACTAAATGTAGTATTTATGCTTAATCATACTATTTCTGCTTTTTATAGGATTTGTGCCTAATATAGTATTTCTGCTTTTTATAAGATTTGTGCTTAATATAGTATTTCTGCTAAATTATAGTATTTCTGCTTTTTATAGTATTTGTGCTAAAACATAGTATTTCTACTAAATGTAGTATTTATGCTTAATCATACTATTTCTATATATTTCTGCCAGGTCCCCAGGCAGCCAATCCTCTGTGAGGACTGAGACATTCAAATTTTCAAATCAGGGCCTGCACGGCTTCCCAGCCAATCATATATGTGGGCTGAGGCATTCAAATTTGCATATTGGGGCCTTCATGGCTTCTAAGCCAGCCAATCATATCTGAGGGCTGAGGAATTCAAATCCACAAATCAGGGCCTACACGGCTTCCCAGCCAGCCAATCATATATGTGGGCTGAGGCATTCAAATTTGCATATTGGGGAATTCGTGGCTTCTAAGTCAACAAGTCATCCATGTCATGTATCTCTAAAAATTCATATTTTAATGATAAATTGTCAACACTTGAAGATTCCCCCATCTCTTCTGAACAAAACGGTGTAAGAATGACCGTTCTAGCCCCTACGGTTAGGAAATTATGGTCATTTGTTTGAGGGGAGTCGTCATTATGAGAAATAGACTGCAAAAATCCTGTGTCTCTCTGTGCTGCGTGCACCTGTTTTGGCGGGAAAAAGTGCACAGGCTCTCTGATTGGTGGATTCAAATTCAGCAGCTCCCAGCCTGCTTGACTGAGCTAGAAACTTACTTCTCTCACCCTTTTTTCAGCTGTCCATTTTGCTTTTCCAATTTTTCTGTTTAAGTTATTACTATTGTGCTAAATCATACTATTTCTGCTATTTTATAAGATTTGTGCCAAATATAGTATTTCTGATTAATTATAATTTTTCTACCAAATCATAGTACAGTATTTTTGCTTTTTATAAGATTTTTATAGGATATTTATATTGCTTAATATAGTATTTCTGCTTTTTATAGGATTTGTGCTTAATATAGTATTTCTGCTAAATTATAGTATTTCTTCTTTTTATATTATTTGTGCTAAAACATAGTATTTCTACTAAATGTAGTATTTATGCTTAATCATACTATTTCTATATATTTCTGCCAGTTCCCAAGGCAGCCAATCCTCTGTGAGGACTGAGACATTCAAATTTTCAAATCAGGGCCTGCCAATCATATATGTGGGCTGAAGCTTTCAAATTTGCATATTGGGGCCTTCATGGCTTCTAAGCCAGCCAATCATATCTGAGGGCTGAGGAATTCAAATCCACAAATCAGGGCCTGCACGGCTTCCCAGCCAGCCAATCATATATGTGGGCTGAGGCATTCAAATTTGCATATTGGGGAATTCGTGGCTTCTAAGTCAACAAGTCATCCATGTCATATATCTCTAAAAATTCATATTTTAATGATAAATTGTCAACACTTGAAGATTCCCCCATCTCTTCTGAACAAAACGGTGTAAGAATGACCATTTTAGCCCCTACGGTTAGGAAATTATGGCCATTTGTTTGAGGGGAGTCGTCATTATGAGAAATAGACTGCAAAAATCCTGTGTCTCTCTGTGCTGCGTGCACCTGTTTTGGCGGGAAAAGGTGCACAGGCTCTCTGATTGGTGGATTCAAATTCAGCAGCTCCCAGGCTGCTTGACTGAGCTAGAAACTTACTTCTCTCACCCTGTGTGTGTGTGTGTGTGTGTGTGTGTGTGTGTGTGTGTGTGTGTGTGTGTGTGACAGAGAGAGAGAGAGAGAGAGAGAGAGAGAGAGAGAGAGAGCCTTTTTATGGGATGATCTCATTGTAAGATTCAAATTTAATATATTTAGACTGGTTGACTGAATTGGATCTTGTGTGTGTGTGTGTGTGTGTGTGTGTGTGTGTGTGACAGAGAGAGAGAGAGAGAGAGAGAGAGAGAGAGAGACTTTTTATGGGATGATCTCATTGTAAGATTTAAATTCAATATATTTAGACTGGTTGACTGAATTGGATCTTGTGTGTGTGTGTGTGTGTGTGTGTGTGTGTGTGTGTGTGTGTGTGTGTGTTTAGTGAGAGAGGGAGAACCCTACCCTTATTTGGCAGCATGTCATTGTAGGATTTAAATTGAATATAGTTAGACTGCTTGACTGGAGTAGAGCCTGTGTTTGTGTGTCCCTCTGTGCATTTGTGTTTCAATATGTGTCCATATTTGTAATTTTGTAAGTTATTACTATTCTGCTAAATCATACTATTTCTGCTACTTTTCAGTACTTGTGCTAAATCCAGTATTTCTGCTAAATCATGCTATTTCTGCTTTTCATAGGATTTGTGCCTAATATAGTATTTCTGCTAAATTATAGTATTTCTGCCATTTTGTAGCATTTGTGCTAAAACATAGTATTTCTACTAAATGTAGTATTTATGCTTAATCATACCATTTCTGCTTTTTATAGGATTTGTGCCTAATATAGTATTTCTGCTAAATTATAGTATTTCTGTCAAATTATAGTATTTGTGCTAAAACATAGTCTTAATTTAAAATTACAATATTCATAATTCATCACAGTGTCTTTGGTAAAACACAGTATTTCTGCTATGTTGTACTATTTTTCTAAATCATAGTGTTTCTGTAATGTTCAAGTATTTTTGGCTAAATATATTCTTTCTGTTATCTTATACTATTTCTCCTAAATTCTTGTATTTTTGAGAAGTTATCATGTTTCTGGTAAGTTACAATATTTCTGCTAAGTTCTGCTATGCTATTGTATTTCTGCCAAGTATTATGTTTCCTCTAAGATATTGCAGTTCTGCTAAGTTATTACATTTTAGCAAACTTCTTTTGCTTCTGCAAAGTTTTTACAATTTCTGCAACTTTTCAGCTTTTTCAGCTAGTTTTTGCAGACAGCTTCAGCTTTAAAGCAATTCAGAATTCATGATTACAACCAATATGTATTAGAATAAAAGAAACAAATGTGCAATGAACATGTCAGGAGTCGCTGTTAAAAAGTCTTATGGCAGTGGGGTTAAGGGACCTCCTGAACCTCTTGTGTCCTGCAGTGGATTGAGATGAGCCTCTGCAGCTCCTACTGTGAGGATGCTTAGGCGATCACCAACACCAGGTCCTTGGTGTTGGTGTTCAGAAGAAGACTGTTCTTATTACTGCAGTCAGTTAAATAAATCTATCATAATAAAGTACATTTTAACATAATGACCTTGTGTTTATTTATGTCTTTTAACCATTATTTCAAATTCAAAGAATCCTGTTTGAAACATTTATTAAACTTATAGAATTAAATTTCTGCTAGTTGCTTTTTGTTGCAAAAAAATCTAGTATAATAATATTTAAATTTACATATATTTTTCATGTTTTCCATGCCAATTTTGTGTAATTGCGGAGTTTCCCACTACTCGTGAATGCCTCTTTTTTTACGTCTCCGCCTGACTCCTGAATCTCCGCCCACTCTCAGCTCGATCCCTGCCGGTAAGCGCTGCTTCTCTGTCTCTCTTCTCCTAAATGAAATGTCTATAAGCTGTATGAGGGATTTACCCAGTTGTTGTTAGTGACTTATGAAGCCAGTCGAAGTATAAGTCATGTTAAAGTAACACAATGACTGCTTTTTTAGTGAAACGTTGTAATTTTACTATTTAAAAGGAGTGTTTGGTATGCTAGCCCTAACAACCTTAAGCGCTAACGCCTAGCCTAGCTGCTATAGGCCCAGTGTGAAATTAATATGGTTCATTTTATTGTTTATTACAGTTATTGTGTTGTATTTGGTTCATTCGGTGTGTTAGTGTTTCTGAGTCTGTTAGGGAAGCTGAAGTTAGTTCTCTTCACAAATCAGTCAGTTAAAACGGCCTCATTCCTTCGGTTGTGAGGTAATGAGCCGTCATTTTAGAACCACTGATTAGCTGCTGAAGCAGCAGGGTCCGCAACTTCAAAGGAGCTATTTTACCGCCATTAGCTGTGTCCCAAAACGTCGGCTGCATCCTTCGGAGGACCCGGCCTTCGCGGTCTACGTGGGCCGGGTCCTTCAAAGACCGAGAAGGCTGGAAGCGCGAGGCTGTGAAATTGGACGGTCTAGCCTTAAGATTTGCATCACCGCTGTCTCGCTGGAGTTTAATAAAGTCGGCCGTCTGCTCCTTGCTATTTAAAATATAACAGGACACTGGCGTAAATTCTCGACCGTTTAACGTTTCTTGAGCTGTGTGAAAATCCCGGAGGAACCCACCGGATGGATTAATAAAGCTTTATTTAATCTAATAATCTAATAACTTTGATCTCAGCCAAACCAATTTACTCCAGAACAAATAAAACACAGAAAAAGGCAAACAATTACATTTTTAAGTTATCCGACTGACTTGTATATCATGTTTAACCTGAGTAGCGAAAGAGCGGGGGTCTGAACCCCCCTCCCCGCTTGCTATCGAGCCGGTGGGTGACAGACGTCTCTGAAAACGTCGGCACACTTTTGCAAATATGCGATGTCTTGATAAACCAAGCAGATATTTGTAATTTACACCGCTACTTTCTGGCCTAAAAATATGTTAAAAGTTTATTCGGGGAAATGAAGGACGCATTTGTCGGCCGCATTTGGGACAGCCTTCGTCGACTGGCTGTGACGTAATCGGCCTTCAAATGCGGCCTCCGGAGGATGCAGCCAACATTTTGGGACACAGCTTCTGACTGAAAGCCGGGAGAAAGAGTCACGTGCCTGTACCCCTGTGTTTTTGTGCTGTGGGTTAATTAACAGAAGGGAGAGAGAGATGAGGATAAAACACATAATATAAGAATAATAACATCTCTTAACAAGAAGTTTTTTTTAATTAGTTAATTTTAGTTTTTTAGTTAAATTTTAAGAACTGTTTAACAAGCACTTGTTTGTGCAGGTTGTTTTTTTTTTTAAATAAAACCTACACCTGCAGCTCTGTTTAGCTTCTCACTTTGTGAAAAATTAACGAAATATAAAAAAGTCCACCTTCAAATAAATAAAATGCAGCAGTGCACCATTAATATTATAAATATGATATGTAGATATTTAAAACAACAGCATATTAAATGATACTGTGTGCAGGTGATAATATTTTTAGGAAGCAGAATTTGAATGCAGACCAACTCAAATATTGAAGCCTACAAATATATCATCCAAGCTTTCATTTATGATTGTTCATGCTTTGAAATTGTGATGTCAGAATTTGATAAAGTGTGCAGAGCTAGGTGTAGCAAATCATTGCTTATTAAATCTACTGTGTTATCTAATGGCACCAAACTAATAGAGCTATCACATAACTGAGAAACGTGTGTGGCTTATTACAAATGGATGAAACCACATATTACCTTAATGAAGACAGTAATCTTTAATAAGGTGTAGAAAAAAGAGGTGAGTTGTTTGTATTCCAGCTGTGGTAAACAAAGAAGTGTACTGAATCTTTTGGACTACACAGAGTGATGCAGTATTGACTCTGATGCTGATTTGAGTTGTCTCATTCTGTATTTTTGTGCTTTGTCTTTTGTTACACAGAGTGAAAGAGATCTTTGGTTTTGCCTTTGCTGGTAAGTAAACAGTGATTGTAACTGAAGCAGTATGAACCTGGCATTGCGTAGCACATTTGGCAACTTACATGCAGTAGTTTGACTTTTTGTGATATGTTTCCATTTACTGATGGGCAAAAACACAAAGTCAGGATTTATTACGTGTAGCAGCAAAGCCCCCACACAGGACCTCTGACTGTCCCTGAAAATGTCCCTGAAGTTTAATAGCCCATTTATGTATGATTTAAATTTCTTATGGCTTATCAAATCCAAACATAGCTAAATGTCAGTTGTTCATTTTCTCCTTATGTTTGTGGATTTAAGTAGCAGACAAAACAATGAAAGTGTTTTAGGGGTGTCAGTATAAGTGGTTGCTCAAACACTTAAGAGCTGCACAGTGATTGATTCATATTGTCTCTCAAATTCTGCTGATGTATTACATTAAAGTCAGAACACTGTAGAAGTATTTTGTACAGTTAAGCAATAATGAAAAACTAAGAGAACCAGAGGTGTGAGTGGACATTGTTAGGTACATTACAGCCTAATTGTGTGTCTAATTAGTTTATCACTTATTTGGTGACTATAATGTGTTTTAAAATTAAATAGAAAAGTTGCCAAAAAGGTACACTGCAAAATACATAAATATTCCTAGCAACGGGTACAATGAGAGGACTTTTTAGTGTAAAAATTTAAGACATTTAATTTTAATTACAAAACATGGTGCACCTCTGCTATTGTAACATGTCAATATTTAAAGGTATTTTCAGATTTACATATTCATATCAGACATGATGAGGTTTTCTGTTGCTTCTGATTTATATAATTACTTTGTATCTAACATTTTTAAAAGTTTTGGTTTTCACACTTTACTAGTTCTGACCTGTTGTAGAAAATGTTGGAGCCACAAAGCTTCTGTGTAGGAAATATTTGGTATATCCTGCACTTGTGCCAACAAATATTGGTGGCTATTCTTTGCATTTCTGTAGTAATGAATGCTTTTATTACACTTGCTATAGCCATGTGAGACGCTGCAGTTCATTTATCTCCTCTTTAGACTACAGTAAGCTCATAAAGCCTTAAATAAATTGAGAATTTTACTAGTTAATTTATGTCACAGTAAGTTGGATTGTGTGTGAAGAGGCTCAACAGTCTGAATCATCAAACAGTGATCTGATGAATTGTTTCCTTTCTCTAGACTGCTGATCTGATCGTCTCAGTCTGGTAAGTAAAGGTTTGTCTGAGGTGCAGTGCTGGGAAATGTTTCTCATTATAGGAGATTCAGTTTAGTGCAGTGAGTCAGCACAGCTCTTGGCAATCATCAGATCCTAGAAAAGTCTATGTAAACATTTCCAGACTTACAGATCTCTCTTATCATCATACTACATTTTTAATTAGGCCCTAATATCGGCCATGCTAAGTTTATTGTAGATTTAGCGGGGTGTGTATTAAACATGCCCCATATTTGACTGAAAAATGTAGAAACTGCTGTATAGGAGTCATCTGTCTCCAAATTTTTCATTTTGCCAAAAGTCATACTGAGTAAATTATTTTTTACTTTTATGTTAACGGCTCCCCAGACATTATGATATACTGTTGTACCAGGTAAGTACACACAGAAACAGGAATTTGAGACCTTTGGGCATTTAGGATCATGTGAGTTGAGTGCATGTGAAGTGTTTAAAGCAGGTGGTCTGAAACTCTCTGCTCTGACTTCATTGTGTGGGTTTAGCTTGACCATATAATGTTTATAGTAAGTTACTGTAGCACCACATCTTGGTTTACAGACTCTGTTTGTTTTTATTGTGTTAATAGAATGCAAAAATGTCCTTAGAAATGTTCCACCACCATATGTTAAACATTTTCATTCAGTTGAATCTAATAATGTACTGTACAACTCTTCAGTGTGTAATGATATATATGTTCTGTATTTTTCGGACTGTAAGGCGCACTAAATTCTAAGGCACATTAAGCCAAACAAAACAGATAAGTCAAACTTGATTCAACTCATTTACAATAACTCTCAAAATTGTTCAGTTGTAAGACATAAAATACAGAACAATACACTCACTTTTCAGGATTTGTGGATTGATGAATGTGGATTGATCAGTTTGAAATCTGCTTCATAAGCATGGCTCTCAACAGGTGCCAGGCCCTTATACACACACACCATATTATGTTGAAGCACAGTACGAATTACTCTACGAGGGTGCTGACTATGGTAGCCATGCTCCGACAATACATCAAGTGGTGCTGCTTTGTAGCTTACCAAAGTCATACTAAAACATTTGACAGATTTTTGAATGCCGTGTACCACATAGAATTGGTTTGAAATCAGTAAGCACAACCATACATAAGGTGCACTGTCTATTTTTGAGAAAATTAAAGGCTTTTAAATGTGCCTTATAGTCTGAAAAATACGGTAAAGGCAGGTTTATTGGAAGTGTGTCTAATTCCACTTTCTTTCTGTCTTACAGGTGACCTGCTGCAGAAAACCCTCTCCCTCTATCATTAACAAGCAATTCAGTCTGTCCTATCACTCTCCCTCTCCCTGCTCCATCTTTTTTGACAAGCCATTCTATCTTCTATCCATTCTCCGCCATGTGCTCTATCTAATTTGACAAACTTGAACCTGAGTTGAAACGCAATCCTGTGACTTGAAATCCAGTTTTACCAGAATCTAAGTTTTTGAATTGAAGTTACCACAACTTCGTCAATCTGTATTCAGAATTCTGAGAGATCTCCGCTCTCACTGCTCCATCTTTCCTGTCGTTAAACTCTCTCACATCCAGTCATTTTGCTGGAAATCACAAGTAGAAAGTTAAAATTACAGTAGTAGAATTTCAGTACAGTAGAACTCACAGTAGAAACTACTTACACAGCCCTACATTTGTCATTTTAATTTTGCATTACACTTTGGAATAAACATTGATTGGCTGATTGGCTTACAGGTGCAATTGCTTTGATAAATTATATAAAATATACACCTCTTAAAGGTTTATTTGTAATAAGACAATCTGGTTATTTTGTAATATATACATTCAGACTGCTGTATTTACATAAATATTAAATTAGATTCAAATACATTTTTCAAGTCTGTTTCATTGACTATAACATTTGACTACAGTAAGTTTATACTAATATTATTTAAGGACAAACCCATTTCTGTTACTCAGTGTAAGTATTGAGTTACAATTGTCATTGAGAGGCTGCCCTGAGGACCCAGAATTCCTGTTTCCTGACTGCTGCAGAACATCCAGCTGAAGAATCCTCATCGCCTGTCATCTGATCACCACACCACCACAGCTCCTTATATTTGCTTTAAAGTTTAGATATCTTAAAGATTTACACAAAGTCTACTTCAAAGCTAAGAGTTTTATTATAGCCTGTGGATTGATTGTTGAGATTTATTGTGCATATTACTTCACAGAAGTGTAGACCTATTCATTAACCAGTCTGGTTAAAAAAAAAGAATAATATACAGTTTTTGAAAAAGCTACAATAAAACTTTTTAAAGATCTTTCAGTAACTTTTATATTGAGTTTGTATTTAAGTCAGCCTTTTACATCAATTAAACAGTTATAAGAACACTTTACCATTTGTATAGTTTTACATTTATCCATTTAATAGAAACTTGAGGAGTTTTTCAGTGTTTACAGGTTGATTTTTGTATACATTTGTGTATAAATACATATAAGGTCCAGTTTGTACTTGCACAAAATGCCAAGGAAAGGTCAAAGGTCACAGTCCCAGAAGCTTAGATGGCAAAAGCAGAAGGAACAGGTAAATGTTTCTCAGACCGGTGAGCAGGTAAAGGTGTCTGTTACAAGTATTCCCAGTCCAGAAGTGCAGCTCAGCGTTCAGACAGCCGCAGTGTCTTATGCAGATGTGGTAAAGAGAGGTGTTTGCTCATCATCTGTGCCAAATACTAAAGTACAGCAGGTAATCCAGACTGAACCCCAGGAAACTGTGCAAACGCAGCATGATGAAGAAGCTCCAGGACCATCTCATGTACAGGTTACAAACAGTGAAAGTCGTCCACGAGTGAGTAGCATCTGTGCATCCCGAAGTCAGGCTTCTCCTCGGTATGGAAAGTACCGGAATCAGCAATGCATGGCTAACAGTTTGATTTTCCTGTCATTCTTACACGAGGATGAATTCATTACCAGAGCAGATCTTAACCGTGTGTTGGACAAAGGCCATGCCGTGTATTCAGATGCCAGAAAGAGGTTTGTGAACAGCGTGTTTCTAGCCTGCGATGAGCTTCCCACTGTGATCATCAGCCGCAGACATGAGTATCAAGTGGATATGTCTCAGTTTGCTCGTTACGGCACATTTGACGGTACAGATCATCTTCCGAGCCTTGAACAGGGACTACAGCGTTTGGCTTCAGAGTTTCGCTACGCTTTGCTAGTCATGGGAGGAACAGTCATTGCAGTTTGCAGGCTGACTTCAGGTGAATACGCATACTTTGACCCTCACCCACGTAAGTCTACAGGAATGCCATTGTCGCTAGCTGTAAGTGGTGGAACTGCAGTTATGTTGAAATTCACACGTCTTAACGACATGATTGACAGGATCAAACGTTTGTACCGAATGTTTAGCATCGCACCAACCTGCACTTATGAGCTACAGCCCGTCGAGTTTCACAGTGAAAACGTTGCTGACCAAAGAAATGCTGATGAAAACAGACAAACGGCTACAACTGTTCCAGCACCAGCTTTAAATGAACCTGAATTTGAAACCCCAAAATCCACTGAACAGACACAGAAAACTGTGGCCGACACTTTAGCTACTGAAGTGATGTCAAACAGAGTGGATTATTCAAATGAGCCAGCTGCTGAGCTGAACAATCGTCCTTCTGATTATTTAGAAATAGAAACCTCTGCATCTTCTGTAAGAGACACTCAGGTAACAAAAGATTCTGTTCCTCAGAATGATTTAAACACTGCCTCCTGTTTAACTATGACAACAGAGGAACTCTCACATAAACTGTTGAAGCATAATAAACAGCAAAGGAGAAAGATTAGGAGACAACTATTGGTCCAAGAAAAACTACCACAGAGAAAGGAAAGTGAGAAAAAGAAAGAAAGACAGATGTACACTTTTGATGAAAGCTTTAAGGCAAAGAAAAAAGATTCTAGTAGAAAGTCTCATGAATCTGATCACAGTAAGAAAAAGAGTGTGTACAAAAAGAATCTGTATAAACTCAATGCTACATACAGAGAGAAACAGAGAGAACATTTTAGAAAAATCTATAGAGATAGTGCTAAAATTAGAGAGAGAAAAAGAGAACGTGTCATAAGGATGTATAAAGAAGATTCTTCATTCAGAGAAAAGCAGAAGGAACGAATGACAAGAACGTACAGAGAATCTCCCGTGTTCCGAGAACAGCAGAAGGAACGAATAACAAGAACATACAGAGAATCTCCCGTGTTCCGAGAACAGCAGAAGGAACGAATAACAAGAACATACAGAGAATCTCCCGTGTTCCGAGAACAGCAGAAGGAACGTATAAGAAGAAATTACAGAACTTGTGCTGAATTCAGAGAGAAACATAAAGCTTACATGAGGTCATATGTTTCTAACCTATATAAAGAAAGTGTAGAATTTAGACAGAAAAAAAAATGTTACATTACTAAACGTTATGGAGAAGAGAGACAATTTCAGCAGCAACACAAGGACAATATGAGAGAACGAATGAGAGTAAAATATTGGAACAGTTTTTCTTTTAGACAGATGCATAATATCAGATGTGCAATGAAAATAAAAAGAAAATATCGTCAGATGCATCGACTAGCTGAAAGTTTACAGTGTCATCCAGATAACACTTTAATGAATGAGGCCATATCTCGTTTCAGATCAAACATTAAGTCAGCACCATCTTATGTTTGTACTGTTTGTCTAAAAGCTTCTTTTCCTAATCAGGTGAAAATTTGCAAAAGAAACAATTACTCAAAACACCAAACTGTAGCTCATCAGTGTCTAACTGGTAAATTTGTTCATGTGTGTGATGAAGCATGTAATGATCACTGCAGCTTTCCTGTTGAGAGAAAAAAGGAGTATATCTGTCACACGTGTCACAGTTCCCTCAAAAGTGGACGCATGCCAAGACTTGCCGCTGTCAATGGTTTAGAACTGCAGGATATTCCAGCTGAACTGTGTGATCTCAACATTCTGGAGAGACATCTGATTGCCAAATGCATACCTTTTGCTAAGATTATTCCACTTCCAAAGGGCAGACAAAGACTCATACGTGGTAATGTGGTGTGTGTACCATCTGAAGTCCAACAAACAGTTGACTGTTTACCGAGGCTCAGAAGCCAATCACAGGTAATGAGGATCAAGCTGAAAAGACGACTGTGCTACAAAGGCCATCAGCTGTTCCAGACTGTCACCTGGTCTAAACTCATTCAAGCCCTGTGTAAACTCAAACAGATTCACCCACAGTACACAGATGTTGTTATCAGAGATGATGCATTGCTTTGTGATCCAACGTTACCTGATGATGACAGCAGTGATGAAGCCAGCATGGGAAGCGATGATTATGATGAAGCAGATTTAATGGAAATTGACAACTATGAAAAAGATGCCCTTTTGTGCGAAAGTGAGTCTGAAAGTGAACAAGCTATTAATATGCAATCCTGTGATGAACAACCCGAGGAACAAAATCCAGATGAACCAGAAAGTGATTTGAACAATGGAGGTTTTGCTCTAGAAAGTTGTCTGCAGCCTGTTGACATTTCAGAAGAGATTCTCTGTTTCACTGATAACACATATTGTGTGGCTCCTGCAGAAAGAAACAATCCTGTTAGCTTCTTCAGAACTCCTCATTTGGAAGCCATGGCATTTCCTGTGCAGTTTCCTACTGGTCAGAACACACTGGATGAAAAGAGACTTCTTAAACTCACACCAAGTGCTTACTTCAAGTCAAGGCTTTTCAACATTGATGCAAGATTTGCTAAAGACACAAATTACCTGTTTTTCTCACAGTTTGTCACTGAAATACACTTGGCTAATTCCAGCATGACAATACAGCTAAGGAAAGGTAAAACTATGACCAAAGATGGACGCAAAATCACATCAGGAATGTTACAAAGTAAGACAGAAGTAGAGAAGCTGGTAAGAAATAAAGATGCAATCAGATTTATGCAGCCACTCAGAGGAACTCCAGCTTACTGGCAGAAAACTACCAAAGATTTATTCAGTATGCTTCGTCAAATAGGAACACCTCAGTTCTTTGTCACTTTCTCTGCTGCTGAGATGAGATGGCCTGAAGTGATTCAAGCAATAAAGAGACAGCAAGGTGAAGAGGTTGATTTTGAAGCCCTGGACTGGTCAGAAAAGTGTGAAATTCTAAGATCAAATCCAGTAACCACCATGCGAATGTTTGATAAGCGTGTTGAGGCTTTGTTCAGAGATTTGCTTTTTTCTCCTGCACAGCCCCTTGGTGAAATCATTGATTACTTTTACAGAGTTGAGTTCCAGCACAGAGGTAGTCCGCATATACACATGTTGCTGTGGATTCAAGAAAAGGTAGAAGTAGATGTGGATGACGACCAAACTGTCTGTGACTTTGTGGACAGATACATCTCAGCTCAACTCCCTGATCCAGAAAAACAACCTGAACTGCACAAAAAAGTCACTGAACTACAAAAGCACAGCAAAAACCACACAAAAACATGCTTTAAGAGTGTGAACTCTGGTTGTAGATTTGGGTTTCCCAAACCACCAGCCACAAGAACAATGATTGTGAGACAGGATGAGGATTCAGACACTGAAGCTGCAAAAGCCAAACTCAGACCTTTGTTGAACCTGCTGAAGGAACCTGAAGCTGCTTCCCTCACCATAGAGCAGATTCTGTCACGATGCAACTTGACAATGAATGAGTATGAACAATGCCTCCAAGACATAAACAAGAAAACAGGTCTCATTCTGAAACGTGACCCAAAGGACTGTTGGATCAACAATTACAACCCACACCTGCTTGAAGCCTGGAACTCTAATTTAGATGTCTCATTCATTTTGAATGCCTATTCATGTGTAGAATACCTCTGTAAATATATAACGAAGAAAGAATCTGGCCTCTCTGAATACCTGAAGACAGTTATTGATAACTCTGCAAAGAACACGGTCAATGAATGTGATGAAATGAGAGCTGTGATGCAGGCTTACTCAAAAAAGAGAGAGATCAGCGCACAGGAGTGTGTGACTCGAGTCTGTGGCCTAAAAATGAAAAAATGTTCCCGCAGTGTTGTATTTGTACCAACCGATGATAACCCGGTAAAAATGAGTCGGCCCATGAGCTACCTGGAAAGCACAACACATGACAGTTGTAATATTTGGATGACAAGTTTGAGTGATAAATACAAATGCAGACCTGAGACACCAGAATATGAGGAAATGTCACTGGCTGATTTTGCTGCCTTGTGCAGGTTGGTGAGTGGTCCAAATGAAGGAAAAGATGTGCTTCCTCTTCTAAACCAGCTTGGATTTGTACAAAGGCGAAAGAATGATAAACCAGCTATAATCAGGTATTACCACTGTTCACAGGAAAAAGATCCTGAGCAATATTATGGTCGACTGTTGAGACTTTACCTTCCACACAGATCAGAGCAGGAACTGAAACCACAATGTTTCCAAACCTATCAGTCCTTCTACAACTCGGGTTTTGTGCGACTTCCATGTTCAGACCACAGTGAGTCTGTGAAACGGATTGTGAAAAGAAATAAAGACAAGTATGAGAAGAACTCTGAGGATATTGAGAGTGCACTGGAAGAGTTTGAACAAAATAGGGATGTTGTGATCGATGAATGGTGTAATCTGGCTCCTGAATCTGAAGTTGTGAGGCTGCAATGTGATGAGAATCTTCCTGACAGACATTCTGATGATGAGAATGAACAGGAGAATGTCCCCGACTACAGTCGTCAGTCTGATGCTGTAACAGAGATCAGAGCCATCAGAGAACAACCTGCAGTCGATCCAGCCGTGGTACGTGTAATGTATCAGAATCTGAACCAGAAGCAGGCCTGCGTGTTCTATGCTATAAGAGACTGGTGTATTCAGCGAGTTTGTGGTTTGAACCCAGATCCATTTTTCTTCTATATCAACGGTGGTGCAGGAACTGGAAAGTCACATCTGATTAAGTGTATTCACTCTGAAGCATCAAAGATCCTGAGCAGACTGCCTGCTAATGCAGAAGAAGCTGACATATCAAATCCAACTGTTTTACTGACTTCATTTACCGGTACAGCAGCTTTTTCTATCAGTGGCTCTACATTACATTCTCTACTGAAACTACCCAGGAGTCTGAAACCACCCATTCAAGGACTTGGTAACCAACTGGATGAAGTCAGATCTGAGCTGATGAATGCTGAAATTATTGTTATTGATGAGATTTCAATGGTTTCAAAACCCCTTTTTGCCTATGTGGATGCAAGACTGAAACAAATCAAAGGCACTCAGAGACCTTTTGGTGGAATGTCAGTTTTAGTTGTTGGAGATTTTTACCAGCTGCCACCAGTGCGACAGTCTAAACCTCTCTGTGTTTACGATCCAGAACAGATTGACCTATGGCAGGAACATTTTCAGATGATCACTCTAACCGAGATCATGCGTCAGAAAGATGATGTGGCCTTTGCAGAGATGCTGAACAGGATTAGAGTCAAAGAAAAGACAGATGAGCTTTCTCAGTGCGACAGAGATTTGTTGTCACAGGCTGTGACTGCACCAGAAGAATGTCCAACTGAGGTCTTACACATCTATGCCACCAACAAGAATGTGGAATCCCACAACACAGATACCCTGAAGAAGCTTCATTCAAACATTATAATCATCAATGCAGACGATTTCCAGAAGGATAAAGGTACAGGCAGAATGGCACGAAGAGACAAACCATTTACAGGTGGGCGAAATGATTTACCCGACACCCTGAACGTCGCTGAAGGAGCTCGAGTCATGCTGACCAGAAACTTGGACACACTAAACGGTTTGGTCAACGGTGCTTTTGGTATACTGGTAAAGGTGGTGAGATCTGAAAATGATGGACACATAATCAAACTGGGGCTCAGAATGGACAACCGGCAGTCTGTAAGAAACACCCGCAGTGCTAATGCAGCATCTGATGATCTGGTTTACATTGAGAGAGCAGAGGAGAGTCTGAAGTTTAAAGGAGCGGTACGCAGACAGTTTCCTGTAAAGCTAGCATTCGCCTGCACAATTCACAAAACTCAGGGTCTTACAACACAGACAGCTGTAGTTTCAATGAAGAACATTTTTGAACCAGGTATGGCTTATGTTGCTCTCAGCAGGGTGACGTCTCTCAGTGGACTCTATTTGCAGGACTTGGATGAGAAAAAGATTTACGCCAATCCCGAGGTAACTGCAGCGCTCCAAACCATGAGACAAGCCAGCGTTGAGGAAATGATGCCTCTTCTTCAGGTCAGAGAAACAGCCAGCAGACTTGACACTCTTACACTGATCCATCACAATACGGAGGGTTTGCCGTCTCACATCAGTGACATCAAGAGTCATCATGAAATGTGTTTAGCAGATGTTTTGTGTCTCACTGAGTCTCACCTCCAAGGCTCCTTTGTTGCAGACAGTCTTCATTTGGACGGCTACACCATGTTCAAACGCAACAGACATGTGTCCTACACAAACTTTCCTCACATGGCCAGCAGAAGTGGTGGTGGAGTTGTTGTATATTTGAGGAATCATTTTCAGGTTCAGGTAAAACAGTATCTGCATAATGTCACTGATCTTGAGTTTTTAGTGTTGAAGGTTCAGGCTCCATTCCCTGCGCTCATTGCGGTTGTGTACAGACCCCCTGACTACAGTTTGACACCGTTCATGCAAAACCTGGTAAGTCTTTTAGATTCACTTGAAATAATGGACTGTCACCCAATAATTGTGTGTGGAGATTTTAATGAAAACCAGTTGCAGAGTGGAAGAAAACAGATTCTGGAGCAGTTTCAGTCTAGAGGGTATTCACAGCTGATCACTTCTGCCACTACAGACAAGAACACCCTGCTTGACCTCATTTTTATTTCTCAGCCACAGAAATGTCTCCATTCAGGTGTCCTGAGGACATATTACAGTTACCACAACCCTGTGTTTTGTGTCCTGTCCTCGAGCCAATCATGAAGTCATCTGGTGAGTTTTGAAACAATTACAGATCATGTTTGTTACACAGTTTACTGATTGTAGAGTATGAAAAATATTTTTCATTGAAAAAATTGTCTTCCCTACTCTGTCTGTAAGAAGACCCTTTCTTATTGCAATGTCATTAATCATTTCACCAAATCATGGCTGTACTTCATGCAGAGCCGGGAGATCTGCTTTCTGTTATCATGCACCTCAGATCTGAAATGTGCTGCAAAAAGTATTAAACGGATATAATTTATTTTTTATTCCCATGTTTTAAATAACTAAATCTACTAAGGCCTTTTTTCATGGATGTTAATTGTCATCTCCTTTTTTGATACTTTTTTTACTGTGACGTATGTATCTTAACAAACAAGATCTTCCCCTCCAAGGGCTTTCAAATATGAAATAGTAAATAAATAAATTCCAGATAAATGCAGGTATTTATTATGGGTCACATGAATAAATACAGACAATAATGTTTTCTTGATTATAGTAAATTTTGTAGAATCAAATGTTTTTGGGATGAATGAGTTTTTGCTTATCATGTTTTACAGGTAAAATTTTTTAAAAGTTTTTAACTATCTTTAGGCTACCAGAGATGTCTATAATTATACATTATGTAGAGAAAAACATTTTTACAGCTTACAGAATATGTATAAAAACTGATTTAGAAGTACATGGAAAGTTTCTGCATCCATTTTCTGACTTGGCCTTTATCCGGGTGGGTTTGGGTTTGGGTGGATAAAGGCCAAGTCAGAATTCTCTGAGCAGCTGGAAAAAGCTGCTAATAAACAAAGACATCAGAAAGCGGGTGCTTTAGGTGTAGCCCACGCTTTCTGACGCACTAATTAGATTTAGTAACTGACACCCCATACCAGCATTACATAGACACTTGGGGGCTGAGATGGGTGGGTGGGGAGGGTGGGTGGTGTTAAAAGCACTTTATGTTTTGTAGATGTATTTTTTTCAGACAGGGCACACACAGTCCTGTTTCCTTTGTGGGAAAACCTTCAAACTTCACCATCCTCAGCTGAAACAACAACATCTTAACACCATCTTCATGAACTGCTGAGCCAAACCTGATCCATCAGTGCTGGACTGCACAGATAACTACATGCCACACAGAGACTGCTGTTTTATGAACTGCCATACCAGTGTGTCTTCAATGGAGAAGATGACACACCCATCACCTGACCTCCTGCCTGATCTGGAGACCATCATCATGCTGCCACACTGCACACCTCTGAGACCATCAATGATGACTGATACTGAGGAAACTGTATTTCCTGTCAGAGATCCTCAGTGATCCTCAGAGCAGAGAGAGATATGATTCATTATCTTTGATCAAAAATGTCAGTGTTTTTAATCCAATTAATTAATTTAAATCCTGTTTATTGCACAAATAATTTCACACTCAAATGATTATACTTGTTGACACTTTTTGAGTTTTAATTCACATTATGGATTACAAATCTATGCTTTTTCTACTCTGTCTCTCTGTGCAGGTACTGCTGTCTTCTGAGTTCTTCAGTGTCCCGACTGAGACATTCAAACCTCACTGCAGAGCTCATGTCTTTCCTCACCATCATGTGAGTGTGAGATTGCTCTGGATTCTGGTTATGTGGCCTGCAGCACCTATAAGGTATTTCAACATTGTTCATTGTATAACTTATATGTAGTTTTTAGGCCTTAACACAAATAAAATGTTCCTTTTTCTGTATTTTTTAGAACGAGCTCGTACAGTGTGCCTGCATTCCAGCTTCTTAGACTCTACACAAGTGGACAGAGTATCAGTGTTTGGCCACTCTTACAGACACCGACTTCTGTCAACTCACTGCTACTGATCAGGCACCTCACTCCAGGAAGACAGAGGGCTGCAAGCCTGTCATCGTTTCCAGTGTGGCTTTGTATTCTTGGGGTAGCATCAGATTTTTCCCACAAATATTCAAAGGTAACACTTATTTTAAGCTTAGTTATTAAGTCAAAAGTCTTCCCTTGTGTTAATTTTATTTATTTTTTATTCTTTTTTTGTTTTCTTTTAGATTTATATGCAGTGATCGGATGTGGTGGAGCTTTGTTAACTGTGTGGAAAACATCTGTTTGTGATGATATTTACAATGAGGCTTTAAGGTGACAGTTTCCATGTAATTTCAATCCTTTTACTAAGCAAAAACATGTTTGCAATTAACATATTTTTTTCAGTTTTGTCTTTTGGATTTATGGTTAACATTCCTTTGTGACAGCAAATACTAAACCGCTCCAAGTAACCAGCATATCATTGGTCAAAGGCAAAAAGGACCACATGTCACGCTAGCAATGAATTTTTGACTGTGTTTGTGTCACCAGATTTAACAAACAATATCAGACATATGAAACTGAACTCTGGATTAATGTGCAGATGTTTTTTGTGTTTTTTTTTTTTTTTATTGTTGAATAATTATTTTGTAGGACAAACCCAATCTATTTACCCAAACAATTTAACTTGTTTGGGTAAATAGTGGATTAATATATCTAAGTCTATAAGTATAGCAAGCTGAATTCATACAGACACACAGCTCTAAATCTTGAATTGTAGGATGTACAAAAATGATCGTGTGATTATTATGGACATTTAAATAACTATATCTATTGAACCATTACACGTATTATTTATAGAAATTACACAATCTCAAATTGTGAAAAAAGAAGTGTTTAAGAGAATAAATAATGTGTGTTTGTATGAATCCTGCCTTAGTATGGGGTGTCAGTAACTACATTAGTATAGAGTAGGTCTAACAGTGTTTTTCCACATCTGCTCTAATACAGCGGTCCCCAACCTTTTTTGCGCCACGGACCGGTTTATGCCCGACAATATTTTCATGGACCGGCCTTTAAGGTGTCGCGGATAAATACAACAAAATAAAACTAGTACTGGTACCGAAAAAAAGAAAATTTATTCATAACACACGTGAAAAGACCAAGGAAAACCGAGTAAACGATAAAAACGATAACAAAATAACGCTGAAAACCGACAAAAACCCTGAAAACTATACATTTCACACCTGAGCCTCAACTCTCGCGGCCCGGTACCAAACGACTCACGGACCGGTACCGGTCCGAGGCCCGGGGGTTGGGGACCGCTGCTCTAATATATATAGATAATGGGTCAGACATATAAAGTCATTTTGAAAAGTTCATAAAGGTCACATCCATTTATATGTGTTCCTCTTTATCATTTTATATCAGGTCACACAGCTGACTTCAGTTTTGATCAGAGTAGAACCATAACATTCATGCTAATGGTTCTACTGTTTACAGTTACTTTATGATGGATTTCACCCTGGTCACAGCACTATGTGAAAAGCTGTTAGAGGTAAAGTTAAGCCAATTAATACCTCATCATAAGTCACTCTCTAACGCAGGGCAGTGATTATTTTTCACTGTAATTTATTACACAACAATGTTCTTTATTTGATTCTTTAAATATGCACATCAATTGTTTAGCTGTGTGACTCTCCACACCTGAAATATATCACAATGTGGACTTCATTTCGACAGTATTTTGTAGATTGGTACCATATTTATCATCAAATCATCTTGTGCATTTATTACCTAAATGTTGTTTGTGTGTTTTTTTGTTTGTTTGTTTGTTTGGGGGTTTTTTGTTGCCATTTTTACATTTCACCAACTGTGTAAATTCTGCAATTTTACCTTGGTTTTGTTTCACATCAGTTTATCTGCTGGCTGGTATTCCTGTCTTCCTTCTCTCACCCCAACCGGTCGCAGCAGATGGCCGCCCCTCCCTGAGCCTGGTTCTGCTGGAGGTTTCTTCCTGTTAAAAGGGAGTTTTTCCTTCCCACTGTCGCCAAAGTGCTTGCTCATAGGGGGTCATATGATTGTTGGGTTTTTCTCTGTATCTATGAAGCGCCTTAAGGCGACTTTTGTTGTGATTTGGCGCTATATAAATTGAATTGAATTGGTTTTCTTCCTTTTCTAATGTTTCTGGTCATTTTTCACAGTTAAACAAGTAACTTTGAGGTTACTTCATCATTTTCAGCTGTTATCTGTTTACAGTTTTTTCCTAATAATTACATTTCTGCAAAATTATAGCAGTTCTGATAAGTTGTAATATTTCTGCCAAGTTATTAATTTTCTACTAAATTATATCATTTCTGCTAAGTTATGTTATTCTAAATTATTACATTTCTGCTGAATTGTTATGTTTCTTCTAAGTTATTGCATTTCTGCTAAGTTATTGCATTTTTGTTAACTTGATGTTGTTCTGCAAAGTTATTAAAATTTCAACAACTTTTTAAAAACTGACTTTGATTTCTTCAGCTTCTTCAGCTATTTTCAACTATCTTCAGCAGACAAATTTAGCAGCTCCCAGGCAGTTTTTGCTTCGCTCTACTCAGTTAGGGTGCATTACAAGTCAAATATCTTTAATAATTCATATTTTAATGATAAATTGTCAACACTGGAAGATTCCCCCATCTCTTCTGAACAAAACGGTGTAAGAATGACCGTTCTAGCCCCTACGGTTAGGAAATTATGGTCATTTGTTTGAGGGGAGTCGTCACTATGAGAAATAGACTGCAAAAATCCTGTGTCTCTCTGTGCTGCGTGCACCTGTTTTGGCGGGAAAAAGTGCACAGGCTCTCTGATTGGTGGATTCAAATTCAGCAGCTCCCAGGCTGCCTGACTGAAAACTTGCTTCTCTCTCCCTGTGTGTGTGTGTGTGTGTGTGTGTGTGTGTGTGTGTGTGTGTGTGTGTGTTTGTGTGTGTGTGTGTGTGACAGAGAGAGAGAGAGAGCCTTTTTATGGGATGATCTCATTGTAAGAGTCAAATTCAATATATTTAGACTGGTTGACTGAATTGGATCTTGTGTGTGTGTGTGTGTGTGTGTGTGTTTGTGTGTGTTTGTGTGACAGCGAGAGAGAGAGAGAGAGAGAGAGACAGAGAGAAAGCCTTTTTATGGGATGATCTCATTGTAAGATTCAAATTCAATATATTAAGACTGGTTGACTGAATTGGATCTTGTGTGTGTGTGTGTGTGTGTGTGTGTTTGTGTGTGTTTGTGTGACAGCGAGAGAGAGAGAGAGAGAGAGACAGAGAGAAAGCCTTTTTATGGGATGATCTCATTGTAAGATTCAAATTCAATATATTTAGACTGGTTGACTGAATTGGATCTTGTGTGTGTGTGTGTGTGTGTGTGTGTGACAGAGAGAGAGAGAGAGAGAGAGCCTTTTTATGGGATGATCTCATTGTAAGATTCAAATTCAATATATTAAGACTGGTTGACTGAATTGGATCTTGTGTGTGTGTGTGTGTGTGTGTGTTTGTGTGACAGAGAGAGAGAGAGAGAGAGAGAGAGAGACCCTCTCTAGGGCAGCATCTCATTGTTGGAAAAAAATATAATATATTCAGACTGGTTGACTGGCATAGACCCGCCGTGTGTCTCTCTCTCTGTGCATTTGTGTATACATATTTGATTTTGTGTGTATCTGTTGGCTGTTCCTTCTTGTTTTTTAAATTTATTTTTATTTCTTTATGTTTTTTTCACAGGTGAACAACAATTAGTTTTGAGGGAACTTAACCATGTTCTGTTTTTTTTTCAGCTTGTCATCTTACTTTTCCAGTATTTTCACTTAAGTTATTACTATTCTGCTTAATCATAGTATTTGTTCTAAATCATTGTTATTATGCTATATTGTAGTATTTCTGCTAAATCATACTATTTCTACTATATTATATTTTTCTTTCTAAATATAGCATTTCTGCTATATAATTGTATTTCTGCTATGTTATAATATTTGTGCTAAACCAGAGTATTTGTGCTGAAACATAGTATTTCTGCCAAATGATAGTATTTCTGTCAAATTATAGTATTTGTGCTAAAACATAGTATTAATTTAAAATGACAATATTCATAGTTCATCACAGTGTCTCTGGTAAAACACAGTATTTCTGCTATGTTGTACTATTTTTCTAAATCATAGTGTTTCCGTAATGTTTAAGTAGTTTTGGCTAAATATATTCTTTCTGTTATCTTATACTATTTCTCCTAAATTCTTGTATTTTTGAGAAGTTATCATGTTTCTGGTAAGTTACAATATTTCTGCAAAGTTCTGCTATGCTATTGTATTTCTGCCAAGTATTATGTTTCCTCTAAGATATTGCAGTTCTGCTAAGTTATTCCATTTTAGCAAAGTTCCTTTGCTTCTGCAAAGTTTTTACAATTTCTGCAACTTTTCAGCTTTTTCAGCTAGTTTTTGCATACAGCTTCAGCTTTAAAGCATCCACACTGCATTTTCGCAGGAAATGCAAATTTTTCTAGTTCTTTATTATTGTGTGGATGCTTTAAGCATCCACACTATTGAGTTCCTGTTTCTCTTTATTCTTTATTATTATTCTTCAAGTTGCTTCCGTACACTTTTTGGCATTTAACTACTTCCACAATTTTTATGCTATTTTCACCGTTCAAATTTTATACTATTCTGCTATTTCTGCTAATTATCGCTATGATTTTTGCTATTTTTTGCTATTATACTTTTTAAAATATTAAGCTTTTTTCCTTTAATTTGTCCCATTGAAATGAATGGAAAACTTCCGCAATTCTGCTAAAACTTGCTCTTTTTTGAAACTTAACTACTTCCTCATACTTTCGCCTAGAACAACCATTCAAACTTTAAAATGTTCACAAATTATTGGGCTATTCATGTATGATTCAGCTTTTTCATATCTGTTACGGTTTTCATCTTATCCCTCTTTAAGTTTTGAGTTGCAAAATTGTGATTTTTCACAAAATACATGCGTTGTTATGGTTGCTATGCACTTGGCTTCCAGTGTGCCACTCTAGGTTTTGCAGTCTTCTCTTCATGTCCGAACAACTGTTTGCTACTTGCTCAATTTTCACTCAACTTCCACAAATTATACATCAAAACGTAGGTATTTTTGCTGGCTTTCAGGAAATGTCACTATCATTGTTGTGGGGTTTATAGAATTTTGGCAAATCTCCTCAGACCAACACAAAGTCGCAAAACTCTCCATAGAAAGTCAATGGAGAGTTTGTTCAAAATCACCGCTGGATTTCTGTAATGAGAGGCATTTTCGAATCGTCATATCTCCTTAACGAAGCGAAGTTAAGACATAAGGCTTGTCCCGGTATATCTTCAGACACTCCTGACGCTCACAATTCAAGAATTGTTTCCTCACCTATTACCATTTGGCCATGAATTACGTTTGTTTGAGGGTAGGAAATTTGTCCCTCGCTCAGATTTCTTCAGCTTTCAAACTCTGGAAATGAACCACTTTTTTCTCTCGTCATATCTTTTTGATGGTTTTCCAGAGAGACCTGAAAATTTCCATGACTGTTCACCAACGCCTGCTGTCTCTTACGGTGAAAGAATGATATCGATACTCCAAATAGATTTAGAGTTACAAAGCATTGTTTGAGGGGAAGTCAAGGCAGTTTTTGCTTTGCTCTACTCAGTTATGGTGCATTACAAGTCAAATATCTTTAATAATTCATATTTTAATGATAAATTGTCAACACTGGAAGATTCCCCCATCTCTTCTGAACAAAACGGTGTAAGAATGACCGTTCTAGCCCCTATGGTTAGGAAATTATGGTCATTTGTTTGAGGGGAGTCATCATTATGAGAAATAGACTGCAAAAATCCTGTGTCTCTCTGTGCTGCGTGCACCTGTTTTGGCGGGAAAAAGTGCACAGGCTCTCTGATTGGTGGATTCAAATTCAGCAGCTCCCAGGTTGCTTGACTGAAAACTTGCTTCTCTCTCCCTGTGTGTGTGTGTGTGTGTGTGTGTGTGTGTGTGTGTGTGTGTGTGTGTGTGTGTAACAGAGAGAGAGAGAGAGAGAGAGAGAGAGAGAGAGAGACCCACTTTAGGGCAGCATCTCATTGTTGGAAAAACATATAATATATTCAGACTGGTTGACTGGCATAGACCCTCTGTGTGTGCATTTGTGTATACATATTTGATTTTATGTGTATCTGTTGGCTGTTCCTTCTTGTTTTTTAATTTATTTTTATTTCTTTATTTTTTTTTCACAGGTGAACAACAATTAGATTTTGAGGGAACTTAACCATGTTCTGTTTTTTTTTCATCTTGCCGTTTTCCTTTTCCAATATTTCTAACTTCAGTTATTGCTATTCTGCTCAATCATAGTATTTGTTATAAATCATTGTTATTATGCTATATTGTAGTATTTAAGCTAAATCGAAGTATTTCTACTATATTATATTTTTCTTTCTAAATATTGCATTTCTGCTATATAATTGTATTTCTGCTATGTTATACTATTTGTGCTAAAACATAGTATTTTTACTAAATGTAGTATTTATGCTTAATCATACTATTTCTGCTTTTTATAGGATTTGTGCCTAATATAGTATTTCTGCTTTTTATAGGATTTGTGCTTAGTATAGTATTTCTGCTAAATTATAGTATTTCTGCTTTTTATAGTATTTGTGCTAAAACATAGTATTTCTACTAAATGTAGTATTTATGCTTAATGATACTATTTCTATATATTTCTGCCAGGTCCCAAGGCAGCCAATCCTCTGTGAGGACTGAGACATTCAAATTTTCAAATCAGGGCCTGCACGGCTTCCCAGCCAATCATATATGTGGGCTGAGGCATTCAAATTTGCATATTGGGGCCTTCATGGCTTCTAAGCCAGCCAATCATATCTGAGGGCTGAGGAATTCAAATCCACAAATCAGGGCCTGCACGGCTTCCCAGCCAGCCAATCATATATGTGGGCTGAGGCATTCAAATTTGCATATTGGGGAATTCGTGGCTTCTAAGTCAACAAGTCATCCATGTCATATATCTCTAAAAATTCATATTTTAATGATAAATTGTCAACACTTGAAGATTCCACAATCTCTTCTGAACAAAACGGTGTAAGAATGACCGTTCTAGCCCCTACGGTTAGGAAATTATGGTCATTTGTTTGAGGGGAGTCGTCACTATGAGAAATAGACTGCAAAAATCCTGCACGGCTTCCCAGCCAGCCAATCATATCTGAGGTCTGCCGTTTTTTCTTCTCGTCATATCTCAGCGACAGATGTACAGAGAGCAATGAAAATCGCGGTCAAAGTACACCAAAGTCCGCTGATTCACCCAGTACAAGAATTATGCTTCTAGTCCACCTAGTTTTTGAGTTACACAACGTTTTGCAACTCCAGAAAACGGCGCTTTTTGCCTCTCACCGCGATCTAATTCTGACTGCTCATCACCCTGTTTTTCAAGGCGCCCGCTCTCTTTCCCAGTGGCGTAGTTGGTAATGACACGGGTCTGCAACCCAGACTTTTTGGGTTCGATTCCACCTTAGGCAACAGGTTTTTTTCCCTACAAATTAATACACTATCACAGACCAGTAATTCATATTCATCATTTATTACAATTCTGCAAACTTTTAGCATTTTACCAGCTTTTCTAATATGGACCTCACATTCTTGTTAACACTCCATGGCACAAATACTCTTCCCTTTAGGCTCTGTGTATGTGTGTGTGTATCAATATTTCTCCCATTTTAAAGTATTACTCCTCCATAATTGTATTTCTGTTAAATCAAAGTACTTTTACTACATCTTGGTACTTCTGCTCAATCATAGTATTTCTGCTACTTTTTGGTACTTGTGCTAAATACACTATTTCTGCTAAATCATACTATTTCTGCTATTTTATACGATTTGAGGTAAATATAGTATTTCTGCCAAAACATAGTATTTCTACCAAATATAGTATTTCTAATAATTATAGTTTTTCTCCCAAATCATAGTACAGTATTTCTGCTTTTTATAGTATTTGTGCTTAATATAGTATTTCTGCTTTTTATAGGATTTGTGCTTAATATAGTATTTCTTCTTTTTATAGGATTTGTGCTTAATATAGTATTTCTGCTAAATGTAGTATTTATGCTTAATCATACTATTTCTATATATTTCTGCCAGGCAGCCAATCCTCTGTGAGGACTGAGACATTCAAATGCACATATCAGGGCCTGCACGGCTTCCCAGCCAGCCAATCATATCTGAGGTCTGCCGTTTTTTCTCTCGTCATATCTCAGCGACGGATGTACAGAGAGCAATGAAAATCGCGGTCAAAGTACACCAAAGTCCGCTGATTCAGCCAGTACAAGAATCATGCTTCTAGTCCACCTAGTTTTTGAGTTACACAACGTTTTGTAACTCCAAAAAACGGCGCTTTTTGCCTCTCACCGCGATCTAATTCTGACTGCTCATCACCCTGTTTTTCAAGGTGCCCGCTCTCTTTCCCAGTGGCGCAGTTGGTAATGACACGGGTCTGCAACCCAGACGTCATGGGTTCGATTCCACCTTAGTCAACAGGTTTTTTTCCCTACAAATTAATACACTATCACAGACCAGTAATTCATATTCATCATTTATTACAATTCTGAAAACTTTTAGCATTTTACCAGCTTTTCTAATATGGACCTCACATTCTTGTTAACACTCCATGGCACAAATACTCTTCCCTTTAGGCTCTGTATGTGTGTGTGTGTGTATCAATATTTCTCCCATTTTAAAGTATTACTCCTCCATAATTGTACTTCTGTTAAATCAAAGTACTTTTACTACATCTTAGTACTTCTGCTCAATCATAGTATTTCTGCTAAATCATAGTATTTTTGCCAAATCATGGTTTTTGTGCCAAATCATAACATTTGTGTTATGTTATAGTATTACTACTTAGTGGAGGAATTTCTGTCATGTTACAGTATATGTGCGGATTACAGTATTTCTGCTAAATCATAGTATTTCTACTATATTATATTTTTCTTTCTAAATATAGCATTTCTGCTATATAATTGTATTTCTGCTATGTTATAATATTTGTGCTAAACCAGAGTATTTGTGCTGAAACATAGTATTTCTGCCAAATGATAGTATTTCTGTCAAATTATACTATTTGTGCTAAAACATAGTATTAATTTAAAATGACAATATTCATAGTTGTCTCTGGTAAATCACAGTATTTCTGCTCTGTTGTACTATTTTTCTAAATCATAGTGTTTCTGTAATGCTTAAGTATTTTTGGCTAAATATATTCTTTCTGTTATCTTATACTATTTCTCCTAAATTCTTGTATTTTTGAGAAGTTATCAAGTTTCTGGTAAGTTACAATATTTCTGCTAAGTTCTGCTATGCTATTGTATTTCTGCCAAGTATTATGTTTCCTCTAAGATATTGCAGTTCTGCTAAGTTATTACATTTTCGCAAAGTTCCTTTGCTTCTGCAAAGTTTTTACAATTTCTGCAACTTTTCAGCTTTTTCAGCTAGTTTTTGCAGACAGCTTCAGCTTTAAAGCATCCACACTGCATTTTCGCAGGAAATGCAAATTTTTCTAGTTATTCTTCAAGTTGCTTCCGTACACTTTTTGGCACTTAACTACTTCCACAATTTTTATGCTATTTTCACCGTTCAAATTTTATACTATTCTGCTATTTCTGCTAATTATCGCTATGATTTTTGCTATTTTTTGCTATTATACTTTTTAAAATATTAAGCTTTTTTCCTTTAATTTGTCCCATTGAAATGAATGGAAAACTTCCAAAATTCTGCTGAAACTTCCTCTTTTTTGAAACTTAACTACTTCCTCATACTTTTGCCTAGAACAACCATTCAAACTTTAAAATGTTCACAAATTATTGGGCTATTCATGTATGATTCAGCTTTTTCATATCTGTTACGGTTTTCATCTTATCCCTCTTAAAGTTTTCAGTTGCAAAATTGTGATTTTTCACAAAATACATGCGTTGTTATGGTTGCTATGCACTTGGCTTCCAGTGTGCCACTCTAGGTTTCGCAGTCTTCTCTTCATGTCCGAACAACTTCTTGCTACTTGCTCAATTTTCACTCAACTTCCACAAATTATACATCAAAACGTAGGTATTTTTGCTGGCTTTCAGAAAATGTCACTATCATTGTTGTGGGATTTATAGAATTTTGGCAAATCTCCTCAGACCAACACAAAGTCTCAAAACTCTCCATAGAAAGTCAATGGAGAGTTTGTTCAAAATCACCGCTTGATTTCTGTAATGAGAGGCATTTTCGAATCGTCATATCTCCTTAACGAAGCGAAGTTAAGACATAAGGCTTGTCCCGGTATATCTTCAGACACTCCTGACGCTCACAATTCAAGAATGGTTTTCTCACCTATTACCATTTGGCCATGAATTACGTTTGTTTGAGGGTAGGAAATTTGTCCCTCGCTCAGATTTCTTCAGCTTTCAAACTCTGGAAATGAACCACTTTTTTCTCTTGTCATATCTTTTTGATAGATTTCCACAGAGATCTGAAAATTTCCATGACTGTTCACCAAAGCCTGCTGTCTCTTACGGTGAAAGAATGATATCGATACTCCAAATAGATTTAGAGTTAGAAGGCATTGTTTGAGGGCAGGTCAAGGCAGTTTTTGCTTCGCCTCTACTCAGTTATGGTGCATTAGAAGTCAAATATCTTTAATAATTCATATTTTAATGATAGATTGTCAACACTTGAAGATTCCCCCATCTCTTCTGAACAAAACGGTGTAAGAATGACCGTTCTAGCCCCTACGGTTAGGAAATTATGGTCATTTGTTTGAGGGGAGTCGTCACTATGAGAAATAGACTGCGAAAATCCTGTGTCTCTCTCTGTGCTGCCTGCACCTGTTTTGGCGGGAAAAAGTGCACAGGCTCTCTGATTGGTGGATTCAAATTCAGCAGCTCCCAGCCTCCTTGACTGAGCTAGAAACTTACTTCTCTCACCCTTTTTTCAGCTGTCCATTTTGCTTTTCCAATTTTTCTGTTTAAGTTATTACTATTGTGCTAAATCATACTATTTCTGCTATTTTATAAGATTTGTGCCAAATATAGTATTTTTGATTAATTATAGTTTTTCTACCAAATCATAGTACAGTATTTTTGCTTTTTATAGGATTTTTATAGGATATTTCTATTGCTTAATATAGTATTTCTGCTTTTTATAGGATTTGTGCTTAATATATTATTTCTGCTTTTTATAGGATTTGTGCTTTATATAGTATTTCTGCTAAATTACAGTATTTCTGCTTTTTATAGTATTTGTGCTAAAACATAGTATTTCTACTTAATGTAGTATTTATGCTTAATCATACTATTTCTGCTTTTATAGGATTTGTGCTTAATATAGTATTTCTGCTAAATTATAGTATTTCTGCTTTTTATAGGATTTGTGCTAAAACATAGTATTTCTACTAAATGTAGTATTTATGCTTAATCATACTATTTCTATATATTTCTGCCAGGTCCCCAGGCAGCCAATCCTCTGTGAGGACTGAGACATTCAAATTTTCAAATCAGGGCCTGCACGGCTTCCCAGCCAATCATATATGTGGGCTGAGGCATTCAAATTTGCATATTGGGGCCTTCATGGCTTCTAAGCCAGCCAATCATATCTGAGGGCTGAGGAATTCAAATCCACAAATCAGGGCCTGCACGGCTTCCCAGCCAGCCAATCATATATGTGGGCTGAGGCATTCAAATTTGCATATTGGGGAATTCGTGGCTTCTAAGTCAACAAGTCATCCATGTCATATATCTCTAAAAATTCATATTTTAATGATAAATTGTCAACACTGGAAGATTCCCCCATCTCTTCTGAACAAAACGGTGTAAGAATGACCGTTCTAGCCCCTACGGTTAGGAAATTATGGTCATTTGTTTGAGGGGAGTCGTCATTATGAGAAATAGACTGCAAAAATCCTGTCTCTCTCTCTGTGCTGCGTGCACCTGTTTTGGCGGGAAAAAGTGCACAGGCTCTCTGATTGGTGGATTCAAATTCAGCAGCTCCCAGCCTCCTTGACTGAAAACTTGCTTCTCTCTCCCTGTGTGTGTGTGTGTGTGTGTGTGTGTGTGTGTGTGTGTGTGTGTGTGACAGAGAGAGAGAGAGAGAGAGAGAGCCTTTTTATGGGATGATCTCATTGTAAGATTCAAATTCAATATATTTAGACTGGTTGACTGAATTGGATCTTGTGTGTGTGTGTGTGTGTGTGTGTGTGTGTGTGTGTGTGTGTGTGACAGAGAGAGAGAGAGAGAGAGAGAGAGAGAGAGAGAGCCTTTTTATGGGATGATCTCATTGTAAGATTTAAATTCAATATATTTAGACTGGTTGACAGAATTGGATCTTGTGTGTGTGTGTGTGTGTTTGTGTGTGTGTGTGACAGAGAGAGAGAGAGAGAGAGCCTTTTTATGGGATGATCTCATTGTAAGATTCAAATTCAATATATTTAGACTGGTTGACTGAATTGGATCTTGTGTGTGTGTGTGTGTGTGTGTGTGTGTGTGTGTGACAGAGAGAGAGAGAGAGAGAGAGAGAGAGAGAGCCTTTTTATGGGATGATCTCATTGTAAGATTTAAATTCAATATATTTAGACTGGTTGACTGAATTGGATCTTGTGTGTGTGTTTCTGTGTTTGTGTGACAGAGAGAGAGAGAGAGAGAGAGAAAGCCTTTTTATGGGATGATCTCATTGTAAGATTCAAATTCAATATATTTAGACTGGTTGACTGAATTGGATCTTGTGTGTGTGTGTGTGTGTGTGAGACAGAGAGAGAGAGAGAGAGAGAGAAAGCCTTTTTATGGGATGATCTCATTGTAAGATTTAAATTCAATATATTTTGACTGGTTGACTGAATTGGATCTTTTGTGTGTGTCTGTGTTTGTGTGACAGAGAGAGAGAGCGAGAGAGAGAGAGCCTTTTTATGGGATGATCTCATTGTAAGATTCAAATTCAATATATTAAGACTGGTTGACTGAATTGGATCTTGTGTGTGTGTCTGTGTTTGTGTGACAGAGAGAGAGAGAGAGAGAGACCCACTTTAGGGCAGCATCTCATTGTTGGAAAAAAATATAATATATTCAGCCTGGTTGACTGGCATAGACCCTCCGTGTGTCTCTCTCTCTGTGCATTTGTGTATACATATTTGATTTTGTGTGTATCTGTTGGCTGCTCCTTCTTGTTTTTTAAATTTATTTTTATTTCTTTATTTTTTTTTCACAGGTAAACAACAATTAGTTTTGAGGGAACTTAACCATGTTCCGTTTTTTTTTCAGCTTGTCATCTTACTTTTCCAGTATTTTCACTTAAGTTATTACTATTCTGCTCAATCATAGTATTTGTTCTAAATCATTGTTATTATGCTATATTGTAGTATTTCTGCTAAATCATACTATTTCTACTATATTATATTTTTCTTTCTAAATATAGCATTTCTGCTATATAATTGTATTTCTGCTATGTTATAATATTTGTGCTAAAACAGAGTATTTGTGCTGAAACATAGTATTTCTGCCAAATGATAGTATTTCTGTCAAATTATAGTATTTGTGCTAAAACATAGTATTAATTTAAAATGACAATATTCATAGTTCATCACAGTGTCTCTGGTAAATCACAGTATTTCTGCTCTGTTGTACTATTTTTCTAAATCATAGTGTTTCTGTAATGCTTAAGTATTTTTGGCTAAATATATTCTTTCTGTTATCTTATACTATTTCTCCTAAATTCATGTATTTTTGAGAAGTTATCATGTTTCTGGTAAGTTACAATATTTCTGCTAAGTTCTGCTATGCTATTGCATTTCTGCCAAGTATTATGTTTCCTCTAAGATATTGCAGTTCTGCTAAGTTATTCCATTTTCGCAAAGTTCCTTTGCTTCTGCAAAGTTTTTACAATTTCTGCAACTTTTCAGCTTTTTCAGCTAGTTTTGCATACAGCTTCAGCTTTAAAGCATCCACACTGCATTTTCGCAGGAAATGCAAATTTTTCTAGTTATTATTATTATTCTTCAAGTTGCTTCCGTACACTTTTTGGCACTTTACTACTTCCACAATTTTTATGCTATTTTCACCGTTCAAATTTTAAACTATTCTGCTATTTCTGCTAATTATCGCTATGATTTTTGCTATTTTTTGCTATTATACTTTTTAAAATATTAAGCTTTTTTCCTTTAATTTGTCCCATTGAAATGAATGGAAAACTTCCAAAATTCTGCTAAAACTTGCTCTTTTTTGAAACTTAACTACTTCCTCATACTTTCGCCTAGAACAACCATTCAAACTTTAAAATGTTCACAAATTATTGGGCTATTCATGTATGATTCAGCTTTTTCATATCTGTTACGGTTTTCATCTTATCCCTCTTTAAGTTTTCAGTTGCAAAATTTTGATTTTTCACAAAATACATGCGTTGTTATGGTTGCTATGCACTTGGCTTCCAGTGTGCCACTCTAGGTTTCGCAGTCTTCTCTTCATGTCCGAACAACTGTTTACTACTTGCTCAATTTTCACTCAACTTCCACAAATTATACATCAAAACGTAGGTATTTTTGCTGGCTTTCAGGAAATGTCACTATCATTGTTGTGGGGTTTATAGAATTTTGGCAAATCTCCTCAGACCAACACAAAGTCGCAAAACTCTCCATAGAAAGTCAATGGAGAGTTTGTTCAAAATCACCGCTGGATTTCTGTAATGAGAGGCATATTCGAATCGTCATATCTCCTTAACGAAGCGAAGTTAAGACATAAGGCTTGTCCCGGTATATCTTCAGACACTCCTGACGCTCACAATTCAAGAATTGTTTTCTCACCTATTACCATTTGGCCATGAATTACGTTTGTTTGAGGGTAGGAAATTTGTCCCTCGCTCAGATTTCTTCAGCTTTCAAACTCTGGAAATGAAGCACTTTTTTCTCTCGTCATATCTTTTTGATGGTTTTCCACAGAGACCTGAAAATCTCCATGACTGTTCACCAAAGCCTGCTGTCTCTTACGGTGAAAGAATGATATCGATATTCCAAATAGATTTAGAGTTACAAAGCGTTGTTTGAGGGCAGGTCAAGGCAGTTTTTGCTTTGCTCTACTCAGTTATGGTGCATTACAAGTCAAATATCTTTAATAATTCATATTTTAATGATAAATTGTCAACACTGGAAGATTCCCCCATCTCTTCTGAACAAAACAGTGTAAGAATGACCGTTCTAGCCCCTACGGTTAGGAAATTATGGTCATTTGTTTGAGGGGAGTCATCATTATGAGAAATAGACTGCAAAAATCCTGTGTCTCTCTGTGCTGCCTGCACCTGTTTTGGCGGGAAAAAGTGCACAGGCTCTCTGATTGGTGGATTCAAATTCAGCAGCTCCCAGCCTGCTTGACTGAGCTACAAACGTACTTCTCTCACCCTTTTTTCAGCTGTCCATTTTGCTTTTCCAATTTTTCTGTTTAAGTTATTACTATTGTGCTAAATCATACTATTTCTGCTATTTTATAAGATTTGTGCCAAATATGGTATTTCTGATTAATTATAATTTTTCTACCAAATCATAGTACAGTATTTTTGCTTTTTATAGGATTTTTATAGGATATTTATATTGCTTAATATAGTATTTCTGCTTTTTATAGGATTTGTGCTTAATATACTATTTCTGCTAAATTATAGTATTTCTGCTTTTTATAGTATTTGTGCTAAAACATAGTATTTCTACTAAATGTAGTATTTATGCTTAATCATACCATTTCTGCTTTTTATATGATTTGTGCCTAATATAGTATTTCTGCTTTTTATAGGATTTGTGCTTAATATAGTATTTCTGCTAAAACATAGTATTTCTACTAAATGTAGTATTTATGCTTAATCATACTATTTCTGCTTTTTATAGGATTTGTGCCTAATATAGTATTTCTGCTTTTTATAGTATTTGTGCTAAAACATAGTATTTCTACTAAATGTAGTATTTATGCTTAATCATACTATTTCTATATATTTCTGCCAGGTCCCCAGGCAGCCAATCCTCTGTGAGGACTGAGACATTCAAATTTTCAAATCAGGGCCTGCATGGCTTCCCAGCCAATCATATATGTGGGCTGAGGCATTCAAATTTGCATATTGGGGCCTTCATGGCTTCTAAGCCAGCCAATCATATCTGAGGGCTGAGGAATTCAAATCCACAAATCAGGGCCTGCACGGCTTGCCAGCCAGCCAATCATATATGTGGGCTGCGGCATTCAAATTTGCATATTGGGGAATTCGTGGCTTCTAAGTCAACAAGTCATCCATGTCATATATCTCTAAAAATTCATATTTTAATGATAAATTGTCAACACTTGAAGATTCCCCAATCTCTTCTGAACAAAACGGTGTAAGAATGACCGTTCTAGCCCCTACGGTTAGGAAATTATGGTCATTTGTTTGAGGGGAGTCGTCACTATGAGAAATAGACTGCAAAAATCCTGCACGGCTTCCCAGCCAGCCAATCATATCTGAGGTCTGCCGTTTCTTCTCTCGTCATATCTCAGCGACGGATGTACAGAGAGTAATGAAAATCGCGGTCAAAGTACACCAAAGTCCGCTGATTCACCCAGTACAAGAATCATGCTTCTAGTCCACCTAGTTTTTGAGTTACACAACGTGTTGTAACTCCAAAAAACGGCGCTTTTTGCCTCTCACCGCGATCTAATTCTGACTGCTCATCACCCTGTTTTTCAAGGTGCTCGCTCTCTTTCCCAGTGGCGCAGTTGGTAATGACACGGGTCTGCAACCCAGACGTCGTGGGTTCGATTCCACCTTAGTCAACAGGTTTTTTTCCATACAAATTAATACACTATCACAGACCAGTAATTCATATTCATCATTTATTACAATTCTGCAAACTTTTAGCATTTTACCAGCTTTTCTAATATGGACCTCACATTCTTGTTAACACTCCATGGCACAAATACTCTTCCCTTTAGGCTCTGTATGTGTGTGTGTCTGTGTATCAATATTTCTCCCATTTTAAAGTATTACTCCTCCATAATTGTATTTCTGTTAAATCAAAGTACTTTTACTACATCTTAGTACTTCTGCTCAATCATAGTATTTCTGCTAAATCATAGTATTTTTGCCAAATCATGGTTTTTGTGCCAAATCATAACATTTGTGTTATATTATAGTATTACTACTAAGTGGAGGAATTTCTGTCATGTTACAGTATATGTGCTGATTACAGTATTTCTGCTAAATCATAGTATTTCTACTATATTATATTTTTCTTTCTAAATATAGCATTTCTGCTATATAATTATATTTGTGCTATGTTATAATATTTGTGCTAAAACAGAGTATTTGTGCTGAAACATAGTATTTCTGCCAAATGATAGTATTTCATTCAAATTATAGTATTTGTGCTAAAACATAGTATTAATTTAAAATGACAATATTCATAGTTCATCACAGTGTCTCTGGTAAATCACAGTATTTCTGCTCTGTTGTACTATTTTTCTAAATCATAGTGTTTCTGTAATGCTTAAGTATTTTTGGCTAAATATATTCTTTCTGTTATCTTATACTATTTCTCCTAAATTCTTGTATTTTTGAGAAGTTATCAAGTTTCTGGTAAGTTACAATATTTCTGCTAAGTTCTGCTATGCTATTGTATTTCTGCCAAGTATTATGTTTCCTCTAAGATATTGCAGTTCTGCTAAGTTATTCCATTTTCGCAAAGTTCCTTTGCTTCTGCAAAGTTTTTACAATTTCTGCAACTTTTCAGCTTTTTCAGCTAGTTTTTGCAGACAGCTTCAGCTTTAAAGCATCCACACTGCATTTTCGCAGGAAATGCAAATTTTTCTAGTTCTAGTTGCCACTTTTTTTTGCTTTTTTTGGCACTTAACTACTTCCACAATTTTTATGCTATTTTCACCGTTCAAATTTTATACTATTCTGCTATTTCTGCTAATGATCGCTATGATTTTTGCTATTTTTTGCTATTATAGTTTTTAAAATATTAAGATTTTTTCCTTTAATTTGTCCCATTGAAATGAATGGAAAACTTCCAAAATTCTGCTAAAACTTGCTCTTTTTTGAAACTTAACTACTTCCTCATACTTTCGCCTAGAACAACCATTCAAACTTTAAAATGTTCACAAATCATTGGGCTATTCATGTATGATTCAGCTTTTTCATATCTGTTACGGTTTTCATCTTATCCCTCTTTAAGTTTTGAGTTGCAAAATTTAGATTTTTCACAAAATACATGCGTTGTTATGGTTGCTATGCACTTGGCTTCCAGTGTGCCACTCTAGGTTTCGCAGTCTTCTCTTCATGTCCAAACAACTTCTTGCTACTTGCTCAATTTTCACTCAACTTCCACAAATTATACATCAAAACGTAGGTATTTTTGCTGCCTTTCAGAAAATGTCACTATCATTGTTGTGGGATTTATAGAATTTTGGCAAATCTCTTCAGACCAACACAAAGTCTCAAAACTCTCCATAGAAAATCAATGGAGAGTTTGTTCAAAATCACCGCTGGATTTCTGTAATGAGAGGCATATTCGAATCGTCATATCTCCTTAACGAAGCGAAGTTAAGACATAAGGCTTGTCCCGGTATATCTTCAGACACTCCTGACGCTCACAATTCAAGAATTGTTTTCTCACCTATTACCATTTGGCCATGAATTACGTTTGTTTGAGGGTAGGAAATTCGTCCCTCGCTGGGATTTCTTCAGCTTTCAAACTCTGGAAATGAACCACTTTTTTCTCTCGTCATATCTTTTTGATGGATTTCCACAGAGACCTGAAAATTTCCATGACTGTTCACCAAAGGCTGCTGTCTCTTACGGTGAAAGAATGATATCGATACTCCAAATAGATTTAGAGTTAGAAAGCGTTGTTTGAGGGCAAGTCGAGGCAGTTTTTGCTTTGCTCTACTCAGTTATGGTGCATTACAAGTCAAATATCTTTAATAATTCATATTTTAATGATAAATTGTCAACACTGGAAGATTCCCCCATCTCTTCTGAACAAAACGGTGTAAGAATGACAGTTCTAGCCCCTACGGTTAGGAAATTATGGTCATTTGTTTGAGGGGAGTCGTCACTATGAGAAATAGACTGCAAAAATCCCGTGTCTCTCTGTGCTGCGTGCACCTGTTTTGGCGGGAAAAAGTGCACAGGCTCTCTGATTGGTGGATTCAAATTCAGCAGCTCCCAGGCAGCTTGACTGAGCTAGAAACTTACTTCTCTCACCCTTTTTTCAGCTGTCCACTTTGCTTTTCCAATTTTTCTGTTTAAGTTATTACTATTGTGCTAAATCATACTATTTCTGCTATTTTATAAGATTTGTGCCAAATATAGTATTTTTGATTAATTATAATTTTTCTACCAAATCATAGTACAGTATTTTTGCTTTTTATAGGATTTTTATAGGATATTTATATTGCTTAATATAGTATTTCTGCTTTTTATAGGATTTGTGCTTAATATAGTATTTCTGCTAAATTATAGTATTTCTGCTTTTTATAGTATTTGTGCTAAAACATAGTATTTCTACTAAATGTAGTATTTATGCTTAATCATACTATTTGTATATATTTCTGCCAGGTCCCCAGGCAGCCAATCCTCTGTGAGGACTGAGACATTCAAATTTTCAAATCAGGGCCTGCACGGCTTCCCAGCCAATCATATATGTGGGCTGAGGCATTCAAATTTGCATATTGGGGCCTTCATGGCTTCTAAGCCAGCCAATCATATCTGAGGGCTGAGGAATTCAAATCCACAAATCAGGGCCTGCACGGCTTCCCAGCCAGCCAATCATATATGTGGGCTGAGGCATTCAAATTTGCATATTGGGGAATTCGTGGCTTCTAAGTCAACAAGTCATCCATGTCATATATCTCTAAAAATTCATATTTTAATGATAAATTGTCAACACTTGAAGATTCCCCCATCTCTTCTGAACAAAACAGTGTAAGAATGACCGTTCTAGCCCCTACGGTTAGGAAATTATGGTCATTTGTTTGAGGGGAGTCTTCACTATGAGAAATACAGGGAGTGCAGAATTATTAGGCAAGTTGTATTTTTGAGGAATAATTTTATTATTGAACAACAACCATGTTCTCAATGAACCCAAAAAACTCATTAATATCAAAGCTGAATGTTTGTGGAAGTAGTTTTTAGTTTGTTTTTAGTTTTAGCTATTTTAGGGGGATATCTGTGTGTGCAGGTGACTATTACTGTGCATAATTATTAGGCAACTTAACAAAAAACAAATATATACCCATTTCAATTATTTATTTTTACCAGTGAAACCAATATAACATCTCCACATTCACAAATATACATTTCTGACATTCAAAAACAAAACAAAAACAAATCAGCGACCAATATAGCCACCTTTCTTTGCAAGGACACTCAAAAGCCTGCCATCCATGGATTCTGTCAGTGTATTGATCTGTTCACCATCAACATTGCGTGCAGCAGCAACCACAGCCTCCCAGACACTGTTCAGAGAGGTGTACTGTTTTCCCTCCTTGTAAATCTCACATTTGATGATGGACCACAGGTTCTCAATAGGGTTCAGATCAGGTGAACAAGGAGGCCATGTCATTAGTTTTTCTTCTTTTATACCCTTTCTTGCCAGCCACGCTGTGGAGTACTTGGACGCGTGTGATGGAGCATTGTCCTGCATGAAAATCATGTTTTTCTTGAAGGATGCAGACTTCTTCCTGTACCACTGCTTGAAGAAGGTGTCTTCCAGAAACTGGCAGTAGGACTGGGAGTTGAGCTTGACTCCATCCTCAACCCGAAAAGGCCCCACAAGCTCATCTTTGATGATACCAGCCCAAACCAGTACTCCACCTCCACCTTGCTGGCGTCTGAGTCGGACTGGAGCTCTCTGCCCTTTACCAATCCAGCCACGGGCCCATCCATCTGGCCCATCAAGACTCACTCTCATTTCATCAGTCCATAAAACCTTAGAAAAATCAGTCTTGAGATATTTCTTGGCCCAGTCTTGACGTTTCAGCTTGTGTGTCTTGTTCAGTGGTGGTCGTCTTTCAGCCTTTCTTACCTTGGCCATGTCTCTGAGTATTGCACACCTTGTGCTTTTGGGCACTCCAGTGATGTTGCAGCTCTGAAATATGGCCAAACTGGTGGCAAGTGGCATCTTGGCAGCTGCACGCTTGACTTTTCTCAGTTCATGGGCAGTTATTTTGCGCCTTGGTTTTTCCACACGCTTCTTGCGACCCTGTTGACTATTTTGAATGAAACGCTTGATTGTTCGATGATCACGCTTCAGAAGCTTTGCAATTTTGAGACTGCTGCATCCCTCTGCAAGATATCTCACTATTTTTGACTTTTCTGAGCCTGTCAAGTCCTTCTTTTGACCCATTTTGCCAAAGAAAAGGAAGTTGCCTAATAATTATGCACACCTGATATAGGGTGTTGATGTCATTAGACCACACCCCTTCTCATTACAGAGATGCACATCACCTAATATGCTTAATTGGTAGTAGGCTTTTGAGCCTATACAGCTTGGAGTAAGACAACATGCATGAAGAGGATGAAGTGGACAAAATACTCATTTGCCTAATAATTCTGCACTCCCTGTATATGTGTGTGTGTGTGTGTGTGTGTGTGTGTATATAAGATAATATGATATATATATATATAATATTATTTCATATTTTGACCCAGACTGAAAGAATATGTAGTTACATTTCAAAACCTAGTTCTAAACATTTTTTGATAAGACAATGCTGTGAAATATTGGTACAAAGGTTTAGCTTCTTCATACCTCAATCTTTGTATAAGCAGTGCTGTGCAGCTGTGGCCCATATGCGGTGTGGTTCAGCTTCATGTGGGAGAGGTTAATCTGGTCTCCCACATTAAAGGTGTGAATTCCTGCCTCCCTCCAGAGGCAGACTGACATGGTATAACCATCCTGAAATCACAAATATGACAGAATTATAGATTTATTAATTAAATAATCCAAAATCCAGTAACTAGAAAAAGAAAGCCCACAGCCTCATACACTCTGCTCATGTACCAGCAATGTCAAATTTGTCACATTAGTTTAACCAATTTCAATATAAAACTAAAATTGCATCATTACCTCCTTTAGCTGGAGTTTTCGCAAGGGAACGTGCTGTTTTCCTGACACTACGTCCTTTACTGCAGAAAACTGAAAAGTAAATTGAAATAAAATATCAGTAATAGTTAGTGTATTGATATGTGGTAGGTTTTTATTTCTTCAGTAAGATTTTTAGATTATATTATTGCTGTTATTAAGTATTCTTCATTGAGCTTATCAGAAGCAGTTTATTAGGATGTTTTTCATGATTATGAAACAGCTTGAAGGAAATCTTTCTACAAACAATACATTTGTAACTTAGTTGGATTCTTAAGTGACAGCAACATAAATGAAAAGTTTGCCAGTTTACAAATTCTAGTTGGTGTCCATTATGCCCAATTCAGGGTAATTTTGCCAGTTTCCATTGTATCTTTTTTCATTTTTATTATAAAGTATATATTAAGATGAAGACCTTTGTATAAATTTATATACACAGGTATATAAAATAATTATTCTGTTTGTTTTTTATTATCAAGTAGAGACTGTTCATTAGAATCTAGCCCTTACAATACAAATGTATGTAGACACAATGCAAATTGGCTGCATAAATACCAGAAACGGTCTTAGGAAAATATTTTAAAAAAATTGTGCTTAACAATCTTAACAGAATTTAGTCTCTGCTTGACAGCAAAAATTATTTTTAACTGTAAAAAAATACACGCAATAATGGGTTATTTGGAAACCTAAAGCCATGTAAATTCTGATGGAACCACAAATACTTACCTCCACCACCTCCCCTTGGACTGTGATGAGCCCGCCATTTGTGGAGCTCATCTTCAGAGGTGTCAGTGGAGCAGGAGGATGTAGAAGATGCTCTGCTTCGGTGAAGCGATCCTCACTAACAGTTAGGGTGGGAGCCCTAAAAAATTGGGTTCGTGCAGTTATATTTATATTGTATGGTGGGGCCGTGCCCCTGAGTTCGTACCCCCTCATTATGTAGCACCCCCCCTGCTGGATTTTAGAGGAAAACTCCTCAAATATTGTGACCTTGGTCACAGTCTGGGTATCTGTGATGGCTGCCACAGTGTTCTTTTTGGTAATCAGGGGTTTAGCTGTCCCATCTTGGAAGTCCCAGCTAATGACCCTCAGCTGGTCGCATGATCTTAACACTTTGAAGTGCAGCGGGGGTGGCCGGAAATACGGCGTGTCAGGGCGAGTATTTAGAAGCTTCATCAAAGCCATTCTGAAAAAAAGGCAACACAAAAAATATTAAAAAGTTAATACATTTCTGTTACAACCAAGGGTCATATAATATGGTAACACCTGTAGATTTTGTGCAGTCTCTTTGTCAAACAAAAGTCAAAAATACCTTTCTGAGGTTCCCGCTTAAAAATGACAGGCCAAAAAACCCAGGCCTGTCTAAAAGTATTTTTCTGATATTAAATACAATGTTGGTTTTAAAATAAAGCTAACAGTTCTAAGATTTCATTGAATTAATGCAAATATTACAGCAAAGAGAGTTGGTCAAAGTAACTGAAGACTGAACTCATACTCATAGAACCAATGAGATGTTTTTTCTTACCAAATTTTTATTCATTTATTTTTTGTATTTTCTAGCATATAATGTCCTTTGAAAATATGCTGGCAATACACTCCAGAAAATAAGGAATCATCACATGAATATTATCTGTGCAAAGATTGATGCTGCTGAAGTGAAACACAGTGAAAGAACAGTTTTAGTTAAGACAAAGCTGGGTATTCATAATTTGTGAATAGCTTCTTTGGCTCTAAATTTGTGAACAAGAAATGATTTAACTTTATTTAAATGCCTAAAATATTTGTTGTTTGTTGGAGATCCCCCCCTCCACACACACGAACGTAATGCACTTGCATAGTTCCTGTGGCTGTGGCTCTTTCTATTGGTCCCCCTTGTTAATCATTTGAGCCAATAGAATGACAGTAATCTAGCACGCTTTCATGTCAGTCACAACCTCTGTAACCGCGCAGAAAATGGCCTTTTTTTGACGAGTAATGGCTCTGAGGCATTGTGGGAAATGAAGTTATTCAAAATATGGTTTCCATTAGGTTTTTGTTTAAGTCTTTTAGCCTAACTCCTATTGGTTATTCAGTTTTTGTATAGCTTAATTGAGAAAGTGCTAGAAAGTGTTGTTGCCAGGGCAGAGTGCCAGCCTTAAGCAAAGTTAGAGACTCACAGCTCAAACTTCTTAAAGTTTATAAAACTGTTATAGATCTTGAAGATTTGTCAAATTCGTTAAGATCTTAATATTTCATATAAAAAATTAGGACTGAAATTATTTTTCATTAATACATTTAGATCTTTTTTTCAATTAAATACCCATGAGACAATAAGTTCATCAACTATGACACCCACTAATATATTACTGTCAATAGTAAATGTGAATTTATTGATAATGAATTTCTCTGCAATAGAAACGTAACATAGGAAAAAGAAAGAAAAGTCAGATTAAATTTTGGTACTTTGACAGTCTTTATATTGACAGCAAGTTAAATGGTTAGATCTTGTGTAGTGCCCTATATTGTATTATACATATTATAAGGGTAGTAAAAAAAACACCCTCAAAATTCAATCCGGTTGTTCAGTCTGACGTCACTAGCCGTGTCTGGACCTAAACTCCGCTGCAGGTCCATATATCAAATGATCACTATGGCATTACTGAGAGTTGAAAAACTGTCTAAAGTCTTTCATCTTTAATAAAATGATCAGCGTTCTGCTCTACCAGGTGTAACAATTGAGTTTAACATCCAGGCATCCATGAAAACGGAATTTATGACATTTAACGGAGTTAGAAGTCGGATACTTACGTTTTATGAAGTTTTTGAGAACAGTAAGAGCCGTCTGTGTCCCTCGAAGTATCTTAGAAAGATTCAGAAAGATCAAATAAGGTTCCCGCCGGTCTTTAAGTTACAACTTGTGACGTAATCTGTTGTCACCCGCCCTGATTGGCTAACTACGATTGTGTTTCGTGATTGGACTGCCTTGTGTTGATTTTATGTTATCACTGTTTTGGGTTTTTTTTTGTTTATTAACTCGTCTAATTTTAATTATGGAATTATCATTACTATTTTATAAGTCTCAAACGTAAAATTTGAGATTTATAAAATCTGTTATAGGACTTTGGAGTTGACGTCACGCCGCAATGCATTGTGGGAGCATGCCACCATTTTATCAGGCCACGAATCAAAACAAACACACTCGTTCGGACGGAAGATATAAACCGTACTTAAAAGCAGCTCAAAACAAAAAGAACGTTATAGACTCAGATTGTGTCGGATGCGAAGAGATAGCGTGCATTGGAAATGTGGACCCGTATGAAAAAACGGCAGTGGAGCAGAAACCCCGAAGCCTGATATATTTCCGTACCTGTGGAGTCAGCGCATACACAGCGAACCAGTTTCGCAATTATAAATGTCTGGAGGCGCACATCCGATTAACCAATGGTTGGTTACAAGATTTGGCTATTTTTAGACTCCACGTTGTGAATACGTCGTCATTCAAACAAAGGTAAGTCAGCTTGAGTACTGCCAGTAAAATGCGTTTGATTTCCCTCCGAACATTCAGATTAGTGCAGCATAAATTCATTCATGAGGGGAAATTACAGTGAGAACATGTTGAGGGTTAGATGGATAATATAGTGAGTTCAGTGCACTGATATGACATTGTCCTGAAGGATTTAGTCATTCTCTATGGTTAAAGAAATTGCACTAATGAATCCATATTTATTATATGTAATTCTAATTACACGTCTTGCTTCCGTGTTTGTGTGCTGTGTAACTAAAATACATTTATTTTAGTTTTATACATTGATTAATGACCTGCAGTCTTTGATCGTCACTTAAGTTGAACTTTGTGTTGTCTTATAAATCATACACAAAATGCCACATTGAAAAAAGGTTTTATTATCATTTTGACACTTGAATTAAATTTATTTCCAGAAATAACTTTTAAAACTTAGGGTAATTGAATATCAGTTACCTGTATTCTAGTGCTATTTATTAAAATTACATTTTAATAAAGGTATGCTATTTGGGTACTCTGTCGGACACTGAGAAAGGTCAGAGAAATTATACTCTGAGAGACTTGGTAAACAATGCATGCATGGTTGTTCAATTCAGTTCAGTGTTGCTGTTTGTCTACTTGTAAAAAGATGAATTCACAGAATTATAAATGACTCTGACTAACTTGAGCTTCATTTTGAGTGCCATCATCTAGCCCTCTTTGTACCTGGTGGATGTCACAGGCCTCTGCCTCTCAATTATTGTATAGCCATTGTGTGTAAGACTGCCTCTCTATGTGCTTTAGTCCAGACAGAGCAGAGGTTCAGGACCCTGTTGTCCTTATTTCTGATTGGTGTTGGTGTGTAGCTGGCAGTGTTGTCTGGGCTTATGCTGGGCAGACACTGTGCGATTTTTGGCCCATTTTGAGCCGATTTTTGAGTCGTGCGACCGTTTTGGCGATCGGCCCGATTTTGGCCTTCATCGTGTGTCGTGCATCGTGTAGTATACGTGGGGTAACGAGAAGCGATTAACACCTCACGACCAGCTCCCGATCATCAATCGCTTGGTCCTGCCTCGGGACCGTCGTGAGGGTGTCACCGCAGCTTCTCACACTTCGCACGCGCAACCACAAATGTCAGCGAAAAAGACGGCGCAGCACGGCAGTGCAGCCTGTGATCTGGACACAAGCGATGGAGGCACTTGTAGAACTTTGGAAAGCTCATCCGAGCCTTTTCGATGTGGCCTCACAAAATTATCACGACCACAACAACCGTGAAAATAGTTGGATAGACATTGCTGCTCAATCACAGCTGCCTGATCAATGTTTTTCATTAGCAATTTAGCAAAGTTGATGGCGGTGGTGTGTGTGTCTGTGTGAGTGAAAGACGGAGAGGGAGAGCGAGCGACAGAATTTCTGTTATAACCTTCATTTTATGGACGCACAGTGTGAGCACTCGGGTCGCATCAGAGCATCGGGCCGTATAGTGTGAGACCTGCATCGTGACCTACGAACTTCTAACCCCTGCGAGTCAATCGTGCAGTTTGAGCAGGAGCTGAATCGCGCGACTGACAACATCGCACAGTGTGAGCCTTGCTCTTTCAATCAGAAATGAAGCTGCAGGTTGTCTCTTCACACCTACACTGAGACAGAGCAACAGTGAGACAAACCCAAACAGCACTGAGATTCATATTCAGGCCTGACCCTTTAATGTTCTTTTCTAACCTGCAATAAATAATATGTTATATGCTTGTTTGATAAGTATTTAAAAAAAAAAAAAATTTGTTATTGCTTTTTTTCAGGGGTTGGAACCAGGGCCAGCTATTAAGTGGTCATCACCAGACCAAGGCTCAATCGACTCATGGAAGGAGGAATCAGGTGAGATAGTAAGCTGCTGTTATATACAATATTAGTGTACAACAGTCAGGTAACATGCTCCAAGCACAATAGAAAGTGCAATGTTTCAATATAATTAATATAATTATATATACATCCTACAGCAGCTATTCACAAAAGTAAAGACAAATAAACATAAACAGTAAAACTTGTAAACAGACCAAAAACTGTCAGACGTTGACAATCCAGTTAAAAGTGATTTAAGTGATGAATAAAGTGCTCTAACTTTAAGTGCTCAGGTGCAAAACTATTGTGTGCGGGGTAGTTTTTAAGTGTATATATTGTTGTTGTTATTATTATTATTATTATTATTATTATTGTCATTATTACACAGATGACTTTCACAGTGCCTCATTTTACACTCATATTATTATGTGAGGCATTTAACAGAAATAAACTGTACAACGACTTGGCTGGTGACCCACTTCACATCTCCTTGCTAAACACTGGAGAATCATGCAAAGACTTTGATGTAACAGATTGACCTCTAACAGCAACCATGGGCATCAGTGATGAGAAAACCTGTGTTGAGACAGCATTGGTGAGTGCGCTTTCTTACCAGCAGCCCAAATTAGCCACAACATCTGTAAACATTTACCAAGATCCTCCTCTTTACCTGACACTGCTACTCTACACTGTGAGTACAGGCTGGACCCCACAGAGTGTGTGCATGTCTGCAGTGAGGATGAAAGCACAGACGACATGGCAAATAAGATTGAGACAGCAACAGGAGAACAGGCAGCCGACCAGGAGTGGCATCAGTTCCACAGGCCAAGATTACATCTTCATGTTTAAGAGGTTTGTTATATGAGGGGTGAAACTGTGCAGAGAGAATCCTCAAAGGAACGAGACAGACTGCAGACGTGAGCACAGGGACAGACATGGAGTTTAACGCAGCTGGAGAAAACTGCAAATTGAAAAACTTTAACTATAGGCCTCATGGCCTCGTTGTCCACCCTGACGCTCCCTGGCTTGGTTCCTCACGAGATGGGTTGATCTTTGATCCATCTGCACAGCCACCGTTTGGACTGCTTGAGATAAAGTGTCTTTATGTGAGGAATTATGTTCACTTCAGATACCTTCAACTAAGAATGGCACCCTGTCTCTCTGTAAAAGTCACTCGTAACGACTATGTTGACACAAAGTTAACAGCAGCATCAGAGAGAGCGTGGACTGGTATTACTTTCATGTTCACACGCTGATGCACTTCTCTCTTAAAAATAATTTGATTTCTATTGTGTGGTCTTAAAAAAGTACGCGTGATTTAAAGATGCCAAGTTAAATGTTCAGTATGTTGGTCACACCACACACATGCACTCTCCAGTTTCTTCTTCTCATCTAATGCAATCTTAATGGTAAACCAACAGGGTGCTTGGTTGCATAATTAGCTGTGCATATGTTGAAATAAATGTAGGTTTTCTTTATTCTTGGCAGGAAAAACATATATCCAAGTGTAAATCAGTGCAATTCATAAATGTGATTATGTAAACATTACTAAAATAGCCAAAGCATAGTTCCAATATTTACATTTGAGGGGCTACAATCACTAAAATCTGAATTTCATTAAAACCATTTTTTTACATTTACTTGTTAAAAATTGTTGTTTGTTATCAATAATTAGAGCTCTAATCATTTACATCATATATAATCTACCTGAACCAATATAAAACTATTTACTATAAAAATAGTGCAGTTACAAGCACTGGTCTGAGCGGTGCAGCTTTTTAAAACATTTTGTTGAATTCAATCAGTGGAATAAATACAAGACTACAGCTGCTGCAGAGGTCTCGTAGCTTTAGTATATGAGGTGCCCTATCTCCCAGATGAGCAATCTAAATGCCAAGTGAACTGTGCAACTTCACTGACAGTGAAATCTTTAGCCAAAGTTTTAACCAGGGGTTTGTTTTGATAATACTTAGGAAGCAGACGTGTGCACTGCCAGCACCGTTCAGAGGGATAATGGTGTCAAATATTTTGATCGCCTTGATGCTTCTAATTGCTGTCTCCACATGTATCATTAGACGTGAAATCTTCTAAGTGAATAGTGTGTGGTAATAAATCTTATCATTCGATTCAGGGTAGTGTGGGATTTGTGCTGATGAAAACATTTTATCCCAGTATTCAGACATGAATGTCAGAACACTGAAAATACACTTGGAATCATGGTTCCAATCATCTCAGGAGAAATGCATATCCCAATTGCATTGAGTAAGGTGCACCAATTTCATGATAATTTTTTTTTAAGAAAATAAATGTGTTGACATGGTTTTTCTGCCAATTTTTCACAAGTAGTTTTGAGGTAACTTCATCTTGTTCTGTTTATTTATTTATTTATTTCAGTTTTGTGTCATAACTGTCATAAATGTTCACTAAGATATGACATTTTTAACTAGATATATTTTTTGCTATGATATAGTATTTGTGCTTATTATATTATTATATTTCTGCTGAGTCACACTGTTTTCCAAAGTTGTTACTTTTCTGCTAAATTATAGTATTTCTGCTACAATGTTATAGTATTGTATACCAAGTTATACTGTTAAACCATTTCTTCCAAATTGTTATGTTTGTGCTAAATATTAACATTTCAGCTGAATTACAATACTTCTGCTATTTTATACTATTTCTTAGTAAGTTACAATATTTCGGCCAAGTTGCATTTCAGCTAAATTTTAAAATTTTTGCTAAGTTGTTATGCTTCTGCAAATTGATTAAAAGTTCAACTACTTTTCAAATACTTATTTCAGCTTCTTCAGCTGTTTTCAGCAGACAGCTTCAGCTTTACAGCATCCACACTGCATTTTCGCAGGAAATGCAAATTTTTCTAGAAGTCCCAAGAGTTCCTCTTGGGACTTCCGTACACTTTTTGGCACTTAACTACTTCCACAATTTTCAGCCGATTTTCACCGTTCAAATTTTAAACTATTCTGCTATTTCTGCTAATGTGTGCTATGACTTTTGGTATTTTTCACTATTATACTTTTTAAAATATTAAGCTTAATTTGTCCCATTGAAATGAATGGGAAACTTCTGCAATTCTGCTAAAATTTGCTCTTTTTTGAAACTTAACTACTTCCTCATATTTTCACGTAGAACAACCATTCAAACTTTAAAATGTTCTCAAATTATTGGGCTATTCAGGTATAAATCAGCTTTTTCAAATCTTTTACCGTTTTACTTTTATGCCTCTTAAAGTTTTCAGTTGCAAAATTGTGATTTTTCACAAAATACATGCGTTGTTATGGTTGCTATGCACTTGGCTTCCAGTGTGCCACTGAAGGTTTTGCAGTCTTCTCTTCATGTCCGAACAACTGTTTGCTACTTGCTCAATTTTCACTCAACTTCCACAAATTATACATCAAAACGTAGGTATTTTTGCTGGCTTTCAGAAAATGTCACTATTATTGTTGTGGGATTTATAGAATTTTGGCAAATCTCCTCAGACCAACACAAAGTCACAAAACTCTCCATAGACAGTCAATGGAGAGTTTATTCAAAATCACCGCTGGATTTCTCTAATGAGAGGCATTTTCAAATTGTCATATCTCCTTAACAAAGCAAAGTTGAGACATGAGGCTTGTGCCAATATATCTTCAGACTCTCCTGATGCTCACAATTCAAAAAAATTTCCCTCACCTATTACCGTTTGGCAATGAATGACATTTGTTTGAGGGTAGGAAATTTGTCCCTCGCTCAGATTTCTTCAGATTTCAATCTCTGGAAATGAAACACTTTTTTCTCTCGTCATATCTTTTAAATGGATTTCCAGAGAGACCTGAAAATTTCCATGACTGTTCACCAAAGCCTGCTGTTTCTTACGGTGAAAGAATGATTTTGATACTCCATATAGATTTAGAGTGACAAAACATTTTTTGAGGGAAATTCAAGGCAGTTTTTGCTTCGCCTCTACTCAGTTACAGTGTATTACAAGTCATATATCTTTAATAATTTATATTTTATCTCTGATTTATGAAGACCCAAAGATTCCCCCATCTGTTCTGAACAAAACGATGTCTGAATGAACGTTCTAACCCCCACGGTTAGGAAATTATGGCCATTTGTTCGAGGGAATCCTGAATGTCAGAAATACACTGAAGAAAACTCACACCTCTCTCTGTGTCTGTGTGTGTAAAGGCTGATTACAGCAGGTGCAGCTAATTCAACTGACCTACATATACCAAGCCCAGACTCTCAACAGCTCCTGTTCCCTTTACTCTCTGTGTATGTGTGTCTGTGTATCAATATTTCTCCTATGTTAAAGTATTACTCCTCAATCATAGTATTTCTGCTAAAGCAAAGTACTTCTACTACATCTTAGTACTTCTGCTAAATCATAGTATTTCTGCTAAATCATAGTATATTTGCCAAATCATGGTATTTGTGCAAAATCATGGTTTTCGGGCCAAATCATAATATTTCTGTTATGTTATAGTATTACTACTAAGTGGAGGAATTTCTGTTATGTTATAGTATATGTGCTGAATATAGTATATGTGCCAAATCATAGCATTTATCCCAAATCATAGTATTAATGCCAAATTACAGTATTTCTGCTAAAAAGCAGAAATAGTACCTTTTAGCAGGAATTTCTACCAAAAGATAGTATTTCTGCTAAATCAGAGTATTCCTGCCAAATCATAGTATTTGTACTAAATCATAGTACTTGTGCCAAATCATAGTATTTGTACCAAAGCATCGTATTTGTATGGAATCATAGTATTTCTTCTAAATCATAGTATTTCAGTCAAATCTAAGTAGTTGTGCTAAAACGCAGTATTTCTGCTGAATCATAGTATTTCTGCCAAATCATAGTATTCCTTCAAAATCATAGTACTACTGCAATTTCATAGTATTTGAGCGAAATCATAGTATATGCAGTGTTGGGGAGTAACGGAATACATGTACCGCCGTTACGTATTTAAAATACAAAATATGAGTAACTGTATTCCGTTACAGTTACCGTTTAAAAAGGTGGTATTTAGAATACAGTTACTTTGTTGAAATAAATGGATTACACTGCGGTACTTTCCTGTTTCATTTTGTCGCGGGTCAGGACTGTTTGGGTTTTGTTTGACAGCTACGTTCTGTTGTTCCAGGCGGCAGCGTTACGGTTGCCATGGTTACAGGGCGACGCTCTCTCTCTCTCTCTGCGACTGTGTGTTTCCTGGGTGAGAGAGCGCCTTTTCGTTGTTGTTGTTGTTGTGCTAAGCTAACAGGCAGAATGCTACAAGCATAGCTCTAAAGAATGTAGCATCATGGGCAGTGTAGTCCGTGTTGCAGGGAGAATGGACTGCCATACACGTTATGGGTCTGTGAGCGCGAGGAGGGAGAAAAAGGGGAGTGGAAAGGTACGAGTTGTCATCGAGGAAAAACGGGAGCTGGAAGCATGTAAATATAATAATAACCACTGTAGCCAAGAAGAGAGCCTGACGAGCCCAGTTGTAAGTAAGCTATTAAGACTCGACTGTACACTGTGTTCGTGTTTTCCTCCGAAAACAATAAGTTCCGTTGCAGCAGTCTTTCAACGCCTCTCTCTGTCTCTCGCAAGAAAAGTTGACCCACACAACAAAGTAAAGCTATTTTTCGGCTACGAGCCGACAGGGACCCCGCCGTATTAGTCAGAGGTCCCTTTACTACAGTTCGGAGTCGCGGACCTTCAGTAATAGTAATAAATCACACAGCAATAGTACATTCACGTTGTTGTAAAAAGCATGATAATATATTAAGTAATCCAAAGTATTCAGAATACGTTACTGTCATTGAGTAACGTAACGGAATACGTTACAGAATACATTTTGGGGCATGTATTCTGTAATCTGTAATGGAATACATTTTAAAAGTAACCTTCCCAACACTGAGTATATGTGCAAAAACATACTATGTCTGCAAAATCACAGTATATCTGTTATTTTATAGTATTACTACTAAGTCACAGTATTTCTGCCAATTTATAGTATTTGTACCCAATCATAGTATTTTTGCCATGTCATCATATTTGTGCCGAATCATGGTATTTTTGCAAAATCGTGGTATTTGTGCCAAATTATAGTATTTGTGCCCAATTAATAATTCTGTTATGTTATAGTATTACTACTAAGTCGTAGAATATCTGTTATGTTATAGTGTATCTGCGGAATATAGTATATGTGCCAAATCATAGTATTTATACCAAATCACAGTATTTGTGCTAAAACATAGTATTTCTGCCATATGTAAAGTGTAAAGTGTGCGTGTTAGTCCCCATAGGGAAATAACCTAAATATTGTGGTATTTGTGCAAGAACATTGAATTTCTGCAAATTCAAAGTATTTCTTTTATGTTATACTATTACTACTAAGGCATAGAATTTCTGCCAAATCATAGTATTCCTTCAAAATCATAGTATTACTGCAATTTCATAGTATTTGAGCGAAATCGTATTATATGTGCAAAAACATACTATGTCTGCAAAATCACAGTATATATGTTATATTATAGTATTACTAATAAGTCACAGTTTTTCTGCCAACTCGTAGTATTTCTTCTAAATCATAGTATTTCTGCCAAATCTCAGTAGTTGTGGTAAAACGCAGTATTATTGCCAAATCATAGTATTTGTACCCAATCATAGTATTTTTGCTAAATCATTGCATTTGTGCCAAATCATAGTATTTGTGCAAAAACATAGCATGGCTGCAAAATCATAGTATATCTGTTATGTTATAGTATTACTACTAAGTCAAAGTATTTCTGCTTTGTTATAGTACTTGTGCTAAAACGCAGTATTTCTGCCAAATAATAGAATTATTGCAATTTCATACTATTTGAAGGAAATCATAGTATATGTGCAAAAACATAGTATGTCTGCAAAATCATATTATATCTGTTATCTTATAGTATTACTACTAAGTCATAGTATTTCTTCTTTGTTATAATATTTGTGCTAAAACGTAGTATTTCTGCCAAATCATAGTATTACTGCTATTTCATAGTATTTGAGAGAAATTACAGTGTTTCTGCAAAAACATAGTATGTTTTCTGCTAAATCACAAATCATAAATTATGTTTTAGCACAAATGCAATGCTTTGGCTCAAATACTATGATTTGGCAGAATTTTCTGTGTTTCAGCACAAATTATATGACTTGGCAGAAGAAATATTATTTAGTATAAATACTAAGTTTTAGCACAAATACTACGTTTTAGCATAAATACTATGTTTTAGCACAGATTTAGCTAAATATTATGATTTGTCACAAATGCTATGATTTGGTACAAATACTGTTATTTGGTACAAACACTGTGATTTACCAGAAATACTGTGATTTGGCAGAAATACTATCTATTGCTTCAAATATTATGTTATGTTCAAAATTTTAAAAATTCAGCTTTTTCTGCTAACGTGTGCTATGTCTTTTGACCATTGAAATGAATGGAACACATAATCAATGTGGTCACTGATTTTCCTGGCCGGGTTGAGCTGTGTTTTAGCCACACAGCATTTTCGCAGGAAATGCAGATTTCACTTGCTTCTCTCTCCCTGTGTGTGTGTGTCTGTGTGTGTGTGTGTGTGTGTGTGTGTGTGTGACAGAGGGAGAGAGACTTTTTTGGGAGCATCACATTGTAGGATTCAAATTGAATATAATTAGACTGCTTGACTGGATTAGATCCTGTGTGTGTGTGTGTGTCTCTTTGTGCATTTGTGTTTCCATATGTGTCCATATTTGAAATTGTGTGTATCTGCAAGCTGTTATATATTTTTTCCCCTTAATTTCTCCTAATTTTTCACAATTGAACAAATATATTTGAGGGAATCTAACCATGTTCAGCATTTTTTCAGCTGTCCATTTTGCTTTTCCACTATTTCTACTCAAGTTATTACTATTCTGCTAAATATAGTGTTTCTGCTACTTTTCAGTATTTGTGCTAAATCATACTTGTTCTGCTATTTTATAAAATTTGTGCTGAATATAGTTTTTCTGCTTAATTATAGCATTTCTACCAAATCATAGTATTTCTGCTAAATATAGTATTTCGGCTTAATTATAGTATTTCTGCTAAATAATAGTATTTCTGCTAAGTTATCATGTCTCTCTTAAGTCACAATTTTTTTTCATAAGATGTTATGTTAATGCTCCATGTCAGAAAAACATTGCAGAAAGCCCATGTCTCTATGTTAGCAAGGGGTGCAGCTTCATTGACAGGAACAACTACACAGCCGGATGAAGCAGACAGAAGCAGCAGCTCTTATTGATGGATTCAAATTGAGCAGATGAAGAACAGTCTTCATCTGAACACCAACACCAAGTGGCTGGTGTTGGTGTTCAGATGAAGACTGTTCTTATTACTGCAGTCAGTTACATAAATCTATCATAATACAGTACATTTCAACATAATGACCTTATATTTATTTATGACTTTTAACCATTATTTCATATTCAAATAATCCTGTTTGAAATATTTATTCAACTTATAGAATTAAATTTCTTCTAGTTTTCTGTTGCAAAATCTAGTATAATAATATTTAAATTTACATATATTTTTCACGTTTTCAATGCCAATTTTGTGTAATGCCGGAGTTTCCCACTACCCGTGAATGCCTCTTTTTTTATGTCTCCGGCTCACTCCTACATCTCCGCCCACTCTCTGCTCGATCCCTGCCGGTAAGAATTGCTGCTCTGCTTCTCTTCTCTGAAATGAAATGTCTATAAGCTGTTTGAGTGATTTACCCAGTTCTTGTTAGTGACTTATAAAGCCAGTCGAAGTATAAGTCATATTAAAGTAACACAATGGCTGCTTTTTTAGTGAAACGTTGTAATTTTCGTATTTAAAGGGAGTGTTTGGTAAGCTAACCCTAACAACCTAAGCGCTAACGCCTAGCGGTCCTATAGGCCCACTGTGAAATGAATATGGTTCATTTGATTGTATAATACAGTTATTGTGTTGTTTTATTTGGTTCATTCGGTGTGTTAGTGTTTCTGAGTCTGTTAGGGAAGCTGTAGTTCTCTTCACAAATCAGTCAGTTAAAACAGCCTCATTGTTTAGGTTGTAAGTCGCCATCTTAGAACCACTGATTAACTGCTGAAGCAGCAGGTTCGGCAACTTCAAAGGAGCCATTTTACGGCCTCTAACGGAATGCCGGTAAAGAGTCACGTGCCTGTGCGCATGTGTCGGTGTTGTTGGTTAATTACCAAAGGGAGAGAGAGAGAGAGAGAGAGAATGAGGATAAAACGCATAACACAAGAATAATAACATCTCTTAATAAGAAAAAGACCTTTTTAAGTTTTAATGACTGAGAAACTTGTGTGGCTTATAACAAATGGATGAAACCACATATTACCTTAATGAAGACGGCAATCTGTAATAAGGTGTAGAAAAAAAGGAGAGTTGTTGTTTGTATTCCAGCTGTTGGAAAACAAAGAAGTGTACTGAATCTTTTGGACTAGACTATGATTCTGATTTGAGTTGTCTGATTCTGTATTTTTGTGCTTTTTCTTTTGTTACACAGAGTGAAAACAGATCTTTGGTTTTGCCTTTGCTGGTAAGTAATCAGTGATTGTAACTGAAGCAGTATGAACCTGGCATTGTGTTACATGTTTAGCAATTTACATACAATAGTTTGGCTTCTTGTGATATGTTTCCATTTACTGATGATCAAATACACATAGTCAGGACATGTAGCAGCAAAGCCCCCACACAGGACCTCTGACTTTACCTTACAATGTCCCTGAAGTTTAATAGCACATTTATGTCTGACTTTAAATTTGATGGCTTATCAAATCCAAACATAGCTAAATGTCAAAGATGTCTTTATACAGTTGTTCATTTTCTCCTTATTTTTGTTTATTTAAATAGCAGACAAAACAACGAAAGTGAGTCAGTATAAGTGGTAGCTTAAATACTTAACAGCAACACAGTTATTGATTTATATTGTCTCTCATATTCTTCCTATGTATTACATTAAAGTCAGAACACTGTAGAAGTATTTTTGCCTGAGTCAGTATAAGTAATATAAAATCAAATCACTTTTATTGTCACATCACATGTGCAGGTACACTGGTACCGTACATGTGAGTGAAATTCTTGTGAGCGAGCTTCACAAGCAACAGAGGTGTGCAAAAATACAATAACATAAGAAGAAGCAAAATATAAGAATGGCTAAATCTGAGAGTTATATGAATGAATATATGTACAGTATAAGAGTGTATGCATATTACTGAATGTGTATACTAAATATGTATGTTTACGTGTGTGTGTGTGTGTGTGTGTGTGTGTGTGTGTGTGTGTATACATATTTGACAAATTAAATAGAGTAAACAATAAAATAAAATATATAAAATATACAGAGGTTGGTAGTTGGATATTGTGCAAAACAAGTGGCATTAATGTACAGTATGGAGCTTTAACAGTTAAGCAATAATGGAAAACTAAGAGAACCAGATGCGTGAGTGGACATTGTTAGGTACATTTCAGCCAGTGTGGTTTATTAGTTTAATAATTATTTGGTGAATATTTGTTTTAAAATTAAATAGAAATGTTGCCAAAAAGGGACATTGCAAAATACATAGATATTCCTAGCAACAGGTACAATGAAATGACTTTGTAGTGTAATATTTTAAGAAATTTAATTTTAATTGGTGCACATCTGTTATTGTAACATGTCAATATTTACTTGTATTTTAGGGTGTACATATTCATATCAGACTAACCAAAACATTATGAGGTTTTCTGTTGCTTCTGATTTAAAGAATTACTTTGTATCTAACGTTTTTAATCTGAAATGACATTACAAGTTGTGGTTTTTTACTCTTTATTAGTTCTGAGTTGTGATAGATGTTGGAGCCACAAAGCTTCTGTGTAGGAAATATTTGATATATCCTGTGCTTATGCCAACAAATATTGGTGCCTATTATTTGCCTTTTTGTAGTAATGAATGCTTTTATTACACATGCTGTTGCCATGTGAGACTCTGGAATAAATTTTTGTCCTCTTTAGAGTATAGTAAGTTCATTAAGGCTTGAGGAAATTAAGGATTTTACTTGTTAATTTATGTCACGTTAAATTGCATTGTGTGTGAAGAGGCTCAACAGTCTGAATCATGAAACAGTGATCTGATGGGTTGTTTTCTTTCTCTAGACTGCTGATCTGATCGCCTCAAGTCTGGTAAGTAAAGGTTTGTCTGAGGTATAGTGCTAAAAAAAGGTTTCTCATTATAGGAGATTCAGTTTAGTGCAGTGAGTCAGCACAGGTATTGGTGGTCATCAAGAGTCGTCAAATCCTAGAAAAGTCTGTGTAAACCTTTCCAGATTTACAGATCTCTCTTTGTTTCACATTAGAGCTGCTCATGATCAGCAGTGTAGGTACAATTAGGTCTTCAGGTAGGACCTTGTGAATTTCAAAAGCTACTTTCCTTTCATTTAATTAAGTCACTGTCTGAAAACTGCTCTTTGTATTAGTTTTTTAATTAAAGTTTTTGTTGATGACTCGAAAAAATCATGAGCACAGATACAGCACTCATTTCTGTATTTTATGATTAAATGATCTACAAAGAAATTACCATCATACATATTTTTAATTAGGCCGTAATATCAGCTTTGATAAGGTTATCATAGATTTAGTGGAGTGCTTATGGCGGTTTATTAAAAATGCCTAAAATGGGACATATGTACAAACTGCTGTGTGGGAACCACCCATCTCCAAATTTCTCATTTTTGCCAAAGTCATACTGAGTAAATTATTGTTTACTTTTATGTTAACGGATCCCCAGACATTATGATATACAGTCAGAATGGAAAAATTTCCTTAGAATAGTTCCACCACCATTTTTAAACCTTTTCAATCAGTTCAGTCCAATAATGTACCGTGGAACTCTTCAATATGTAAAGCCATGTATGTACTGTATTTTTTGGATTATAAGACGCATTCAGCTAACCAAATATTCATTTAAGTCAAACTTTATTCAACTCATTGACAATAACTTTTTCAGTTGTAACACATAAAATACAGAACAATACACTTTTTGCTGTTCATTCCTCTTCCACAAATCTTTCAAATTCTTGATGGGTTGATTAGTTTGAAATCTGCTTGGTAAGCATGTGTCTTAACAGATGCCAGATCCTCATACACACACCATAATATTCTTTTGAAGCAAAGAACTAATTACTCCAAGAGGCTTCTGACTACGGAAGCCATAATGCTGAAACAATCCATCAAGGGGGGCAGCTTTTTAGCTTACCAAAGTCGTAGTAAAACATTTTGATAGATTTTTGAGCACCATGTAGCACATAAAATTGGTTTGAGGTCAGTAGGCAGAATTAATACATATGGTAAACTATTGATTTTTGAGAAAACTAAAGGATTTTAAGTGCACCTTATAGTCTGAAAAATCCTGGAAACCCATGTTTATTGGAAATATGCCTAATTCCAGTCTCTTTTTGTCTTACAGGTGACCTGCTGCAGAAAACCCTCTCCCTCTATCATTAACAAGCAATTCAGTCTGTCCTATCACTCTCCCCATTCTATCTATTTTGACAAGCCATTCTATCTTTTCTCACTCTATCCCAAGAGCTCTATCTAATTTCCAAAAATCAAGTTTTGACTGGAATCAAGTTTTGACTGGAATCAAGTTTTGTCTGGAATAATCAAGCTTTGACTGGTCCCAGTTTTTGGGAATTGAAGTTATCAGTACTTCATCTGTCTGTTACAGAATTCTGAGAGGTCTCTGCTCTCACTGCTCCTTCTTTCCTATCGTTAAACTTTCTCACATCCAGTCTTTTTGCTGGAAATTACAAGTAGAAAGTTGAAATTACAATAGTAGAATTATAGTACAGTAGAAACTACTTGCATAGCTCTGAATTTGTAATTTTAAATTTTTACTTGGAACACTTTGGAATAAACACTGATAGTTTTGCTTAAAGGTGCCATTACTTTGATACATTATATAAAATTGACACCTTCTTTAAGGTTTTTTGTAATAAGATAAACTTGTTATTTTGTAAGACATACATTCAGACTGCTGTATTCACAAAAATATTAAATTGGATAACTTCAAATACATTTTGCTAGTCTGTTTCATTTACTGTAACATTTGATTATAGTAGGTTTATACTATTATTATTTAAGGACAAATAAATTTCTGTTACTCAGTGTAATTATTCAGTCACAATTGTCATCGAGAAGCTGCCTTGAGGACCCAGACTTCCTGTTTCCTGACTGCTGCAGAACATCCAGCTGAAGAATCGTCATTGCCTATCATCTGATCACCACAGCTCCCAATATTTATTTAAATTTTAGATATCTGAAAGATTTACGCACACTGTACTTAAAAGCTAATAGTTTTATTATAGCCTGTTGATTATTGTGATTTATTCTGCATATTACTTTGCAGAACTTAAGATCTAATCATTAACGAGTCTGGTTAAAAATATAAAAAGGAAAAGGACAAAATTATTGACCGCCTTACATATCACCGCCTTTACCCAGGGGATGCCATACCCTGCATCTACGGACTTCCTAAAATCCACAAGGAAGCTGTCCCACTCAGACCCATAGTCAGTAGCATAAACTCAGCCACTTATAACATTGCTAAACACCTTGCTACCATCCTTGCTCCTCTTGTGGGGAACACCCCACACCACATCAAGAACTCCACCGACTTCACCGACAAGGTCCAGAAACTTACCCTGGATCCAGATGAAACCATGGTGTCCTTTGATGTAGTCTCTCTTTTCACTTGCATACCCACCACGGAGGCCGTGGAGACTGTCAGAAAACGACTACAAGTAGACAACTCCTTAGAAGACAGGACCAACTTCACACCCGATCAGATTTGCACACTGTTAGACCTCTGCCTCACCACTACATATTTCAAATACAACGAAGGCTTTTACAGACAAAAACATGGCTGTGCCATGGGCTCCCCCGTGTCACCTATTGTAGCCAACCTTTACATGGAGGAAGTGGAAAAGAAGGCTCTTGGCTCTTTCAAAGGAAGAGTACCCAGCCACTGGTACAGATATGTGGACGACACCTGGGTCAAAATCAAGACACAAGAAGTGGAATCCTTCACTGCGCACATTAACGCTGTGGATAAAAACATCAAGTTCACCAGGGAAGACACAAAGGACAACTGTTTGCCTTTCCTGGACTGCGCTGTGCACATTGAAGAGAACGGCAAACTCAACATCGAAGTTTACCGGAAGCCCACACACACGGACCAGTACCTCCTCTTTGACTCCCATCACCCTTTGGAACACAAACTTGGAGTAATTAGGACCCTACACCACCGGGCAGAACATGTTCCCTCTAAGCCTGAAGGAAAAAAGAAGGAACACACAGATGTAAAGGAAGCACTCAAAACGTGCGGCTATCCTAAATGGGCGTTCTTAAAGTCAGCAAAGAGGCACAGAAAAGAAGACCAGACACCAACGAGGGAGGATAAGAAGGACAGACGCAACAACATTGTCATCCCCTATGTAGCCGGTGTATCAGAAAAAACTTAGGAGAGTTTTCTCCAAGCACGACATCCCGGTGCATTTCAGACCCAGCAACACGCTCAGACAAAAACTGGTTCACCCGAAAGACAAAACGCCAAAACACAGACTTAACAATGTGGTGTATGCTGTACAGTGCAGCGAGGAATGCCCAGACCTCTACATTGGAGAGACCAAACAGCCACTTCACAAGCGCATGGCACAACACAGAAGAGCCACCTCCACAGGACAAGACTCAGCAGTCCATCTGCATCTTAAGGATAAAGGACACTCTTTCGAGGATGCCAATGTTCACATTTTGGACAGAGAGGACAGATGGTTTGAAAGAGGAGTGAAAGAAGCCATCTATGTCCACTGTGAGCGACCATCTTTGAACAGAGGCGGGGGTTTACGACACCAACTCTCTGCCATCTATAATCCAGTTTTGAGATCCCTTCCCAGACGCCTTAACGCCCACTCACATCCTGGGCCATCTGACCTCAGGAATTCGCATGATAAGGTGGGGCCAGGTTTCACAATGAACACACCCGAAACTCTGGCTGATTGGGACCCACACCCAGTTTCACACCTTGGCTCAGGCGATTAGAGGATCATCAGGGGGTCCTTTTGTCCCTCTGTGGGGGGATACTCCCACTAGGTTTATATCTGGGACTCTCCACCATTTGACCTTAGAACTGAAGAAGCTTCTCGGATGAGAGGTGAAACGTCTTCAAGTAACTTAAAGAAGTCCAGACGCTTTTCTTTGCAAGCTCCTTTGACTACGATGACCTGGATGACTGAGAACCTTCACAGACATAAAAAGGAAAAATATTCTATTTTGAAAAAGCTACAATAAAACTGAGCCAAGTATTTTCAGATAACTTTGAATATCGTTTATATTGAGTTTGGAATAAAGTCAACCTTTTACATCTATTTACATATTTCTCAGATTTAATAGTAATTTAAAGACTTAGTTCTTCACTGTTTCCAGGTTGACTTTTGTTTATATCTGTGTATAAATACGAGCTTCAGTTTATACTTCAATAAAATGCCGAGAAAAGGTCAAAGGTCGCAGTCCCAGAAGCTTAGATGGCAGAAGCAGAAAGAACAGGTAAATGTTTCTCAGAGCGGTGAGCAGGTAAAGGTGTCTGTTACAACTGTTCCCAGTCCAGAAGTGCAGAGTAGCGTTTAGACAGCCGCAGTGTCTTATGCAGATGTGGTAAAGAGAGGTGTTCGTTCAGTGTCTGTGCCAAAGGCTGAAGTACAACAGGTATTCCAGACGGAACCCCAGGTAACTGTGCAAACGCAGCATGATGGAGAAACTCCAGGACCGTCTCATGTACAGGTTACAAACAGTGAAAGTCACCCACGAGTGAGTAGCATCTGTGCATCCCGAAGCCAGGCCTCTGCTAAGTATGGAAAGTAACGGAATCAGCAATGCATGGCTAACAGTTTGGTTTTCCTGTCATTCTTACACGAGGATGAATTCATTACCAGAGCAGATCTTAACCGTGTGTTGGACAAAGGCCATGCAGTGTACTCAGATGCCAGAAAGAGGTTTGTGAACAGCGTGTTTCTAGCTTGCGATGAGCTTCCCACAGTGGTCACCAGCCGCAGACACGAGTATCAAGTCGACATGTCTCAGTTTGCTCGTTACGGCACATTTGATGGTAAAGATCACCTTGCGAGCCTTGAACAGGGACTACAGTGTTTAGTTTCAGACGTTCGCTATGCTTTGCTAGTCATGGGAGGAACGGTCATCGCAGTTTGCAGGCTGACTTCTGGTGAATACGCATATTTTGACCCTCACCCACGTAAGTCCACAGGAATGCCATTGTCGCTAAGTGTAAGTGGTGGAACTGCAGTTATGTTAAAGTTCACACGTCTTAACGACATGATTGACAGAATCAAACGCTTGTACCAAATGTTTAGCATCGCCTCAGCCTGCACTTATGAGCTACAGCCTGTCGAGTTTCACAGTGAAAACGAAACTACCGAATACAGCCAAACAGCTACAAGTATTCCAACACCGGCTTTAAATGAACCTGTTTTTGAGGTAAACTCCCAAACATCTACTGAGCAGACACTGAAAACTGTGAGTGACACTTTAACCATTGACAACCATCGTCCTTTTGATTATTTACAAAAAGAAACATCTGCATCTTCTGTCAGAGAAAATCAGGTAACATCAGATTCTGTTCCTCAGAATGATTCAAACACTGCCTCCTGTTCAACTAAGACAACAGAGGAACTCTCACAGAAAGTGTTGAAATGTAATAAACACAAAAGGAAAAAAATGAGGAGACGATTTTTGGCCCAACAAAAACTACCACAAAGGAAGGATAATCAGAAAAAGAAAGAAAGGCAGATGTACACTTTTGATGAAAGCTTTAAGGCAAAGAAAAAATATTCCAGTAGAAAGTCTAATGATCCTGATCATAGACAGAAGAAAAGTGTGTACAAAAGTAATCTGTATAAATTAAATGCTACATACAGAGAGAAACAGACAGAACATTTCAGAAAGATCTATAGAGAAAGGGATGATTGTAAGGAAAATCATAAGGAGCAAATGAGAAGGCTCTATAGAGAAAGTGCTAAAGTCAGAGAGAAAAAGAGAGAACGTGTCATAAGGATGTATAAAGACAATCCTATATTCAGAGAACAGCAAAAGGAACGTATAACAAGAACATATAGAGACTGTCCTGTGTTCAAAAAAAAGCAGAAGGAACGTATGAGAAGAACATACAGAGAATCTCCCAAAGTCAGAGAACAGCAGAAAGAGCGTTTAAGAAGAAACTACAAAACTTGTGCTGAATTCAGAGAAAAACATAAAGCCTGCATGAGGTCATATGTATATAAACTATATAAAGAAAGTGAAGAATTTAGACAGAAAAAACAATCTTACATGACAAAACGTTATGGAGAAGAGAGACAATTTCAGCAGCAACACAAGGACAATATGAGAGAACGAATGAGAGTAAAATATTTGAACAGTTTTTCTTTTAGACAGGTGCATAATGTCAGATGTGCAGTGAACATAAAACGAAAATATCGCCAGATGCACCGGCCAGCTGAAAGTTTACAGTGTCATCCAGATAACAGTTTAATGAATGAGGCCATATCTCGTTTCAGATCAAACATTAAGTCAGCACCATCTTATGTTTGTACTGTTTGTCTAAAAGCTTCTTTTCCTAATCAGGTGAAAATCTGCAAAAGAACAAATTACTCAAAACACCAGACTGTAGCTCAGCAGTGTCTAACTGGTAAATTTGTTCATGTGTGTGATGAAGCATGTCATGATCACTGCAGCTTTCCTGTTGAGAGAAAAAAGGAGTATATCTGTCACACGTGTCACCGTTCCCTCAAAAGTGGATGCATGCCCAGGCTTGCTGCTGTCAATGGTTTAGAACTGCAGGATATTCCAGCTGAACTTCGTGATCTCAACATTCTGGAGAGACATCTGATTGCCAAATGCATCCCATTTGCAAAGATTATTCCTCTTCCAAATGGCAGACAGAGACTCATACGTGGTAATGTGGTGTGTGTACCATCTGAAGTCCAACAAACAGTTGACTGTTTACCGAGGCTCAGAAGCCATTCACAGATAATGAGGATCAAGCTGAAAAGACGCCTGTGCTACAAAGGCCATCAGCTGTTCCAGACTGTCACCTGGTCTAAACTCATCCAAGCCCTGCGTAAACTCAAACAAATTCATCCACAGTACACAGATGTTGTTATCAGAGATGATGCATTGCTTTGTGATCCAATGTTACCTGATGATGACAGCAGTGATGAAGCCAGCATGGCAAGTGATGATTATGATGAAGCAGATCTAATGGAAATTGACAACTATGAAAAAGATGCCCTTTTGTGCGAAAGTGAGTCTGAAAGTGAACAAGCTATTAATATGCAATCCTGTGATGAACAACCAGAGGAACAAAATCCAGAGGAACCAGAAAGTGATTTGAACAATGGAGGTTTTGCTCTAGAAAGCTGTCTGCAGCCTGTAGACATTTCAGAAGAGATTCTCTGTTTCACTGATAACACATATTGTGTGGCTCCTGCAGAAAGAAACAATCCCATTAGTTTCTTTAGAACTCCTCATTTGGAAGCCATGGCATTTCCTGTGCAGTTTCCTACTAGTCAGAATACACTGGATGAAAAGAGACTTCTTAAACTCACACCGAGTGCTTACTTCAAGTCAAGGCTTTTCAACATTGATGCAAGATTTGCTAAAGACACAAATTACCTGTTTTTCTCACAGTTTGTCACTGAAATACACTTGGCTAATTCCAGCATGACAATCCAGCTAAGGAAAGGTAAAACTATGACCAAAGATGGACGCAAAATCACATCAGGAATGTTACAAAGTAAGACAGATGTAGAGAAGCTGGTAAGAAATAAAGATCCAATCAGATTTATGCAGCCACTCAGAGGAACTCCAGCTTACTGGCAGAAAACTACCAAAGATCTATTCAGTATGGTTCGTCAAATAGGAACACCTCAGTTCTTTGTCACTTTCTCTGCTGCTGAGATGAGATGGCCTGAAGTGATTCAAGCAATAAAGAGACAGCAAGGTGAAGAGGTTGATTTTGAAGCCCTGGACTGGTCAGAAAAGTGTGAAATTCTAAGATCAAATCCAGTAACCACCATGCGAATGTTTGATAAGCGTGTTGAGGCTTTGTTCAGAGATTTGCTTTTTTCTCCTGCACAGCCCCTTGGTGAGATCATTGATTACTTTTACAGAGTTGAGTTCCAGCACAGAGGTAGTCCACATATACACATGTTGCTCTGGATTCAAGAAAAGGTAGAAGTAGATGTGGATGACGACCAAACGGTCTGTGACTTTGTGGACAGATACATCTCAGCTCAACTCCCTGATCCAGAAAAACAACCTGTACTGCACAAAAAAGTCACTGAACTACAAAAGCACAGCAAAAACCACACAAAGACATGCTTTAAGAGTGTGAACTCTGGTTGTAGATTTGGGTTTCCCAAACCACCAGCCACAAGAACAATGATTGTGAGACAGGATGAGGATTCAGACACTGAAGCTGCAAAAGCCAAACTCAGACCTTTGTTGAACCTGCTGAAGGAACCTGAAGCTGCTTCCCTCACCATAGAGCAGATTCTGTCACGATGCAACTTGACAATGAATGAGTATGAACAATGCCTCCAAGACATAAACAAGAAAACAGCTCTGATTCTGAAACGTGACCCAAAGGACTGTTGGATCAACAATTACAACCCAGACCTGCTTGAAGCCTGGAACTCTAATTTAGATGTCTCATTCATTTTGAATGCCTATTCATGTGTAGAATACCTCTGTAAATATATAACGAAGAAAGAATCTGGCCTCTCTGAATACCTGAAGACAGTTATTGATAACTCTGCAAAGAACACGGTCAATGAATGTGATGAAATGAGAGCTGTGATGCAGGCTTACTCAAAAAAGAGAGAAATCAGCGCACAGGAGTGTGTGACTCGTGTCTGTGGCATAAAAATGAAAAAGTGTTCCCGCAGTGTTGTATTTGTACCAACAGATGATAACCCAGTAAAAATGAGTCGCCCGATGAGCTACCTGGAAAGCACAACACACGGCAGCTGTAATATTTGGATGACAAGTTTGAGTGATAAATACAAATGCAGACCTGAGACACCAGAATATGAGGAAATGTCACTGGCTGATTTTGCTGCCTTGTGCAGGTTGGTGAGTGGTCCAAATGAAGGAAAAGATGTGCTTCCTCTTCTAAACCAGCTTGGATTTGTACAAAGGCGAAAGAATGATAAACCAGCTATAATCAGGTATTACCACAGCTCACAAGAAAAAGATCCTGAGCAATATTATGGTCGACTGTTGAGACTTTACCTTCCACACAGATCAGAGCAGGATCTGAAACCACAAGGGTTCCAAACCTATCAGTCCTTCTACAACTCGGGTTTTGTGCGACTTCCATGTTCAGACCACAGTGAGTTTGTGAAAAGGGTTGTGAAGAGAAATAAAGACAAGTATGAGAAGAACTCTGAGGATATTGAGAGTGCACTGGAAGAGTTTGAACAAAATAGGGATGTTGTGATCGATGAATGGTGTAATCTGGCTCCTGAATCTGAAGTTGTGAGGCTGCAATGTGATGAGAATCTTCCTGAGAGACATTCTGATGATGAGAACGAACAGGAGAATGTCCCCGACTACAGTCGTCAGTCTGATGCTGTAACAGAGATCAGAGCCATCAGAGAACAACCTGCAGTAGATCCAGCCGTGGTACGTGTAATGTATCAGAATCTGAACCAGAAGCAGGCCTGCGTGTTCTATGCTATAAGAGACTGGTGTATTCAGCGCGTTTGTGGTTTGAACCCAGATCCATTTTTCTTCTATGTCAACGGTGGTGCAGGAACTGGAAAGTCACATCTGATTAAGTGTATTCACTCTGAAGCATCAAAGATCCTGAGCAGACTGCCTGCTAATGCAGAAGAAGCTGACATATCAAATCCAACTGTTTTACTGACTTCATTTATCGGTACAGCAGCTTTTTCTATCAGTGGCTCTACATTACATTCTCTACTCAAACTACCCAGGAGTCTGAAACCACCCATTCAAGGACTTGGTAACCAACTGGATGAAGTCAGATCTGAGCTTATAAATGCAGAAATTATTGTTATTGATGAGATTTCAATGGTTTCAAAACCCCTTTTTGCTTATGTGGATGCAAGACTGAAACAAATCAAAGGCACTCAGAGACCTTTTGGTGGAATGTCAGTTTTAGCTGTTGGAGATTTTTACCAGCTGCCACCAGTGCGACAGTCTAAACCTCTCTGCGTTTACGATCCAGAACAGATTGACCTGTGGCAGGAACATTTTCAGATGATCAATCTAACCGAGATCATGCGTCAGAAAGATGATGTGGCCTTTGCAGAGATGCTGAACAGGATTAGAGTCAAAGAAAAGACAGATGAGCTTTCTCAGTGCGACAGAGATTTGTTGTCACAGGCTGTGACTGCACCAGAAGAATGTCCAACTGAGGTCTTACACATCTATGCCACCAACAAGAATGTGGAATCCCACAACACAGATACCCTGAAGAAGCTTCATTCAAACATTATAATCATCAATGCAGACGATTTCCAGAAGGATAAAGGTACAGGCAGAATGGCACGAAGAGACAAACCATTTACAGGTGGGAGAAATGATTTACCCGACACTCTGAATGTTGCTGAAGGAGCTCGAGTCATGCTGACCAGAAACTTGGACACACTAAACGGTTTAGTCAATGGTGCTTTTGGTATACTGATAAAGGTGGTGAGATCTGAAAATGATGGACACATAATCAAACTGGGGCTCAGAATGGACAACCGGCAGCCTATGAGACACAACCGCAGTTCTAATGCAGCATCTGATGATCTGGTTTACATTGAGAGAGCAGAGGAGAGTCTGAAGTTTAAAGGAGCGGTACGCAGACAGTTTCCTTTAAAGCTAGCATTCACCTGCACAATTCACAAAACTCAGAGTCTTACGACACAGACAGCTGTAGTTTCAATGAAGAACATTTTTGAACCAGGTATGGCTTATGTTGCTCTCAGCAGGGTGACGTCTCTCAGTGGACTCTATTTACAGGACTTGGATGAGAAAAAGATTTACGCCAATCCTGAGGTAACTGCAGCGCTCCAAACCATGAGACAAGCCAGCGTTGAGGAAATGATGCCTCTTCTTCAGGTCAGAGAAACAGCCAGCAGACTTGACACTCTTACACTGATCCATCACAATACGGAGGGTTTGCCATCTCACATCAGTGACATCAAGAGTCATCATGAAATGTGTTTAGCAGATGTTTTGTGTCTCACAGAGTCTCACCTCCAAGGCTCCTTTGTTGCAGACAGTCTTCATTTGGACGGCTACACCATGTTCAAACGCAACAGACATGTGTCCTACACAAACTTTCCTCACATGGCCAGCAGAAGTGGTGGTGGAGTTGTTGTGTATTTGAGGAATCATTTTCAGGTTCAGGTAAAACAGTATCTGCATAATGTCACTGATCTTGAGTTTTTAGTGTTGAAGGTTCAGGCTCCATTCCCTGCGCTCATTGCGGTTGTGTACAGACCCCCTGACTACAGTTTGACACCATTCATGCAAAACCTGGTAAGTCTTTTAGATTCACTTGAAATAATGGACTGTCACCCAATAATTGTGTGTGGAGATTTTAATGAGAACCAGTTACAGAGTGGAAGAAAACAGATTCTGGAGCAGTTTCAGTCGAGAGGGTATTCACAGCTGATCACTTCTGCCACTACAGACAAGGACACCCTGCTTGACCTCATTTTTATTTCTCAGCCACAGAAAAGTCTTCATTCAGGTGTCCTGAGGACATATTACAGTTACCACAACCCTGTGTTTTGTGTCCTGTCCTTGAGCCAATCATGAACTCGTGTGGTGAGTTTTGAAACAATTACAGATCATGTTTGTTACAGAGTTTACTGATTGTAGAGCATGAAAAAGATTTTTCATTGAAAAAAGGGTCTTCCCTACTCTGTCTGTCAGAAGACCCTTTCTTATTGCAATGTTATTAATCATTTCACCAAATCATTGCTGAACTTCATGCAGAGCAGGGAGATCTGCTTTCTGCTATCATGCACCTCAGATCTGAAATGGGCTGCAACATTTATTAAACCAACATCATTTCTTTTATTCTCATGTTTTAAATGACTAAATCTTTTTACTGTGACGTATGTGTAGCTCAACAAACGAGATCTTCCCCTCCAAGAGCTTTAAAATATGAAATAGTAAATACATAAATCCCAGATAAATGCAGGTATTTATTATGGGTCACATAAATAAATACAGACAATTATATTTTCTTGATTATAGTAGATTTTGTAGAATCAAAAGTTTTTGTGATGAATGAGTTTTTCCTCATGTTTTACAGGTAAAAAATGTCAAAAGTTTTAAACTATCTTTAGGCTACCAGAGATGTCTATAATGATACATTATGTAGAGAAAAACATTAGTACAGCTTACAGAATATGTATAAAAACTGATTTAGAAGTAAATGGATAGTTTTCTGAAAGTTCCCGACTACAGTTTAACACCACCCACCCAGCTCAGCCCCCAAGTGTCTATGTAATGCTGGTATGGTGTGTGAGTTTGACTTGGCCTTTATCCGGGTGGGTTTGGGTTCGGGTGGATAAAGGCCAAGTCAGAATTCTCTGAGCAGCTGGAAAAAGCTGCTAATAAACAAAGACATCAGAAAGTGTGGGCTTTAGGTGTAGCCCACGCTTTCTGATGCACTAATTAGACTTAGTAACCGACACCCCATACCAGCATTACATAGACACTTGGGGGCTGAGCTGGGTGGGTGGTGTTATAAGCACTTGTTTTGTAGATGTATTTTTTCAGACAGGGCACAGTCTCCTTTGTGGCAAAACCTTCAAACTTCACCATCCTCAGCTGAAACAACAACATCTTAACACCATCTTCATGAACTGCTGAGCCAAACCTGATCCATCAGTGCTGGACTGCACAGATAACTACATGCCACACAGAGACTGCTGTGTTATGAACTGCCATACCAGTGTGTCTTCAATGGAGAAGATGACACACCCACCACCTGACCTCCTGCCTGATCTGGAGACCATCATCATGCTGCCACACTACACACCTCTGAGACCATCAATGATGACTGATACTGAGGAAACTGTATTTCCTGTCAGAGATGCTCGGTGATCCTCAGAGCAGAGAGAGGTATGATTCTTTATCTTTGATAAAAAATGTCAGTGTTTTTAATTCAATTAATTAATTTAAATCCTGTTTATTGCATAAATAATTCCACACTCAAATGATTATACCTGTTGACACTTTTTGAGTTTTAATTCACATTATGGATTACAAATCTATGCTTTTTCTACTCTGTCTCTCTGTGCAGGTACTGCTGTCTTCTGAGTTCTTCAGTGTCCCAACTGAGACATTCAAACCTCATTGCAGAGCTCATGTCTTTCCTCACCATCATGTGAGCGTGAGATTACTCTGGAGTCTGGTTATGTGGCCTGCAGCACCTATAAGGTATTTCAATATTGTTCATTGTATAACTTATTTGTAGTTTTTAGGGTTTCTACAGACAAATAAAATGTTCCTTTTTCTGTATTTTTTAGAACAAGCTCGTCCAGTGTGCCTGCATTCCAGCTTCTTAGACTCTACGCAAGTGGAAAGAGTATCAGTGTTTGACCACTCTTACAGACACCGACTTCTGTCAACTCACTGCTACTGATCAGGCACCTCACTCCAGAAAGACAGAGGGCTGCAAGCCTGTCATCATTTCCAGTGTGGCTTTGTATTCTTGGGGTAGCATCAGATTTTTCCCACAAATATTCAAAGGTAACACTTGTTTTAAGCTTAGTTATTAAATCAAAAGTCTTCCCTTGTGTTATGTCTGTGAAGGTTCTCATGATGTAGTCTCTCTCTTCACTTGCATACCCACTACAGAGGCAGAGGAGACTGTCAGAAAACGACTACAAGAAGACAGCTCCTTAGAAGACAGGACCAACTTCACACCCGATCAGATTTGCACACTGTTAGACCTCTGCCTCACCACTACATATTTCAAATACAACGAGGGTTTCTACAGACAAAAACATGGCTGCGCCATGGGCTCCCCCGTGTCACCTATTGTAGCCAACCTTTGCATGGAGGAAGTGGAAAGGAAGGCTCTTGGCTCTTTTAAAGGGAGAGTACCCAGCCACTGGTACAGATATGTAGACGACACCTGGGTCAAAATCAAAACACAAGAAGTGGAATCCTTCACTGCGCACATTAATGCCGTGGATAAGAACATCAAGTTCACCAGGGAAGACACAAAGGACGACTGTTTGCCTTTCCTGGACTGCGCTGTGCACATTGAAGAGAATGGCCACCTCAACATTGAAGTTTATCGGAAGCCCACACACACGGACCAGTACCTCCTCTTTGACTCCCATCACCCTCTGGAACACAAACTTGGAGTAATTAGGACCGTACCCCCTCCCGGGCAGAACATGTTCCCTCTAAGCCTGAAGGAAAAAAGAAGGAACACACACATGTAAAGGAAGCACTTAAAACATGTGGCTATCCTAATTGGGCGTTTATAAAGTCAGCAAAGATGCACAGAAAAGAACATCAGACACCAGCGAGGGAGGATAAGACAGACAGATGCAACAACATTGTCATCCCCTATGTACTAATTAGACTTAATAACCGACACCCCATACCAGCATTACATAGACACTTGGGGGCTGAGCTGGGTGGGTGGTGTTATAAGCACATGTTTTGTAGATGTATTTTTTCAGACAGGGCACAGTCTCCTTTGTGGCAAAACCTTCAAACTTCACCATCCTCAGCTGAAACAACAACATCTTAACACCATCTTCATGAACTGCTGAGCCAAACCTGATCCATCAGTGCTGGACTGCACAGATAACTACATGCCACAAGGAGACTGCTGTGTTATGAATTGCCATACCAGTGTGTCTTCAATGGAGAAGATGACACACCCATCACCTGACCTCCTGCTTGATCTGGAGACCATCATCATGCTGCCACACTACACACCTCTGAGACCATCAATGATGACTGATACTGAGGAAACTGTATTTCCTGTCAGAGATGCTCAGTGATCCTCAGAGCAGAGAGAGGTATTATTCTTTATCTTTGATAAAAAATGTCAGTGTTTTTAATTCAATTAATTAATTTAAATCCTGTTTATTGCATAAATAATTCCACACTCAAATGATTATACTTGTTGACACTTTTTGAGTTTTAATTCACATTATGGATTACAAATCTATGCTTTTCCTACTCTGTCTCTCTGTGCAGGTATTGCTGTCTTCTGAGTTCTTCAGTGTCCCAACTGAGACATTCAAACCTCACTGCAGAGCTCATGTCTTTCCTCACCATCATGTGAGTGTGAGATTGCTCTGGATTCTGGTTATGTGGCCTGCAGCACCTATAAGGTATTTCAATATTGTTCATTGTACAACTTATTTGTAGTTTTTAGGCCTTAACACAAATAAAATGTTCCTTTTTCTGTATTTTTTAGAACAAGCTCGTCCAGTTTGCCTGCATTCCAGCTTCACAGAAAAGAACATCAGACACCAGCGAGGGAGGATAAGAAGGACAGACACAACAACATTGTCATCCCCTATGTAGCCGGTGTATCAGAGAAACTCAGGAGGGTTTTCTCCAAGCACGACATCCCAGTGTACTTCAGACCCAGTAACACACTCAGACAGAAACTGGTTCCCCAGACACCTTAACGCCCACTCACATCCTGGGCCATCTGACCTCAGGAAATCACATGATAGGGTGGGGCCAGGTTTCACAATAAGCTCACCCGAAACCCTGGCTGATTGGGACCCACACCCACTTTCACACCTTGGCTCATGTGATTAGGTAGAGGATCATCAGGGGGTCCTTTGTCCCTCTTTGGGGGGAAACTCCCACTGGGTTAGAACTCTCCACCATTGACCCTTAGAAATGAAGAAGCTTCTCGGATGAGAGGTGAAACGTCTTCAAGCAACTCAAAGAAGTCCAGACGCTTTTCTTTCCAAGCTCCTTAGACTTCCCTTGTGTTAATTACATTTTATTTGCTGTTCTTTTCTTTTAGATTTATATGCAGTGATTGGATGTGGTGGAGCTTTGTTAACTGTGTGGAAAACATCTGTTTGTGATGATATTTACAATGAGGCTTTAAGGTGACAGTTTCCATGTTATTTCAATCATTTTACTAAGCAAAAACATGTTTGCAATTAACATATTTTTTCAGTTTTGTCTTTTGGATTTATGGTTAACATTCCTCTGTGACAGCAAATACTAAACTGGTCCAAGTAACCAGAATATCATTGGTCAAAGGCAAAAGGGACCATATGTCACACTAGCAATGAATTTTTGACTGTGTTTGTGTTAGTATAGAGTAGGTCTAACAGTGGTTTTCCACATCTGCTCTAATATATATAGATAATGGGTCAGACATATAAAGTCATTTTGAAAAGTTCATAAAGGTCATTTATATGTGTTCCTCTTTATCATTTTATATCAGGTCACACAGCTGACTTGAGTTTTGATCAGAGTAGAACCATAACATTCATGCTAATGGTTCTACTGTTTACAGTTACTTTATGATGGATTTCACCCTGGTCACAGCACTATGTGAAAAGCTGTTAGAGGTAAAGTTAAGCCAATTAATACCTCATCATAAGTCAGTCTCTAACGCAGGGCAGTGATTATTTTTCACTGTAATTTATTCCACAACAATGTTCTTTATTTGATCCTTGTTTCTTTAAATATGCACATCGATTGTTCAGCTGTGTGACTCTCCACACCTCAAATATATCACAATGTGGACTTCATTTCGACAGTATTTTGTAGATTGGTACCATATTTATCATCAAATCATCTTGTGCATTTATTACCTAAATGTTGTTTGTGTGGGGGTTTTTTTGTTGCCATTTTTACATTTCACCAACTGTGTAAATTCTGCAATTTTACCTTGGTTTTGTTTTACATCAGTTTATCTGCTGGCTGGTATTCCTGTCTTCCTTGTCTCACCCCAACCGGTCGCAGCAGATGGCCGCCCCTCCCTGAGCCTGGTTCTGCCGGAGGTTTCTTCCTATTAAAAGGGAGTTTTTCCTTCCCACTGTCGCCAAAGTGCTTGCTCATAGGGGGTCATATGATTGTTGGGTTTTTCTCTGTATCTATGAAGCGCCTTAAGGCGACTTTTGTTGTGATTTGGCGCTATATAAATTGAATTGAATTGGTTTTCTTCCTTTTCTAATGTTTCTGGTCATTTTTCACAGTTAAATAAGTAACTTTGTGGTTACTTCATCGTTTTCAGCTGTTATCTGTTTACAGTTTTTTCCTAATAATTACATTTCTGCAAAATTATAGCAGTTCTGATAAGTTGTAATATTTCTGCCAAGTTATTAATTTTCTACTAAATTATGTTATTTCTGCTAAGTTATGTTATTCTAAATTATTACATTTCTGCTAAGTTGTAGCTTCTGGTAAACGACAACATTTCTGCTGAATTGTTATGTTTCTTCTAAGTTATTGCATGTATGCTAAGTTATTACATTTTTGTTAACTTGATGTTGTTCTGCAAAATTAAAATTTCAACAACTTTTTAAACACTGACTTTGATTTCTTCAGCTTCTTCAGCTATTTTCAACTATTTTTAGCAGACAGCTTACATTTTAGCAAAGTTCCTTTGCTTCTGCAAAGTTTTTACAATTTCTGCAACTTTTCAGCTTTTTCAGCTAGTTTTTGCAGGCAACTTCAGCTTTAAAGCATCCACACTGCATTTTCGCAGGAAATGCAAATTTTTCTAGTTGTGTGGATGCTTTAAGGCATCCACACTATTGTTTTCCTGTTTCTCTTTTTATTCTTTATCTTTATTATTCTCGTCGCTTCCGTACACTTTTCGCCGTGGAACTACTTCCAAAACTCTCCATAGAAAGTCAATGGAGAGTTTGTTCAAAATCACCGCTGGATTTCTGTAATGAGAGGCATATTCGAATCGTCATATCTCCTTAACGAAGCGAAGTTCAAACATGAGGCTTGTCCCCGTATATCTTCAGACACTCCTGACGCTCACAATTCAAGAATGTTTTTCTCACCTATTACCGTTCTGAAATGAGTTGGACTTGTTTGAGGGTAGGAAATTCGTCCTTCGCTCAGATTTCTTCAGATTTCAAACTCTGGAAATGAACCACTTTTTTCTCTCGTCATATCTTTTTGATGGATTTCCACAGAAACCTGAAAATTTCCATGACTGTTCACCAAAGCCTGCTGTCTCTTACGGTGAAAGAATGATATCGATACTCCAAATAGATTTTGAGTTACAAAGCGTTGTTTGAGGGCAGGTCAAGGCAGTTTTTGCTTTGCTCTACTCAGTTATGGTGCATTACAAGTCAAATATCTTTAATAATTCATATTTTAATGATAAATTGTCAACACTGGAAGATTCCCCCATCTCTTCTGAACAAAATGGTGTAAGAATGACCGTTCTAGCCCCTACGGTTAGGAAATTATGGCCATTTGTTTGAGGGGAGTCGTCACTATGAGAAATAGACTGCAATAATCCTGTGTCTCTCTGTGCTGCGTGCACCTGTTTTGGCGGGAAAAAGTGCACAGGCTCTCTGATTGGTGGATTCAAATTCAGCAGCTCCCAGGCAGCTTGACTGAACTAGAAACTTGCTTCTCTCTCCCTCTGTGTGTGTGTGTGTGTGTGTGACAGAGAGACAGAGAGAGAGAGAGAGAGAGAGAGAGAGCCTTTTTATGGGATGATCTCATTGTAAGATTCAAATTCAATATATTTAGACTGGTTGACTGAATTGGATCTTGTGTGTGTGTCTCTCTGTGCATGTGTGTCCATATTTGTGATTCTGTGGCTCTTATATTTTTTTTGCCGATTTTTTTCATTTAACAAGTATATTTTAGGGACCCTCAGCATGTTCAGCATTTTGTCAGCTGTCCATTTTGCTTTTCCAATTTTTCTGTTTAAGTTATCACTATTGTGCTAAATCATACTATTTCTCCTATTTTATAAGATTTGTGTTAATTTAGTATTTCTGCCAAATATAGTATTTCTTATTAATTATAGTTTTTCTACCAAATCATACTACAGTATTTTTGCCTTTTATAGGATTTTTATAGGATATTTATATTGCTTAATATAGTATTTTTGCTTTTTATAGGATTTGTGCTTAATATAGTATTTCTGCTTTTTATAGTATTTGTGCTTAATATAGTATTTCTGCTTTTTATAGGATTTGTGCTTAATATAGTATTTCTGCTAAATATAGTATTTATGCTTAATCATACTATTTCTATATATTTCTGCCAGGCAGCCAATCCTCTGTGAGGACTCAGACATTCAAATGCACATATCAGGGCCTGCACGGCTTCCCAGCCAGCCAATCATATCTGAGGTCTGCCGTTTCTTCTCTCGTCATATCTCAGCGACGGATGTACAGAGAGCAATGAAAATCGTGGTCAAAGTACACCAAAGTCCGCTGATTCACCCAGTCCAAGAATTATGCTTCTAGTCCACCTAGTTTTTGAGTTACACAATGTTTTGTAACTCCAAAAAAACGGCGATTTTCGCCTCTCACCGCGATCTAATTCTGACTGCTCATCACCCTGTTTTTCAAGGCGCCCTCTCTCTTTCCCAGTGGCGCAGTTGGTAATGACACGGGTCTGCAACCCAAACGTTGTGGGTTCGATTCCACCTTAGTCAATATGTTTTTTTTCCCTACAAGTTAATACACTATCACAGACCAGTAATTCATATTCATCATTTATTACAATTCTGCAAACTTTTAGCATTTTACCAGCTTTTCTAATATGGACCTCACATTCTTGTTAACACTCCATGGCACAAATACTCTTCCCTTTAGGCTCTGTGTATGTGTGTGTGTGTGTATCAATATTTCTCCCATTTTAAAGTATTACTCCTCCATAATTGTATTTCTGTTAAATCAAAGTACTTTTACTACATCTTAGTACTTCTGCTCAATCATAGTATTTCTGCTAAATCATAGTATTTCTGCTACTTTTTGGTACTTGTGCTAAATACAGTATTTCTGCTAAATCATACTATTTCTACTATATTATATTTTTCTTTCTAAATATAGCATTTCTGCTATATAATAGTATTTCTGCTATCTTATAATATTTGTGCTAAACCAGAGTATTTGTGCTGAATCATAGTATTTCTGCCAAATGATAGTATTTCTGCTAAACCAGAGTATTTGTGCTAAAACATAGTATTAATTTAAAATTACAATATTCATAGTTCATCACAGTGTCTCTGGTAAATCACAGTATTTCTGCTATGTTGTACTATTTTTCTAAATCATAGTGTTTCTGTAATGTTTAAGTATTTTTGGCTAAATATATTCTTTCTGTTATCTTATACTATTTCTCCTAAAATCTTGTATTTTTGAGAAGTTATCATGTTTCTGGTAAGTTACAATATTTCTGCTAAGTTCTGCTATGCTATTGCATTTCTGCCAAGTATTATGTTTCCTCTAAGATATTGCAGTTCTGCTGAGTTATTACATTTTAGCAAAGTTCCTTTGCTTCTGCAAAGTTTTTACAATTTCTGCAACTTTTCACCCTTTTCAGCTAGTTTTTGCAGACAGCTTCAGCTTTAAAGCATCCACACTGCATTTTCGCAGGAAATGCAAATTTTTCTATTTATTAAGTGTGCCTACGCCAAGAGGCACACTTATTACTATTCGTCGGATTTATTATTCTTATTATTAAGTGTGCCTATGCCAAGAGGCACACTTATTACTATTCGTCGGATTTATTAAGTGTGCCTATGCCAAGAGGCACACTTATTACTATTCGTCGGATTTATTAAGTGTGCCTATGCCAAGAGGCACACTTATTACTATTCTTCAGATTTATTAAGTGTGCCTATGCCAAGAGGCACACTTATTACTATTCGTCGGATTTATTATTCTTATTATTGTGTGAATGCTGTAGGCATTCACACTATTGAGTTCCTGTTTCTCTTTATTCTTTATTATTATTATTATATATTCTTCAAGTTGCTTCCGTACGTTTTTTGCTGTTTAACTACTTCCACAATTTTTGTGCTATTTTCACCGTTCAAATTTTAAACTATTCTGCTATTTCTGCTAAAGTGTGCTATGATTTTTGGTATTTTCTGCTATTATACTTTTTAAAATATTAAGCTTTTTTCCTTTAATTTGTCCCATTGAAATGAATGGAAAACTTCCAAAATTCTGCTAAAACTTGCTTGTTTTTGAAACTTAACTACTTCCTCATACTTTCACATAGAACAACCATTTAAACTTCAAAATGTTCACAAATTATTGGGCTATTCATGTATGATTCAGCTTTTTCATATCTGTTACTGTTTTCATCTTATCCCTCTTTAAGTTTTGTGTTTCATCTTTTTGAATTTTCACAAAATACATGCGTTGTTATGGTTGCTATGCAGTTGGTTCTAAGTGAGCCACTCTAGCTTTCGCAATCTTCTCTTCATGTCCGAACAACTTCTCGCTACTCGCTCAATTTTCACTCAACTTCCACAAATTATACATCAAAACGTAGGTATTTTTGCTGGCTTTCAGAAAATGTCACTATCATTGTTGTGAGATTTATAGAATTTTGGCAAATCTCCTCAGACCAACACAAGGTCTCAAAACTCTCCATAGAAAGTCAATGGAGAGTTTGTTCAAAATCACCGCTTGATTTCTGTAATGAGAGGCATATTCGAATCGTCATATCTCCTTAACGAATCGAAGTTCAAACATGAGGCTTGTCCCCGTATATCTTCAGACACTCCTGACGCTCACAATTCAAGAATTTTTTTCTCACCTATTACCGTTCTGAGATGAGTTGGACTTGTTTGAGGGTAGGAAATTCGTCCTTCGCTCAGATTTCTTCAGATTTCAAACTCTGGAAATGAACCACTTTTTTCTCTCGTCATATCTTTTTGATGGATTTCCACAGAGACCTGAAAATTTCCATGACTGTTCACCAAAGCCTGCTGTCTCTTACGGTGAAAGAATGATATCGATACTCCAAATAGATTTCGAGTTACAAAACGTTGTTTGAGGGGAGGTCAAGGCAGTTTTTGCTTCGGCTCTACTCAGTTATGGTGCATTACAAGTCAAATATCTTTAATAATTCATATTTTAATGATAAATTGTCAACACTTGAAGATTCCCCCATCTCTTCTGAACAAAACGGTGTAAGAATGACCGTTCTAGCCCCTACGGTTAGGAAATTATGGTCATTTGTTTGAGGGGAGTCGTCATTATGAGAAATAGACTGCAAAAATCCTGTGTCTCTCTGTGCTGCGTGCACCTGTTTTGGCGGGAAAAAGTGCACAGGCTCTCTGATTGGTGGATTCAAATTCAGCAGCTCCCAGCCAGCCTGCTTGACTGAAAACTTGCTTCTCTCTCCGTGTGTGTGTGTGTGTGTGTGTGTGTGTGTGTGTGTGTGTGTGACAGAGAGAGAGAGAGAGAGAGAGAGAGAGAGAGAAAGCCTTTTTATGGGATTATCTCATTGTAAGATTCAAATTCAATATATTTAGACTGGTTGACTGAATTGGATCTTGTGTGTGTGTCTCTCTGTGCATGTGTGTTTCCTTATGTGACAATTTTTTGTGATTGTGTGGCTGTTATATATTTTTTTGCTGATTTTTTTCATTTAACAAGTATATTTTAGGGACCCTCAGCATGTTCAGCATTTTTTCAGCTGTCCATTTTGCTTTTCCAATTTTTCTGCTTAAGTTATTACTATTGTGCTAAATCATACTATTTCTGCTATTTTATAAGATTTGTGCCAAATATAGTATTTCTGATTAATTATAATTTTTCTACCAAATCATAGTACAGTATTTTTGCTTTTTATAAGATTTTTATAGGATATTTATATTGCTTAATATAGTATTTCTGCTTTTTATAGGATTTGTGCTTAATATAGTATTTCTGCTAAATTATAGTATTTCTTCTTTTTATAGTATTTGTGCTAAAACATAGTATTTCTACTAAATGTAGTATTTATGCTTAATCATACTATTTCTATATATTTCTGCCAGGTCCCAAGGCAGCCAATCCTCTGTGAGGACTGAGACATTCAAATTTTCAAATCAGGCTTCCCAGCCAATCATATATGTGGGCTGAGGCATTCAAATTTGCATATTGGGGCCTTCATGGCTTCTAAGCCAGCCAATCATATCTGAGGGCTGAGGAATTCAAATCCACAAATCAGGGCCTGCACGGCTTCCCAGCCAGCCAATCATATATGTGGGCTGAGGCATTCAAATTTGCATATTGGGGAATTCGTGGCTTCTAAGTCAAGAAGTCAACCATGTCATATATCTCTAAAAATTCATATTTTAATGATAAATTGTCAACACTTGAAGATTCCCCAATCTCTTCTGAACAAAACGGTGTAAGAATGACCGTTCTAGCCCCTACGGTTAGGAAATTATGGTCATTTGTTTGAGGGGAGTCTTCACTATGAGAAATAGACTGCAAAAATCCTGTGTCTCTCTGTGCTGCGTGCACCTGTTTTGGCGGGAAAAAGTGCACAGCCTCTCTGATTGGTGGATTCAAATTTAGCAGCTCCCAGGCTGCCTGACTGAGTTAGAAACTTGCTTCTCTCTCCCTCTGTGTGTGTGAGTGAGTGAGTGAGTGTGTGTGTGTGTGTGTGTGTGACAGAGAGAGAGAGAGAGAAAGCCTTTTTATGGGATGATCTCATTGTAAGATTCAAATTCAATATATTTAGACTGGTTGACTGAATTGGATCTTGTGTGTGTGTGTGTGTGTGTGTGACAGAGAGAGAGAGAGAGAGAGAGAGAGAGAGAGAGCCTTTTTATTGGATGATCTCATTGTAAGATTCAAATTCAATATATTTAGACTGGTTGACTGAATTGGATCTTGTGTGTGTGTCTCTCTGTGCATGTGTGTTTCCTTATGTGACAATTTTTTGTGATTGTGTGGCTGTTATATATTTTTTTGCTGATTTTTTTCATTTAGCAAGTATATTTGAGGGACCCTCAGCATGTTCAGCATTTTTTCAGCTGTCCATTTTGCTTTTCCAATTTTTCTGTTTAAGTTAATTACTATTGTGCTAAATCATACTATTTCTGCTATTTTATAAGATTTGTGCCAAATATAGTATTTCTGATTAATTATAATTTTTCTACCAAATCATAGTACAGTATTTTTGCTTTTTATAGGATTTTTATAGGATATTTATATTGCTTAATATAGTATTTCTGCTTTTTATAGGATTTGTGCTTAATATAGTATTTCTGCTAAATTATAGTATTTCTTCTTTTTATAGTATTTGTGCTAAAACATAGTATTTCTACTAAATGTAGTATTTATGCTTAATCATACTATTTCTATATATTTCTGCCAGGTCCCCAGGCAGCCAATCCTCTGTGAGGACTGAGACATTCAAATTTTCAAATCAGGCTTCCCAGCCAATCATATATGTGGGCTGAGGCATTCAAATTTGCATATTGGGGCCTTCATGGCTTCTAAGCCAGCCAATCATATCTGAGGGCTGAGGAATTCAAATCCACAAATCAGGGCCTGCACGGCTTCCCAGCCAGCCAATCATATATGTGGGCTGAGGCATTCAAATTTGCATATTGGGGAATTCGTGGCTTCTAAGTCAAGAAGTCAACCATGTCATATATCTCTAAAAATTCATATTTTAATGATAAATTGTCAACACTTGAAGATTCCCCCATCTCTTCTGAACAAAACGGTGTAAGAATGGCCGTTCTAGCCCCTACGGTTAGGAAATTATAGCCATTTGTTTGAGGGGAATCCTCACTATGTGAAATAAACTGAAAGAAGCAGGTCTGTGTCTCTGTGCTGCGTGTGTAAACAGATGCACCTGTTTTGGCGGGAAAACGTAAACAGCCTCTCTGATTGGTGGATTCAAATTCAGCAGCTCCCAGGCAATTTGACTGACGTAGAAACATACAGGCAGCACCATTAAAAGCCCCTGTTCACTTCCTGGTGTGTTTGTGTGTGTGTGTGTGTGTGTGTGTGTGTGTGTGTGTGTGTGTGTGTGTGTGAGAGAGAGAGAGAGAGAGAGAGAGACCCTTTTTATGGCAGCATCTCATTGTAGGATTCAAATGGATTATATTTGGACTGGTTGACTGGATTACATCCTGTGTGTGTGTCTCTCTGTGCATTTGTGTTTCCATTTGTGTCCATAATTGTAATTGTGTGTATCTGCTGGCTGTTCTTTCTTTCTTTTTTTTTTTTGTCAATTTTTCAATTTGAGCGACCCATACCATGTTCAGCATTTTTTCAGCTGTCCATTTTACTTTTCCAATTTTTCTATTTAAGTTATTACTATTCTGTTAAATCATACTATTTCTGCTATTTTATATGATTTGTGCTAAATATAGTATTTCTGCTGAATTACAGGATTTCTACCAAATAATAGTATTTCTGCTAAACCATAGTATTTATGCTTCTTTTTGGTATTTGTGATAAATACAGTATTTCTACTAAAACATAGAATTTATGCTATTTTAAAGGGTTTGTGCTAATCATAGTAGTTCTGCTAAATCATAGTATTTCTGCTTCTTTTTGGTATTTTTGATGAATACAGTATTTCTGCTAAAACATAGCATTTCTACTAAAAGTAGTACTTCTGTTTAATTATAGTATGTCTACCAAATCATAATATTTCTGACACAAGCAGAATCTGTGGTGTGTGTGTGTGTGTGTGTGTGTGTGTGTGTGTGTGTGTCTTTGTCTGTGCTTGTGTGACTCAATTTTTATTCGTTGGTGACCAGCATCCATTAGTGGATTCAACTTGACCAGATTCAGACTGATTGACTGGCATAGAAACACACAGGACACTTCATGCTCTGTTTGTCTCTGTATGGCCTTGTGTGTGTATGTTTGTATGTCTGTGTTTATGCTTGCATCTATGTTTGTACACATTGTTTTCTGAACATGGGTTATGTGTCTCTGTGTGTGTATGTCCCTATTTGTAAACATTGCTAGGCATGTCATTTTTGCCTTAGCTTTGTGTATCTGCTGGCAGTTCCTTTATAACTTTTCTAATGGTTCTGCCAATTTTTCACAGTTGAACAACAACCAATCTTTTGAGGGAACTTCAGCTTTTTGAAGCTGGCCGTTTTGCGTTTCCAATATTTCTGCTAAAGTTATTACTTTTCTGCTGAATTATACTATTTCAGCTCCTATGTTGCATTTCTACTAGGTGTTACTATTATACTACTGTATGTCAAATTGTACTCTTACAACATTTTTCCAAGTTTTTAGGTTTGTGCTACATATTAACATTTCTGCTGTATTATAACACTTCTGCCATGTTGTACTATTTCGGCCAAGTTTCTATGTTTCTGCTGAGTTACAACATTTCTGCTTTTTTCTCCTTTGATATAGTATTTTTGCAAACGCTTTATGTTTCTTCCTAAGTTTCTTCAAAGTTATTATATTTTGGCTCAGTTGTTATTCATCTACAAATTTATTACAATTTCAACAACTTTTCTGATACTGACTTCAACTTCTTCAGCTATTTTCAGCTTTTTCAGCAGTTTTCAGCAGACAGCTTCAGCTTTACAGCATTCACACTGCATTTTCGCAGGAAATGCAATTTTTCTAGTTATTATTATTTTCCTTTTTCCGCCTAAAATTTTGCAGCGAAACTCGCCGCACAGTTTTGAGACAAGGTTCACATATGTTATATCATTTTGTGCGGCTGGATCTGGAATGGTGTGCTATGACTTTTGGTGTTTATGACTTTTATAGTTTTTTAAATATTAATATTTTAGTGAAAATTTTCCCGCGCTTATGTGCCGCACAGTTTTGACACAAGGGTTACATATGTTATATCATTTTGTGCGGCTGGGTCTGGACTAGTATCCTATGACTTTTGGTGTTTATGACTTTTATAGTTTTTTAAATATTTAGATTTTAGTGCAAATTTTGGCCCATTTCTAGGCCCATGAGAAAGATTCAACTTTTGGCCCCCTAGAAACAGATTTCAAACTTCATTTGTGGTGTGTTGGCTCTCTCTAGTGGTATGTCGGGAGTGGTACGGCCTGTCTACCCGTATTTGCATTACCGTAATGACGACAATATCAACGGCGCGCACAGCGTCGCTGCTTTCAGGAACCATTGGAATTTTTACGGTTGCGCGAACCATTGAATAGTTACGGTAACCGCAAGGGTGTATGCTTGGTGGAACACTCCATATCCCACAATTCATAGCACGCCTCTACCGAGTCAAACAATGGCGGCCACCACTTCGTTTAATATATTGCTTGTATTACTGTTTCTAGGTCAAAAAATAAACTTTTAAGATATTTTCAGGCGAGAATGTAGGTGTGTAAACGTCAAATATCTGCTCGTTTTGTCAAAACATCCCATATTAGCAACAGTTTTCTCACGATGTTGCTGCTAGCCGGCTATCTAGCGCGGCTAGCGCTGCTTCGCTCAAAAGCACCCGGGCTTAGCTTAAAGTGAAGCGGCTGACACTCGTTTCACCACCCGATCACTCGCCATGGGACTGTTTCTCAGCTGGACTTATTTTTCGTTTATATGGGCCGATAATTCATTTATTCATTTTAGTAACGGTATAAACAGTGAAAGGTGGTTGTCCAGATGCTGGTCGATGTGGGAAAAATAACTGAGTTGTTTGGTGGTGGCTAACGCGGAGCTCCAACAAAGGGCAGCCAGCCCTGACAGAAAGGACATGCGGGGAAAGAGACATACGAGGCGGCGAGGCGGCCGCCGATCGACCGGTGGTGGCTAACGCGGAGCTCAATCGTGGATAAGGGAAACCGAAGGCAGGAGCGTGAGGTGAACTGAATTTCAGGTAAGAAGTTATGAACTGCACTCTATTTGGGTCAGATATAAACCGAGTTTAGGTGTAGTTTATTTTCGTTGTGCTGACAGTTACAATAACTCGTACTGCGTGCTAGCTAGCACGACCGAGTTTCTATACAGCTGTGCGCGCTAAGTTACTGATGTTGAACTTTATGACAGCCTCCCCTGTCATTCTCTCGCCTGCTGAAACTTCAATCATGAAACTGATCAATGATCGGCTTTTCTCTCGTTTGTTTATAGCACTAAACAACAGCAGCACGTTTAAGCTTGATCAGCTGTTGTTAGAATTCATTTGATTTTAATTTCTAGTGTCAGCTGATGTTTGCTGGAGCCACAGCTGAAAAAAGGGCTGGTCCTTTTTTGTGTAGCTGACAGCTGGTAACTGTGCAGGGGTGGATCTAGCAAAGCTTTTGCCAGGGGGCCAGGTAGGGCATTAACAGGGAGAGGGGGACACAAAGATATACTTTTCTTTCTTATTCTCATATAAAATATTTAGCTTTTATTAAATAGTTATCTGAATCTTACAACCAAAGTTTGTATAACAATACACAAGATTGGCTGTAGACCATTGTTAATCATTCAGAACACTGTGTAAAAATAACAAAAAACAAAAAGTGAATGCAAAAGTGCATAAATATTTATTTTACGTGTTTGATGTGTGTGGCGGGCGTGGTCTGCAGTGCCGCTGCAGGGGAGGTGGACCCACCTGAGCGGCATCTGCAATCACGCCTCCCGGGCGTAAAGTCTGTGCTCTCTCGGCTGTTTTTTGGGTGTGTGTCGGGCTGTGAGATGAAAAGCTACAGCCGGCTGTGTGGGTACACCAACCATGTGTGAAAAGTGGTCCATAAAGTAATGCTACAAAGCGTGTTCATGCAAACATTGTCGGGTCTGCCGTGGTACAATGGGACTTCTGCTCATGAACCTCTGTGCACAGCGTCTGCAAATCGGGGCTGTACGAAGTCACCTCATCTTTACACAAAACTGTAAGGTGTCATCTGTGAGGCGCGAGTGGTGTTTGTTTTTGCCATAGTTCATGGTGGAGAATGGCTGCTCTGCTGAGTTTTGCTCCCTGTAACCGTATGAATGGCAAACTACACTGATTAGCGGCGGCATAGGCACACTTAAAATTTCTTATGAAATTTTCGGTTTCTAGTTGTATTTATTATTGCTCTTAACTCATTCTGTGAAGCACTTTGGCATACCTGTGGTTTTTTAAATGTGCTATATAAATAAAATTGTATTGTATTGTAATGAGCAGATACACATTAAAAAATAATTCTTTTTCTTAACAGTCCCCCTTTTTCATTTATCTCTTGAGAAATGAACTAATTCCTAATTTAAGTTTACTGCAATGCAATCCAATTCAATTTTATTTATATAGCGCCAAATCACAACAAAAGTCGCCTCAAGGCGCTTTATAGCTACAGAGAAAAACCCAACAATCATATGACCCCCTATGAGCAAGCACTTTGGCGACAGTGGGAAGGAAAAACTCCCTTTTAACAGGAAGAAACCTCCGGCAGAACCAGGCTCAGTTAGGGGCAGCCATCTGCTGCGACCGGTTGGGGTGAGATAACAGAGACTTTGAAGAGAGAGACCTAATATTTAATAATCCACATTTCACTGTTTTACTCTTTGGTTCAGATGTGGATTATGTATTGTTCTTTCTTTGTAATTGTTTATGTTTAAGTTGTTTGTTGCTGGCTTTTAGTTTGTTTTTGTCTGTTTGGGAGCTGGTATAGTCTCTGTGGATAAGGGTTTTTTGACAGGGTAGCATCAGGAGAGAAGCTCCAGAGAGGCGTGTTCCATGTTAAAAGCTAAAATATAACAAAAGAGATTATGCTAAACAAACGAAACCTTTCAATTGCCTAACCATATCTGTCCCCTCAACAGGTTGTATGTTTTCAAAGTTTCCTTATTATTTTGTCATAAAAATAAATCAAACAAATAAATCAAGCTGTGTGACAGCACCTTGCATTTACGCCGGGCTGTGAGCTGTCCTAAATCTACTTCCTTCACCCGCTTTTCAACTAGAATCCCTGTTTAAAACTATTCCTGACTTCCCTCAGTGCACACTGTAAAGTCTAAACAGATACAATTAGCTTCTCCTGGTAAAAGGTCCTACTTTACTTTTGTCACTGGTTTGGAAACGACCTCTATTAAGTTAACCCGTTTCATCTTTAAAACTTAGGCCTGGTTTCTTCGCCCCCTTTAACGGGTAGCGCATATCTTTTATGCTCACATTTAACCTATGTCTAACAAGCTTTTAGTCTCTTAAACAACACATGTTCTAGAACTGTGGTTCTCTGTGTTCTGTGCTTCTTTTCTGGGTCCCCCTCCTCTAGTTGGTTCAGTTTGGTCTCGGGCTTCCAGGATTCTCTGTTGTAGCTTAGGCACCGTGTGAGAGAAAGAATGTGAATGTTTAGGCTTTTATGATTAGGTGGGGGCCACTAGAGGCTATAAGAGTTTGATCAATGCTCCACCATTTTGAGATCTGATGCTGTCTGCGTACGGTGTCCATCTCCCACGCGTGTGATCATTAAAATCATCGTTTGACTCAACCCGGCCGGACCAGTGTTGTTATTGTGGTTTTTCCTCTTGTATCCATCCCCAATATTTGAATCCGTAACAGTTTGGGGGCTCGTCCTGTGGTATTGGGGTGGAATTTTGGAGGTTTGGACGGTCCGAGGTTGTCGAACGGACAGGCACAAGCCAGTGGTCTGACGTGAGTGGGCATAAGCCGGCTTATACAAAGGTAAGGCACTACCTGTTGAATTATTTCCAAAGTGTGCCAAATTGGACATGATAAAATTAAAGTCTACTCACTGAAATTACTGGTAGATGTCTGTTTTGATTTTAATGAAAAATCTCATGAGAACTGAAGCTGAAGTAATGATAATGAAACGTTGAAAGTGCATTTAGAGCAGTTGGACTGCTGATTGAAGTTAAAGCAGTTGGACTGCTGAGTGAATTTAGTTTGATAGGGAATTGGTCATTTTGTGGGTTAGAGTCCCCATTGGTCAGACAGGTTGGACCTGCGTCAGTCATACACTTGTTTTGGGGTGTTGACTGTTGTTTCAAAGTGTTATAAATTATTATAGAACGGCGGTTGGACCGCTGAGAAGCGCAGTGCTCAGAGGTAACGCTTGCCAAGGCCTTGTCCTCTTTGAGGGATAGTCAGTTGGTCACTGTGGAGCTTGGGGCACTCCAGAATAACTAGTGGTTGGACCACTTTGCCGTTTGGAACGGTATCTGCGCTTTTTTGGGCAGCAAAGGTTGGACCTTGGGTGTTGGACACTTTTAAATTGAGTTAGGGACTTTAGAGATGAGGCCAGAAACTGTTGGACAGATACTGGTTAATTGATCACAAAAAAGTTGGACTTTTTCGGTTGGACCGTTAACTTAAGTTTGTCAAAATTGTGTAGGCGCTAAATCTGTCAGGCCTGAGAGTGATTGTAAATATAAGACGTCTTTGTAATATAAAATAATAGAGCTGTGTGTGAGAAAGGCTGTGTGTGACGACAGCGCGCTGCAGCGCTGCGAGCTATTTTTAGACGGTGTGTGAACATGCAAATGAGGTGGCTGCTGTGAAGCGCACAGAGGACTTTTGCTTCCTGTTAGCGTGTTTTTGAGTTTTATATTTATGATTTGCAAACAATGATACATGCCTGTAAATAAGACGCTGATTTTGCTGATTATAATATTACAAATAAAGTTTTGAATGACTACGGTGAATGTTTGATATATGGCTGGGTTTTGATATAGAAGAGACAAATTGTGCATGATCTAGACCGGCACTTCAGTCGGCAGGGTGAGATTGAGTGATAAATACAGCTGTGATTTGTTTCAGTTTTGTGGTGTGAAGCAGGATTTATACGATTTTTAAGTGACTCTTGGTTCAGTTCAATAATATAAGCGGTTACATTTGATTTACGGTTGGTTTTATCATAATATAGGGTGTGATCAAGCACGAATTTCAGCACTAGAGGTGGTGTAGTAATTTCATTTTATTTAGATAAAAGGCATGCTTATTTTGGGGTCGTGCCAAATTAAAATTTCACCTATAGGGGATCTTCTTTACATGAATTGCATTGGTCACAGTGAGTACGAATAGATGAGTAAATACAACAAATTTTCTTGAGGGTGTGTTTCTAGGGATAATTATTACTGGTTTTATACATTCATATTGAGGACGTGAAGACGGCTTTGCAGCTGCTGGAGTGAGTAGCTGTGTGTGTGTGACAGGAACTCTGCATGCCCATAAAAGGCAACTGCCTGACTGTATGAAGTATGCACCCAGAGAGAGAGTAAAATCTAGGCAGATGAAGCGAGTGGATGTTTTCAGAAAAGAAATACTAAGTGAATATTTTAGTGTGTTAATACAGGTGGATTTCTCTCAACCTGACAGACAGGCCAAGCTTTGGCTCAAAAGTTTACAGCTTGACCCCAGCTTTGTCCCCACCCTGAAAAGAAGCTTAAAGGACATCTTCTCCTCCAGTTACCATCACTGGAAATTTTCAGGCAAGTTTTTGGCTGAATTGTTGTTGGCACCATGTGTCCCTGAATCTCACAAGCAAGCTCTAACTCCTGGCTGAAGACATGCAATGCTGTTATTTAAGGTAGGAAATCAAAATTTGGGAAACAAAATAAAAACACACACACAACCAGAGAAATGTATGAGAAAGGCACGTGTTAGAGAAATGCCTCGTTTGAGAAAAAAGTTAAATTAACCCACCTACAAATGCACACACATGCAATGAAAAAACAGCTTTGGGTGCCTTGAAAAGCGCTATATAAATCCAATCCATTATTATTATTATTATAATTATTACATTCATGAACACGTGAAGATTTTCCAGCAAGGTTAAAGCAGCGAAACTTAACATACACCTGTTGTTGAATGATAAAGTTTATCCACTACTAACAAATAAACTCTCTGGGTTGCAGGACAACAACTTAACTTCAAAAAAAAGACACTGGTCTGACCAACCAGTGATGACACGACAAATTTAGTGGTTAAAAGATTCAAATTGTGACATGTTTTCTGCTGATTGATTAATACAAGTGATTACTGAATGAAAGAAAATTCCTTTTTTGGGCTTTTAAACATGATCTTAAGAATTTTAACATGTACCTGTGTTGTCCTGTCAGCTTGGTGGGTTATGAGTTGATTATATGGTGAGAAAAAACAAAAAAGGGGGAGAGAAGGCTGACACAGGGCCTGGCCCGGTGTTTCTCCCCTCTCTGAATAACACAGCCAACACAACATCATTTTCCTGTTCGTCTGTTTTTGTTTTGTTTTGTTTTGTTTTTTCTCTTTATGCTTGATTACAGGCTGCTTTGCCGAGGCTGACCTGGACTCCTGCTCTCCCCTCTACCATCTTTGCTCTCCCCTCTACCATCTTTGATGTGACCCTGACCAAATGCTACAGCAGCTGGACCCACAACAACAACCTGCAAATGTCAACAGTGCTGCAGGAAAGCGATCTCATGCAGCGGAGACGGAGAGCGTTAAATCCAAGGCCCGTTTCACTACACGGGGGAGATTTCCAGACAGCTTCAGCTAACAGAGCTCTGACGAGACGCCCATTAAGCCCGGATGAAAAGTGAGGGCGAGCAAAAGAATGCTGACCTTAACAACTCTGCATTAAAACTGTGCAGGACAGTGACGGACCAACACGGATGATCGGGCAGCAAAAAGGGCGTGCCAGAGACAGGGGGAGTAACTGAGGTCAGGAGGCACCTCAGAATGGACAAAAGCACAAGAAGAAAATAAGCTGAAGGCACAGGTGTCGGGGCTCGGCCAGGAGCTGACCTCTGAGAAGAGCCGGACAGCAGAGCTGCAGAAGGCCGTGGAGCAAAGCAAGGAAAACATCAATAAACTTCAATCTGACGTGTACGGAAAAGACTCTGAGGTTTCTACCCTCAGTAAGAGCTCAAGGCATCAGAGCAGAAACTGAGCATGGCTCAGGAGGAGCTGGCTGCTAATCGAACCCATCAGTCAGGCTTGGAGTCCCAGACACAGGACTTGAAATCAGGCTGGAGCTTGCTGGAGCAGGAGGTCACCAGACGGGACAAGAAGCTCCAACAGCAGGAGCAAACCCTGAAGGAGCTACAGAAGCAAAAGGGTCAAGTTAAGGAGGAGCTGGACAAGGAGAAGATGCAGGACACTGGAGAAAAGGACTGCCTCAATTGGGGCCAGAACCAGTATGGACAGAACTTTGAGCAGCAGCACCAATGGATGCAAACAGACGGAAATGGAGGAGGGCAGGACCCCAGGGCACGCCTCAGGCCGTGGTTTACCCAGAACACCAGAACAGGAAAGTGATGAACACAAACACACACAAACACACACATCTACATGCACTGACTCAGAATGAAGAGAAACACACATATGAACACACATGCACTCGTTGATTCACTGACACACACACACATCTACATGCACTGACTCAGAATGAAGAGAAACACACATAGGAACACATATGCACTCGTTGATTGAGTGAGAAATGACACACACACACGCACACAAATCGAAATGCTGATTCAATTCACTGAGAAGTGATCCACACACACACACACACACATGCACACGCTTGTGCAATGAAGAGTGATACACACACACACGCTGCTGCAATGAAGAATGCTTTACTAACAAATGCTTATGCTGACACGCAAAATGCTGCACACAAACATCCAAATACAGAATCTGTTACAACAACAAGAAGCCATTGATTGTTTATTGGTTAAATGCATTTCATGTCACCCAGAGGGCGTTTGTGTAGATTTAGGGGACAGGGTCTAAAGCAGTTTGGTTATGAAAACAATGTCTGTGCGTGATGTCTGTTTATGGCTCAAGGCCTCGACTGAATTGTTCACTGTGCTTCACACAGCCTGATAAGGAGCAGTGGTACAGAGTGAAAATGATGAATTAACGGTGTGAGTTTTATTTCGGAGCGCCACATTGTTGTGAGTGAGATTTAATTGAAGGAGGAACACACTGAAAAAAAAAGAAAAAAAAAAGAAAAAAAGGGGTCAGGCTTTAAAGATCTGTACGAAATTCAACAACTCAATTTGTTCTCATTGAGATGACACGATACAATCTAATAAGAGTGGTTAGTTGCTGAACTCACGGAATCCACAACACCGCATAAGATTTCAAACTGCAGGAAAATCACTGGAGTTATAAGAGGCAGACAGCGACACACACACCACATGCATGCTGTTGCTATTTATTGTGGATTAACCTGTCAAGGACAAGAACAAAAGAATTCTGCATCAAATACAGGAAATCATAGCTTTCCTGTATTTCCTACATTGTTGGCATGCTGGTTGGTGCTGTTGCTTGACAGTAAGAAGGTCCTGGGTGCAAATCCACAGTCTGGCTAGTTTGCAGTGGTTTCTCTCTGGGTGTTCTGGTTTCCTGCCACAGTGAAAAGTCATGCAGTTATTAGAGCTAGGTTAACTGATGATTCTAAATTATCCATGAATGTGAGTGTGAATGGCTGTTTGTTTCTATCTGATAGACTGGTCAGCTGTCCGGGGTGTACCCTGCCTGGTAACCTATCACTTCAGGGTTATTTCCCAGCCCTGCTGCAACCAGGATAAAGATAGGAGGATGGTAGTTGTTGTAGACCCATTCAATTTTTATGGTAACCAGGATCTAGACTTTGTTGAACCGTATGCAATATGAAGACAACATGTAGTATTTAAGTGACCAAGTAGTATTTGGATAAAAGTTACTGAATAAAGTTGAAATAAAATGACAGGATTGTGAAGGATTAAAATATTCCAGGAGCTCAACTTACTCCATCTGAACATGTTTCAATCGTGTTTTATGAACACAAAATGCAGGTTTACTGAATATGAAAAGGTTGTGTTGATTTAACTCAGTTGTTTAAGTTTCTGCCAAAGCAAAACATTTGTGTGCAACCAGTGTCCACTATTGAAGCAAGTAGATCCAACATGTTTTTGTCAGGGCAAAAAGGAGTTACGGTCCCTGTATTCCTACACAATATTGTCCCAGGAGGGAGAAAAACCTTCTGGCGAAGTTTTGGTTGATTTTTGGGTTTTGCTTAACACTAGGTTGATTTTATCAGTGAGGTTTGGATTGTTTTCTTTCTCTAAGAGAGAGAAAGATGGTTTTATGCTTGGACATGTTTGCAATGGGCCCCAGTATTTGTTATCATATGAGTATTTTATTGGTTACGTTTGTTTTTGCTTTTGTTACAGTGCACTGAAATAAGAACATCTGAGAGGTGTGATCCACCGGTGGTGATATTTTGGTATTTTGTGAGTTCCTGATTTAACAAATCAGCTCTTTAATCCAGGCCTGAGAGATTGAACTGTAAAGCGCTATAAAATATTCTTACTGGAAACAGTCGCAAAGTATTTTTCTCCATGATTATAATGGGCTTGGGAGAAATTCACTTATATGGGACATTGATCACATGAGAAGTCCTGAGCCTAAAAGGATTGCAGCGAGTCAATCCAGTCCAAAAAACAAGGAACTGTTTTCCTTTAAAATGATGACGTCATCTTGCTGGTGAGGGAGGCTCGAATAGGTTGCGCGTGAGACTCCATTATCAGCAATATCTGGTATGAATGTGTGTGGATGTATGCATGTGGCTGGACTGTGATGGACTGACGACTAAAAGTTTTAACTGATTTGATACTGAGACAAAAACGGTACTGACTTTAGGATTAGTGAATGTCCACAAACAATTCACCCAGCCTGTAAAAGAAGGGTGGATGTTTTGTCTTGCTTTGTTTTGCTTTTGCAGGAACAGAAGGATGACAGAGACTAAGGGGGGAGACTGTAGCTTCACATGAGCGTGAACTGCAGACTGAACCCTTTGGTTGCTAATTTTGAGTTACTGATGTTTGCATTAAGAAAATTGTGTTTTAATAGCTGTGTTTCGATTAATGTATCACATTATATTGTTGGGAATGTTAAATGCTAAAGTGAAGAAAAGGTTTGATTTCACTCATGACTGAACATGTTATTATTAACCATAGCAGGCCACTGTAAAGAGTCAATTAACTTTTATAGAGGAAAAAGCCAAAAAAACTCTATTGATGTCTATGAATAACAGGGAAATGGTAGACTTGTCACATTCAAAATGGAGATATGTAACAATAGACACTGGTCCCCGTCATTTAGGTGCTTTCTTGAAATAGTCAGCAATTTAAAAGTAGGATAGAATCGACAGGGGCATGTGCTGAGAGGTGGTGCTGCACAAGAACAAGAGCAAAATAAAGACAAATTATTGTGTTTAGCTTTGATAAATTCAAATTAAAATGTACCATTACACTCAGAGGATCAATATGAAATTCATTATATGCTAATTTTGTGTGTGAGTACATGACTGATAACTGTTCTGTCCTGAGCTTTTGGTTTTACAGCACCCACTTGACCACACCAACAGTTTCTCGCCACCAAAAGGGGGTACTTGCAAAGAATAGGGAGGAATATCATCAGAAGTGGGAAAGGTAAGCCCCCATGGGAGTGTTAACACCATTAATTTCACGTATGGTCAAATTCTCAAAATTTGACCCCAACCATGAAAAATTCTTCAAACATTTAGAGACAGAGCGGAGTTCTAGATAAACATAATGTCGCAAACCACATAAGGATGGAGCATTGGAATCGATAAGATGGTGAAATAACACGCAGGAAAAACATTGACCATGTTGATTATGTTTATTCCAGTGTGCAGAGATTGGCTAAGCTGACCAGGAAATGTTATAAAATGGATTGTCGGAACAGTCAGCGTTAAAGTCACCTTTGACAGTCCAGACCAAGGTTATTATCGTTAACGAAAACTAACGAAATAACGAAAACTAGTAGTGAAAAAACATTTTCGTTAATGGAAATAAAAATAAAAAAACAAAAAACAAAAAAGGAAAACTAACTAAAACTGTAATGAGTGTTCACAAAACTAACTAAAATTAACTGAATTGATAGCAAAAATGTGTTTAGTTTTCATTGATGTGTGCGTGTCCTACAATAGTCAAGGGTGAAAATGAAGTTTAGTTTCCAGATTTTTTCTTGCCGTCTCATCATGCCAGCAGGTGGCAGTACGTTAGTCGAGTCGTCTGTGTTGCTGCTCCGTCCACGCGCAGAATCATGTCAGGAAAAGTCGGGAGAAAGCGCCAGAGTCCAATTTGGGATTACTTTGAATATGACTGTGTTTTGGATAAAGCAAGTGTCTTGTAGTGGAAAGAGACAAATTATGAGGGACATTTCTAAAGGGAAAAAAAATCCCACAAACCTTACAGTGCACTTGACAAGCTCACACAAGAAGGCTAACCTAGCTTACCTTGAAAAGGTAAGGGGGAGCACACTCCCCCTCCTCAAACAGCTCCCCCCACTCAACCCTCATCCCCAGAAAACAGAAGCTAACCCCAGGCAAGGCAGCATGATGTATCCCGAGACAACAGGACTGGGATACCTACATGTGAGTCAATTGCCTTCAAAAAGTTTATCAATTCACTTGAACCAAAATTACGAACACCCGGTGCTGCAAGAGTTAATAGTCTCAATACCCAAGGATAAGCAGAAGAGCATGACTGATATGATGAAACTGGGATTTTGTTACACTTAATTATTGCAAACACAACTAAAACTATAGCTGAAGCTGATCAAAACTAAACTGAAACTAAGGATTTTCAAAAAATAGAAACTACACTAAACTAGCAAACAATTGGTAAAAATTAATTACAACTGACATAAAATTGAAAATCTGAAGTCGAAACTAAATAAAAATAAAAACGAATGAAAATTGCAAAACTATTAAAACCCTGGTCCAGACTAAGATGGCGTTGGACATCTTCAGGGCGGAAAAGGGTTGGTGTGACCAAGGTGTGGTTTGGCTTGTTGCATGTATATTTCAAGATGATATGGCTCTGGATGGACCAGTTACCAGGGCATGGAAGGAGGACTGACTCATTAAATGAGGAGAAGGAATTTCCTGGGATTGGAGATCCTCTGGGTGAGTGGTTGACTAAAATCATGCATAAAATATAAGCTATTTTTTGTTATTGGTTGGTAATAGATTGATAATTGGCCACATTTACAGCTGTATTGACTTGTTGTGGACGTAGTCTACTTCATGTTTAAGCACTCTAATTAGCAGATTGAACATAGAGACATTAAAGGAAGAATATGCAGCGCCACCCTGTCAGATGCCAGTGACGGTGGGGCTCAGTGATGAATCAGGTGAGCCGGATTCATGGCTGACTGAAAACATGGATTCCCCTGCTGTGGTCAGTGAGGGAAAAACAGGGGGAAATAAATTTAAAGAGGAATTTAAAAACGTTTATGTGGGAAGTGTATAAACGGGATAAAAGGGGGTGTTTTACTGTTATTTTAGCATCAGCATTATTGTTACATCAGAATCATATAACAAGCATTGTGTTAATCATTTATTGAAGCTGTTGACATTACATTAACATTTGTGTTCCAGTGATTGTTATAACCTCAGGTTAATCTTCTATTTAAAGGTGCCAGAATAATCATATGATCTTTCATTGCAGGTGTGACCATGATCATCTTTATACATATTGCAGTTTGTTGCTCATTATAGAGTTGTGCTCGAGTTAATAAGGGTTAAAAGCTACAGTCAACGCGATGTCTGGCTGATCTATGGACTGGGGTGACTTCGGGCATGGAAGGCCGCACACGCTTACATTACACTGATATCATGTTATTCTTTGTGATCTTTTATTCAGTTATATCTTTTGTTAAGTTTTAAGTAGTGGCAGTTGATTAAACGACATTCATTTAATATTACATACCTGATTCAGAGCATTACACACAGACCAACTTAACAATCTGCAGAACCTTGTAGCTGCAATGTTGTGTCTCCATAAGGGACAGTTGGCTCCAGGAGATAAGTGGGAGTCAGTGCCGGTCCTCGAGAAGGAGAGAATGTTCCTTTGCTGTGTCAAAAGTAGTCGACAAGTTCATATTGAAGTGAAGTTCATATTAATACAGGTTTTGTTTCTTGGCAATTCTGCGGACCCAGGCTCTGGGCGGAGCCAGGAGTTGAACAGATCTAACATGTCGATTAAATTGATTTCATTCCCTGGCACAGGATGACAGGACTGCAGCAACGACACTAGATGGGAGAAAGTCTCATACTTTCTAAGATATGAGGTCACTAACCTTTTCTTTTAATTTTCTAGCGCCGTTGAATTGACACATGGGAATGTGTCAAAAAGGGGGGGAAGTTGAGTTTTAACATCAAACAAGGGTTATATGAACATTTTTATGACTTCATTTGTGTTTTAATAACTTGGGTATGGTAAAGCTTAAGCTAATAGTGACCCAAAAGGTTTCCAGACTTTTTTAAAGAACCAGTGAGAAGCATAAATCATTATTTCCATGTTTAAGCATTAATCATTGAAATGAACTGAAAAGCGTTTAGAAGATAAAATGCCTGTGTTCATGAGAAGCTGAGTTCCACACTGGAGAGGAAACCGTGGGATGGTAGGCGGAAGGAAACACGTGATTTTTGTGAAAAAGGGGGGACAGATGTTAGAATTAAAAATGGCTAATTTGTTTTTGATGTCTTTTATTAGAATGAGTGGTTTTAATAATTTTCTTACACACCTTGCAAATGTGCTTATAATGAGTTGGCACTTGGTCTTTTGAAGGTCATAAGCTTCGTTCGGCGTGATGGTCCGGACTGATATATTGCAGGTATTGACTTTGAGTGCAGAGGGCTAAATGCAAACACGCTTACACACACATAAATTATGATTAGAATAAGTTACTGGTCAGGAGGTCCTGAACATGATGTGCTAAACCGATTTTGAATCACTAGAGGAACAATGGATAACAACATTAGATTATTAGAGCTAGGCAGAGAGGTGTTTTGGTTTGCTGTCTCTTACAGAGAAAGGAACAGACACCAGACGAGGTCACGGAGATACGAGGATCTTTGGCAGCAGAGACAGACACAGTGACTGCTGAGACACCAACTGGGTCCAAGTGTCATGGCGTTTTGGGCTCCAGCTAGTCACCTCAAAAGGATGGATCCCATAAACACAGCAATAACCATGAAGGGGTTGACGAAAATCCAGGAACACCAGACCAACGAGGTTCGAGAGGCTCTTGGTAAAAAGGGGGACACGTTCCTGTTCCTTTTTCTGGGGGACACAGTTGTGACCCGAGGATACACAGATCACTGTTTGAAATCGGGGCAGAATAATCCCCTGATCTGTGCAACGACTGAAGGGTTGTCTAACCCCTGAGGTTAAAGGAAGAAGAGCAGAGGATCATCCAACTGGAAGACACTGGTGGCTGCAGCAATAAAATAAAGGCTAAAAGCTCCTCGGACAGAGGTTCTAGTCTGAGTACGTCTGAAGGGTATAAGGTAGCACCAAAATAAAGCTGTGGGAGAACTGGGGAGGGTCATCTGTACCTGCTACTGTTGTTGTAATAATAGTTTTTCTTGCATCTGAACTGCGCAAACACAGAGGTCATCTCACATATGGTTCACCCAACAGGGGGACAAAGGGCCTCAGGCGTAAGAAGAAATGAACCCGGCAACACTGGATTACAGGGTGTAGGTGAGCTATTTATTCTAAAGAGCTCATCAGGGGGACTGTGGGATTATAATATTATTTTATGCCATGTTAGACCCTTAATTAAAGATTGTGAATTATTATGTAGTTTTAGTTTGCATTATTCTCCTGAATTAGAAGAAGGTGATAACTATTGCATTTGTTAAACTGATTTGCATTACATTAGACTGCTGATTTATTGTGAATGAATGATATTGTTTTATGATGCATTATACTGCTGAGTTATGAGAAATACTGTTTGCAGAAAGTCATCGCCTTATTTGTCTGATTAGAAGAGAACAGAACATACTGGAGTTTTCTGCCCCATCTCAGCAGGAGCAGATAAACAGGGAGCCAAGGTCGTAGCTTAGGCGCCGTGTGAGAGAAAGAATGTGAATGTTTAGGCTTTTATGATTAGGTGGGGGCCACTAGAGGCTATAAGAGTTTGATCAATGCTCCACCAGTTTGAGATCTGATGCTGTCTGCGTACGGTGTCCATCTCCCACGCGTGTGATCATTAAAATCATCGTTTGACTCAACCCGGCCGGACCAGTGTTGTTATTGTGGTTTTTCCTCTTGTATCCATCCCCAATATTTGAATCCATAACACTGTACAACTCAAAATATAATGAGGATGTCTCAACACTGTTTCTCAATAATATTAAAAACCTAAAAACTATTGTTGTGGAAGATAGAAGTCACTGTGACAGCCCTCTGACTGTGGAGGAAGTTTGTAATTCTATTTCTGCACTTAAGGCCAACAAATCTCCTGGCACAGATGGTTTAACTGCAGAGTTTTATGAATCATTTTCTAATCTCCTGGCTCCGTTCTTACTGCAGCTTTTCATAGGAAGTATAGAGAATAACATCCTCCCTCCTCCTCTTACTCAGGGTCTCATAACACTTATTCCAAAGCCAAACAAAGACTTACTTCTTATTGATAATTGGAGACCCATCTGTCTGCTCAATAATGACTATGAGATTATGGCTTTATTACTTGCTAACAGAATGAAAGAGTTCTTGGGTACAATTATCGATGAGACACAATCAGGCTTTATGAGAAATAGACACATTTCTAAGAACATGAGACTGGTTTTAGATCTACTTGATTACTCTGATTTGGTATCTGACAATAGCTTCATTCTCTTCCTCTATTTTTAAAAGGCTTTTGATACAATTGAACATCAATTTAATTTCCACTCTTTGGAAAAATTTGGCATTTTTCTGTAAAGCTATCAAAACCTTGTACACGAATGGCAATAGCTCAATTAAAATGATTAAGACTCACCAAGATTTGACCTGTTATACAAGGAATCACCACAGCTGATAAGGAGCTCATCATCAGCAAGCTAGCTGATGACACCACACTCTTCTTGAAGAATGCAAATCAAATCCGTCCAGCCCTTAGTGTTATTAGTGATTTCTCTGAGGCATCTGGTTTATGTCTAAATCTAAAAAAAAGTGAATTATTAGCAATTAAAGACTGCACTGCAAATGCTATCTGTAACATTTCTGTTAAACAAGAAGTCACATACCCAGGACTGTTAATATCCAAAGACCAAAAGTCAAGATGCTCGTCAAACTTCACTCTGATTATGCAAAAAACACAAAAAAAGTTCAACCAGTGTCTGCAAAGGGATTTATCTCTGAAAGGTAGAGTTTTAATTACTAAAGCTGAAGGGATATCCCGACTGGCATATGCTGCTCTCTCCTTACATCTGGATAAGAAAATTAGCAAAGACATCAACCGCATGCTCTTTAATTTTATATGGAAAAAAACATAAGCAGGTCCTCTTAGCGTGGACCCTCATTTATAAACACAACTTCTCACCACACATATAACTCATCTGGAACAACAGAGATATTTTATTTCAAAATAAATGACTTTTCCTGGAAACTTGGGTCCAAAATGGGATCCTATTGGTGGCTCAGCTGGTTAATAAAGAGGGAGTACTACTTACTTACAATGAATTCCTTACACTATATAATTTTCCCGTCAGTGTTTGGGAATTCTCAATGGTGCTTGGTGCCATACCCTCAGGGACTTTAATGTTATATAAAAACACTGACAGTTCAATATCTGCCTCAGTCACTCTCCCTGATCCAGCTGAGTCAGCAGTGGGAAAAAGCTGCTTTTCACAGGAACTTGGTAACAGCAATAAGAGAATACGTAGTTTATTCCAAGAAGATATCGTGTCTCTCCCATATATATAATATCTTACTGGAACCGACATGTTCCAGATATCACCTGGAAGACAGTCTGGATGATCCCATAAATATCTAATTGTGAACAAGGTGAAGGAAATCTCATATAAAATTCTTCATAAATGTTACCCAGCCAGTCACTATATGGTAACATTTAAAAGAGACATAAATACTAATTGAACTTTCTGTGGGGATCATCCAGAAACTGTGACACATCTTTTTTGGTACTGTTCCTCTACACAGAGATTCTGGAAGAATTTAGCAGTTTTGTTATTGTCCATATTTTAAGGGAGTTTTCTTTACGATGGGAAAATGTTTTATTCTTTTTCTTTAAGTTCCCCAGGAAGAATGATAAATGTTTTTTATAATACATTTCTTAATACGTTTAGCTAAAGTTTTTATCCATAAATGTAAGTTTATTAATAAAACACCATATTTCTGCCTTTTTATAAGGATATGGAATTGTACATACAATCAATTTCAGACTCAACCAACAAAAAGCCTCTCAGAACAATATTTATATGTTGATTTTTTTCGCCTACTCATATCATAATTTTTTTACTCCTGGTTCTGTATGTTCATGTTCTGTTCTTTTGTAAACTTCATCTGTTTGTATGTCGTACACTCATTGTGTTTCAATAAAGTTCAATTTAAAAAAAGGTACGTTCTAAATGAAGCTTCAGACGTCACTGATCACGTGACTCTGGCCAAACGAATCAAGCCTCAACACAGTGCTTCTGAAGCAGCGTGTTGATCTTTCTGACACACGCACCGGAGCGTCAGCTTCAAGCGGACCATCACTACCTCTCACATCTAAAGGTAAGTGTCAAGGTAACTTTGAACTGAGTTCAGTCAATCTTGAGGTTTTCGAAGTTTTCTGAGTGAAGTTTTCTGTTGCTCTCTGTGAGAGAAGACCATTAAAGGCGGGGCTCTCCAGAGTCCAGCAAAACAGGAAACCACAGCTGGGTGTGTGTAAGTGTGCAAACCAATAGATTAGAAGTGGAAGTGAGCCACGAGTATGGAAAGGTCAGGTTTCGTGAATTGTTTTTCTCACCACCAGTGTTGGTCAAGTTACTTGAAAAAAGTAATCAGTAACTAATTACTGATTACTTCCCCAAAAAAGTAATCCCGTTACTTTACTGATTACTTATTTTCAAAAGTAATTAATTACTTAGTTACTTAGTTACTTAGTTACTTTTAAAAACACGATTTACAACCTGAATAGGTGATAAAGCGATAGATCTTTCAGCCCAATTCTACTTTTTCTGCATAATCCATCATACAAAATGTAATCAAATGGAAAAGTCTCTTTTTTTTAACTTGTTTTATCAGTTTTAATCTTTTAACTTTATGCATCAAGCAAAAATTCAATTATATGCAACTTTCTCTGACTTGAAGAAATTAGTTTAACATTTAAACCTATTTTCTGCACATTCCAGCACATAAAATAAAACATTTTTTTTGTGTTTACACTCAGTCTTTCAAATAGATGCAAGTAAAACAGCAGAAAATAAATAAAATCAAAGACTAGCGGTCCTGTTGCTCTATTTTCACCTGTAAAGCAGGAGTGGGGTAGGCGGAGGTGTGCTGCAGCGGTCAGTGGAAGGATACGGCAGTTTCTCTGTGAATTTCCCATTACGTGGTAGCGCACTCGGTGCTTGTTTAGGGTTTTTTTTCGCTGTAAAAAGAAGTTTTCTTCCCACGCACAACGGACGTTAATATTTTTGTCACTTTTTATGGAATCAAACTTAAAATAAGGTCAGTACTTCCACGCTTTAAACGCTGCACACTCATACTCTCTCCCGCACTCGATATATTATCCATTGTTAATCTGCGCACAGCTGTTGTCACTAACGTCGCACTCGCTTACGTCATTGTCATGAGACATTCTCGCAAAAAAATCACGGTTTTAATAACGCAGTAACGCAGCGTTCCTGCAGGAAAGTAACGGTAATCTAATTACCGTTTTTGCAATAGTAATCCCTTACTTTACTCGTTACTTGAAAAAAGTAATCAGATTACAGTAACGCGTTACAAGTAACGCGTTACAAGTAACGTGTTACTGCCCATCTCTGCTCACCACTGATCACGCACTCAACACTCTACACATACTTGCATCACACGCGCGCTCTCAAGCATCAGTATTGTACAATTCTGGGCGTCACGCGAGTTGAGGGTGTTACCATATAACGGAAATCTCCATTGTTCTGTAGCAGTGGTTCTCAGACGTTTCACGATGAGTTTCACCCTTACGAGCGACATCAAAGCGCGGTAGTATAGGCAGGAGCGGTTTTTGATTTTCATTTTCGCTGCACAAATAAAGCATGCAGTTTACTTTGTGTGCGCTCAAATGGAGTCGAGTCAACCAGCGCCACCTGTAGCCAAGTACCATAGCCCACAGCCCACAGCCAGATTAACTTGTGAGACACCCAGTAGCGGTTTTTGATACGGGCGACACGGGCGGTTGCCCGGGGCGGCATCGTGGTGGGGGGCCATCACGGGCATTGGCAAGAAAAAAAATAAAATAATTGGTCGTACCCATGCTTCCCCGACGTCATGCCAGCGCATATTGGGAAATTCGTAGGCACCGATCGGTTTTCTATCACCCATTTGCTGGGAGTAAGGGCGCCCTCCGTTTGCGAGGTGCGCCTGCTGCCGGCGGCACAGGGAGGAGAGGGCGGGGCGGCGGGGGAGTCTCTGGCAGGCTGGAGCGGCATCTAATAACCAATTCGCAAAATAAAACAAAATAAAAACAAAACAACAAACAGATATTATGATACAGACTTATAATTTGCACCGATGTTTTTTGTACATTCTATAAAGTGAGCGCGAGAGCCCTCGGTGCGCCTGCTCGCTCCTGAAGTCAAAGTAAACTTTATTGTCATCTCTGCTACATACAGTCCAGTATATAGAGACGAGACGACGAGGCTCCAGTTACAGCAGTGCAAGTAAAAAAACAATAAATATAAGAAGAGTAAGAAAATAAATATACATTTTAGGACTCGGGGTAAAGGATCAATAACAATTTAAATTTTATAATTTACAGTTTGATGATTTAAACTCTCACACACAACCCGTCAAAAGGGGAGGGGGACATGCTGCTTCCAAGTAGAGCACATTTCATTCATAATGTTGTAAATCCAAGCCCATTATGGATTCACGATCTGAATACTGGGTTGTGTGAAATCCCAGAAATAAACCTTAGACCATAGGTGTCAAACTCTGGCCCGTGGGCCAAATTTGGCCTGCAGCCTAATTACATTTGGCCCGCGAAGCCATACCAAATTACTATTAGAGCTGGCCTACTGGTATTATACAGCTAATATATATATATTGTTTAGTATTAAGCTTTGCTTGTTCCATATTCAGTTTTTCAGCTAAATGTGTTTGAGTCCATAAGAAGAGATTCATTCTTATATCTGTAGGAATAAATATATTTCAATAACTATTAACGTTAGCCCGCGACTTTGTTCCAGTTTTGAATTTTGGCCCACTGTGTATTTGAGTTTGACACCCCTGCCTTAGACAAAGTGAATCTATGAACTAAGGTGTTGGTCTATTAGGTTAATTGTGGTGATCCTCGAGTTGGGGGATTTGTGTTTGTACTGGAGTGCAAAATTCAAACCAATGGACGATGGACAACAAAAGTTTAAAGCCATCAGGTGCTCAGTTTAGAAAAAATAGAAAAGAAGAGGAAGAGAAACGAGCAAAAGATGCAGGTAAGCAGACGTGTCATTGGATAATGGCAGGTCATCCTGAAACAATCAGACTAAACTCCAAACAATACATTATGTTACAGATTTTAATATTAATTAGTCATTGTTAATTGTTGATTTGTCCTTTTCTCATTGTATGACGAATTATGATGGCTGTTTGGTAGATGTTATTGTCTCTCTCTCTCTCTTCATGTGTGTGTGTGTTTCTCTGGTGAAACAACAGTTTTATGTTAATGTACAATCCTTAATATGTTTTGTGTGTGTGTGTGTAAAGTTCCACAATACACGTGGAACTTTATACACACACACACACATTTTTTTTTGTCTGTTTTTGTATCTTGCAAATAAACCTTTAAAATAAATTAAATTTTATTATGTATTTATTTTTGGCCTACATCAGTAAGAAATGCCAAATTATATACACAAAGTTATAGGAATCACCACTCCTGTTATTCATGATGATTTCAATAACATCACATAATAACATGTAACATCACATCCTGTAAGCACAGTCTGCCTGTGTCTTTTCTCTGGAAATGAACATTTTCAGCCAATATAGGTAGTACATCAACATGGCTGCCATGGCTAAGTTAGGAATATTTATAATGTCATTTCCAAAACTTGCATATGATCTGCAATTTGTAGCAGATCTACTGACTGTCACAGAGCAGCTGGAGCAGTCTCAAATGGAGGTCAGTCCACTACTGCCACCTGTGGCCAAGTGCCATAGCTACTGCTAGATGAACTCGTGACACATCTGCACCTGTTTCTATGAACACATTGAATAGAGTCTGAGTGGCTGCACTTACAATGGTGCATTCAAATCTACCCTCAAACATATTGAAAGATGCCATGCCAGCAATGTGGATTGTCAAGACTCAAACCAACCATTAACCCTCATAATGTCGTCCCGATTTCCATACACCTGTGGTCCTCAGGGGTCAAAAATGTCCCCACTTCATTTGAGTGTTTTTTAAAGTATAAAGTATAAATTGTCAATCAATTCAGTGTTACATCTTAGTTTTACTTAAGACCAACACATTAACACAAAATTTACCCAACATTTTACATTTTAGGGCCACCAGACCTTGTTTACATAAAGTACACTGTGTTTTTGAGTGGAAATAAAACAAGAAAATTAAATATTTAAATGTTTAGATAATTTTGACTATTTGTCTAACTACATAGTGCTGTATGTTGAACTTTAGTGAGAAAGTTTTTTTTCAAGAGTTTATAAATTTTAAATGGCAGCACATAATCACACCTGTGGTCCTCAGGGGTCAAAAATGTCCCCATCTGGTTTGATTGATACTTAATTAATATGAAGTGGATTTTTCCCCCACTTTTAATTAAAACTTAATTCAAACATTTTTAAACATTTTTTTTAATTTCATTTCAAATTTAAGTCTGATAAAAACCTCATAAAAATGATTTTTTTTCTTTGTTTTCGGGTAAAAAGTAAATTAAATCATCAGTTATTGTGATTATTGTTTCACAACCAGAGTCGGTTGCTTTAAGCAAAGACAGCAGGGATCACTTGTTTCTGTTTATTATACAGCCAGATTTACTTGTGACACACATGTGCAGCTGGCTTTATCACCTACTTTGAATTTGTTTCAAGCACAATACATTTGTTACACATGTTGCTATGGGATATTGTATTTGTTTTAAATGTTATATACCTATGTGGTATGTGACTTTTGTTGCCATGACGCCAGGTCTCTCTTGGAAATGAGATTTTTAATCTCAATGAGATTTTTTTTTTACCTGGATAAATAAAGGACTAATTTGTAACTTTCAGTGTTTTCTGGTCTTCCAAAAGAAAAAAAAACCTTCAACTACATGACATGCAATTGTGTATTTGTTTTCACCTTATCATACACTCAAAGTTTTACAAATCACCACTTCTTTTGTTAATATCATTTCAGTCTCAGACAATCTAGTTTTTCTTACAGAGATTGAATGCACCTTCTGCGGATGGCGGTGCCACACAGTGTGCGTGGACTTCCCCTGTACAGAAGGCAACTACAAATGCTGTGAATGCTAAATAAACAGAAACAAATGATCCCTGTTGTCTTTGCTTAATGATTGGTTTTAGTCTTGACAATCCACATTGCTGGCATTGCATCTTTCAATGCCAGCAATGGCAGGTATCAGTGCTCAAACCTTTTGTGTTTGTTTCCAACAAGTTGCCCACCTCGGGAAACAAAAATGTGTTCTTTTACTTGTCAGATGAACATATGAGACACTTTGACTCTTCAGTGCAGTGTGGAGCCTAACAAAGATCTGTTTTGTGTCCCAGCTGATCAGCAGGAGGAGAAGAGTCTGACGGAGCAGCAGAGGAACATTTTCAGCTACTTGGACTCAGCTCAGCCACTACAGAGGAAACAATGAGCTCAACACAGAAGGTGACAGACAGAGCAGGACGATATGACCAAAAATATTTATCACCATATACATTTGAAAATTTGCGTTAACGATGTAGCTGACGATATAATTGACACGAGACAAAATACTTTACAACTCCACAACTTTATTAAAAAACCCATCAATGTATTTTCACTTAAACAAGCAGCTGTTTTTTATGTGCATTAAAGTTATATAAAAATTTAACAGTGCAAATGCAAATTCCTCGCTGACAGTTTAACCAAAAGGCATTTCCAGAGGAAACTGGCCGACATATCCTGAGCATAACCATGTATAATATCCACTAAACTTAAGAAGAGGTTATACAGTCGTGGCCAAAAGTTTTGAGAATTGCATAAATATTGGAACCTGGAAAAGTTGCTGCTTAAGTTTTTATAATAGCATTTTGCATGCACTCCAGAATGTTATGAGGAGTGATCAGATGAATTGCATCGTCCTTCTTTGCCATGAAAATGAATTTAATCCCCAAAAACCCTTACCACTGCATTTCATTGCTGTCATCAAAGGACCTGCTGAGACCATTTCAGTAATCGTCTTCTTAACTCAGGTGAGAATGTTGACGAGCACAAGGCTGGAGATCATCATGGCTGTATCCCGATTCAGGTTCTGCAGCTTTAAAGTACGCAGCCTCAACAGTCCTCAAGGGCCGCGTACTCAAAGACCGCTAAGGCCGGAAGTGCGAGGCTTGTAGGCTTGTGAAATGGGACGGTGTCACGTCAAGGAATGTTATTTTACTGTCACTAGTAGTAATATACCTGTACTTTTTTTATCTACTAGTCTGCAACAGTTAGACTCGATGATCACACATAGATGATTTAACTATTTTAGGGGCATTTCACTTTTCTAAAAGTTTCACAGACCAATAGTTTTAAATAGAGTACCACAAACAACATGTATTCTTTTAGAAATAAACTGTGATACTTCTAAAAAACACATATTCACACCTAGTCACACTCTGTAACAGTTAGACAGAGGGGGTTTAGGCGCCCAACAGTCTGTAAAAAGGTATGAAGCAACAAAAGAAGCTCCCTTATCAAGAGCATCCCAGCCCAAAGGTGTTTCTTCACAAACAGTTAATTCCCACACTCTGTAACAGTTAGACAGAGGGGGTTGCAGTTAGGCCCCCATCAGTCAGTGAGCGCTGTTATTTAGACATAGATGATTTAATTTAACTACTTTAGGGGTATTTTAACTAGTTAGGAGCCTTTTGCACTTTCTTCAGTGCTATTTAGGAGCAAACAGAGGGCCGCAAATAACAGGTATCCCTTTAGAAATAAACAGTGATACTTCTAAAAACCGTGTATTCCCACACAGCATTTAATTTAGCTAGTTTAGGAAGATCAAATAACAGGTATCCCTTTAGAAATAAACGGTGATACTTCTAAAAGTACATATTCACACTAGCGCTGTATCAACCCCAATGTGGCTTTAATGCAACTAGTCTTATAATTATCTACTAGGCTGCAACAGTTAGACTCGATGATCACACATAGATGATTTAACTACTTTAGGGGCATTTCACTTTTCTAAAAGTTTCACAGGTCAATAGTTTTAAATAGAGCACCACAAACAACATGTATTCTTTTAGAAATAAACTGTGATACTTCTAAAAAACACATATTCACACCTAGTCACACTCTGTAACAGTTAGACAGAGGGGGTGCAGTTAGGCTCCCAACAGTCTGTAAAAAAGGTATGACCCAACAAAGAAGCTCCCTTATCAAGAGTATCCCATCCCAAAGGTGTTTCTTCACAAACAGTTAATTCCCACACTCTGTAACAGTTAGACAGAGGGGGTTGCAGTTAGCCCCCATCAGTCAGTGAGTTCTGTTATTTAGACATAGATGATTTAATTTAACTACTTTAGGAGTATTTTAACTAGTTAGGAGCCTTTTGCATTTTCTTCAGTGCTATTTAGGAGCAAATAGAGCACCAGAAACAACATGTATTCTTTTAGAAATTAATTGTGATACTTCTAAAAGCAGTGTATTCCCACACAGCATTTAATTTAGTTAGTTTAGGAAGATTTCACTTTTCTAATAGTTTCACAGGCTAATAGTTTTTAAATAGCGCACCAGAAACAACATGTATTCTTTTAGAAATAAACTGTGATACTTCTAAAAGCAGTGTATTCCCACACTCTGTAACAGTTAGACAGAGGGGGTTGCAGTTAGGCTCCCAACAGTCATGAAGCAAACAAAAGAAGCTCCCTTATCAAGAGTATCCCAGCACCCATCCCAACTGTAGTTCCATACATTCCACATTTTTAATTACAAACAGTTCCATTATCTTATCTTATCATGTGTGATATTATTCTGTTATCGTATGTTACCTTATATATGTAATCAAAGTAGTTGAATTATGATAACAGCTGTAGGACATATATTATCCTTTAGTTTAGATGGTGTGCTGTGTATGTAGCTTAGTTTCCATCATACTTTTGGGTTAAAAGAACATAATCATTTTTGTAGTTCATTAGATAAGTGTGCATCACTCTGTATCCTTGATCTGCTGTGAATGTGTTACACTGTTTTCTTGACATGCTTTATTGTTGAATCATAAAAAGAAGGTTGTAGGCAGGAGACTTGGTGTCTAGGGCAGAAGAGATAAACCACATTCCATACCCCCACCTTACAGAGAGCAGAAAGACAGGGAGCCGAGGTCATAACTTAGGCGCCGTAACAGAGAAAGAATGTGAATGTTTAGGCTTTTACGACTAGGTGGGGGCCGCTAGGAGCTATAAGAGGCTGTGTAACCCGTCACCATTTTGAGACTCGCTGTGACCCTCTTCAGGCAGGTCTCCCCATCATGATGGTTCTAATGCTCATAAGTGTTGAATTGTATGGAAATAAATGATTGTTGATTGAGCATTTATACACCGAGTATTGTCCTTCCTTCAGCCCAAAGATTAAAAGAACTGGAAGATTTCAACACATGTCAGAGGTCAACAGAAACCATGTCCAACAGAGTCTCCAAAGGCTTTCCACCTTTCTTCCTTACATCGTGCTCTTTTATCTCTACATCTCAGAGGTCAACTGAAAGTAGCCCCACCTATATAAAAACACCCCATCAGACACCTTGTATTCTTCCACACTACTTCACAACTGCCGCAAGGTATAGCGTTTTAACTTTTTATTTTTTCACCTGAATGTGCGTTGGAGCCGACTTTGCTACCCGCACAGAGCGTTTCTGACAGTCGGGCGCTGCTTATACAATAGAGAAATGCAACAATACAGAGTGTTTCTCTGCTCCAAGAAATCCGAGGGCCTTTCACAAGGTAAGCATGTCTGTTATACCCAGGGCATAAATGTCTGTATGGCGGTGCTGATTATTCAAACCCTGTTTAAAATGTGACACATATGTTGTCCGAAAACAATTCCTCTAAATTTGCAAAGTTACTGATTTAAAAAATATATATTTTCGAATTTTTAGTTGCATGTCAAACATATGATAGACTCTTGAGCATATTTATATAGCTAAATTCACAATGGTATAACCGTGCTAAATAAAAGAGGCCCAAGCACCAAAGCACTCTAATCCACGCCGCTAAACTGTATGTTGATAAGTACATGAAGCGTACCTCTACAGCTGAAAACAGTTTGTATCCGCACTCTGAGGGTCTGCTGAATTGTTTTTAATACGGCACTTTTTGACAAACAGCAGATGATGAAATCCTCTTTATTGTAGAAACTGTCCCTAAGCTATTGTTGCTCATACTTACTGAGGTCCCTAGCTACTTCCTTACTATGTCAGTAAACTTTTTTGAAAAGGAAGCTGTTGTAGATTTAAAGAAACATCTTAATTGAAGCAAAGGCAAAAAAACTGGAATGAATTTTATGTGACCGTTCATATTAAAGCCAACAACAAGTGAAAATCCAAAAACGGCTCCAATCCTTTGTATTAATGATCTCTCCCCTCTCTCTCTCTCTCTCTCTCTCTCTCTGTGTGTGTGTGTGTGTGTGTGTGTGTGTGTGTGTGTGTGTGAGTGCCCTCACAGAAGGAAGGTCACAGCAGGAGCTTTTCTCAAATGCATTACCAATCAGTTTTTTACAAGAAGTGTAGCTCATACAATGGTATAAATGTATTCTTTGTGATACTTTATAAATATGAAACTAAAGATTTTGAGTTCGTGCACATTGTGAAGCAAGAATCTAAATATTTGTGTCACAATGATTTCTATAAAAGCATGTTGTTTATGGGGATAATGCAACAAATCTTTTGCGGGTCCTATTAATGATCAATGATAATTGAAGAGGAACCCAGGCTCAGGACATTTTCATGACAAGTGACAGCGCAGACAACTACTAATGAGTGAACATGTTTTATCATCATAAACACGGTGATATGAAGCATCGTTAAAGTGTCACTTCAGTAATGTTGACTCATGTTTTTAATAACGACTTTAAAACACTAAACTCTAATTTCTGTGGTTATTTTAAGTTTACAGAATATAACATGTGGTAAGACGACGAGTTTTACTTCTCACTGTCCGTGTTATGTGTATCTATTTATCATGTATGCTACTTTGCTCTGTGGACTGTAAAATGTCTCATTGTGTTCATGAAATAAACCAGACTAAAGATTCTAAAGCCAGAACAGAAAGATACAGTTGGAAGATGAATGATTGTGTTTTTATGATACGTAGTAAAACGACCCCCTCTTCTTCTTCTCTGTGTTGTTGTTGTTGTTGTTCGTGTGTGTGTGTGTGTGTGTGTGTGTGTGTGTGTGTGTGCCTTAGAAGTCAAATAATACATTAGCCATACTTAAAAAAAACATCTGAATTTCATTTAGAACTGAGATTCTAAGTTGTAAGCAGAAATCTTATGCACAGCCAGAAACATGTTTCCCCACTTTCACAATGCTGAGGTGACAAATCCACAACCCCCCAACAAATGGTTTGTTACACGCGGGTGTGAAGGGCAAGCTTTACTTACACAGCCTCACACACAGTAGATTTTTAACGTTTTTGGGTACAGTGGTTTAGCCACAGATGTAACTTCTACTTTTGATAAAGATCACTCCACCTGTTTATTTCTTAAGAAATTAAGCGTCTTTATTAAGCTCTTATTTATAAATGTCTACACAATAATAGACAACGTGTGCTCTGTGACATTATAGTCTTCTACTTCTGCTTCCATTGGTTTGCATTTTAAACTCCCAGCCTTTCGGTTTGTTATGAACGACTTATATTTCTAACATTTTGTGATATAAAAGTGAACCATGCGACTTTTTTTTATTTTCTGTTTGATGGAAGGACTTAAGACACGAGTTATTAAACAATTCTAAATGACAGTGTGATGGCCATAGTACTTTATGTGGGCCAAATGTGTTAAGGATAATGTTTATCAATGTAAAATTGCAAAGAACTTGTGGATAGAATATAACATTTTGTAAACAGTTACCTCAGAAGCTGTACTGGCAGATCTATGTATGTAAGGTAAAACTTTCCACAGTACTTCCACTTAAGTAACTAAACACATAAAGTCACCCTTACCAATAATCCACTGCTCCTTGAAAAAGTAGCACAAACAGACAACTGACTGAGCGATGATAAGTAGAGCTACCCGAGGCCGATACTCAAGCAGAAGAAAATTAAAAGTTGTTGTTTTTGTGGCTCGAAAAATTAAAGAAAGTATGTTTAATAATTCAACAAGACCCGCACCTTCAACACATGTACATTCAAATTTTGGAACAGGCTCAACATTGCTGTTGTTCAGTTTTTACCCGTTCGAAAAAGTCATTTTACGGCTTTAATGTTTCCAGCTGATAAGGAGAATGAGTGCATTTCAAGTGAGCGTCCAAAGGCTTTAAACATCTGCTTTGTCTGTAACGACAGTATCAAACTACAGAGTATTGTTTTTACTAAAATTCAACATTTTCAGATGAAAATTTGGCTGCTTTTTGGGTTTTTTTCACTGTAACACCCACCTCAATGCCATTTTTAGGATATTCTTGGTGATCCCACCTTACATACATAGATCTGCCAGTACAGCTTCTGAGGTAACTGTTTACAAAATGTTATATTCTATCCACAAGTTCTTTGCAATTTTACATTGATAAACATTATCCTTAACACATTTGGCCCACATAAAGTACTATGGCCATCACACTGTCATTTAGAATTGTTTAATAACTCGTGTCTTAAGTCCTTCCATCAAACAGAAAATAAAAAAAAGTCGCATGGTTCACTTTTATATCACAAAATGTTAGAAATATAAGTCGTTCATAACAAACCGAAAGGCTGGGAGTTTAAAATGCAAACCAATGGAAGCAGAAGTAGAAGACTATAATGTCACAGAGCACACGTTGTCTATTATTGTGTAGACATTTATAAATAAGAGCTTAATAAAGACGCTTAATTTCTTAAGAAATAAACAGGTGGAGTGATCTTTATCAAAAGTAGAAGTTACATCTGTGGCTAAACCACTGTACCCAAAAACGTTAAAAATCTACTGTGTGTGAGGCTGTGTAAGTAAAGCTTGCCCTTCACACCCGCGTGTAACAAACCATTTGTTGGGGGGTTGTGGATTTGTCACCTCAGCATTGTGAAAGTGGGGAAACATGTTTCTGGCTGTGCATAAGATTTCTGCTTACAACTTAGAATCTCAGTTCTAAATGAAATTCAGATGTTTTTTTTAAGTATGGCTAATGTATTATTTGACTTCTAAGGCACACACACACACACACACACACACACACACACGAACAACAACAACAACAACACAGAGAAGAAGAAGAGGGGGTCGTTTTACTACGTATCATAAAAACACAATCATTCATCTTCCAACTGTATCTTTCTGTTCTGGCTTTAGAATCTTTAGTCTGGTTTATTTCATGAACACAATGAGACATTTTACAGTCCACAGAGCAAAGTAGCATACATGATAAATAGATACACATAACACGGACAGTGAGAAGTAAAACTCGTCGTCTTACCACATGTTATATTCTGTAAACTTAAAATAACCACAGAAATTAGAGTTTAGTGTTTTAAAGTCGTTATTAAAAACATGAGTCAACATTACTGAAGTGACACTTTAACGATGCTTCATATCACCGTGTTTATGATGATAAAACATGTTCACTCATTAGTAGTTGTCTGCGCTGTCACTTGTCATGAAAATGTCCTGAGCCTGGGTTCCTCTTCAATTATCATTGATCATTAATAGGACGCGCAAAAGATTTGTTGCATTATCCCCATAAACAACATGCTTTTATAGAAATCATTGTGACACAAATATTTAGATTCTTGCTTCACAATGTGCACGAACTCAAAATCTTTAGTTTCATATTTATAAAGTATCACAAAGAATACATTTATACCATTGTATGAGCTACACTTCTTGTAAAAAACTGATTGGTAATGCATTTGAGAAAAGCTCCTGCTGTGACCTTCCTTCTGTGAGGGCACTCACACACACACACACACACACACACACACACACACACACACACAGAGAGAGAGAGAGAGAGAGAGAGAGAGGGGAGAGATCATTAATACAAAGGATTGGAGCCGTTTTTGGATTTTCACTTGTTGTTGGCTTTAATATGAACGGTCACATAAAATTCATTCCAGTTTTTTTGCCTTTGCTTCAATTAAGATGTTTCTTTAAATCTACAACAGCTTCCTTTTCAAAAAAGTTTACTGACATAGTAAGGAAGTAGCTAGGGACCTCAGTAAGTATGAGCAACAATAGCTTAGGGACAGTTTCTACAATAAAGAGGATTTCATCATCTGCTGTTTGTCAAAAAGTGCCGTATTAAAAACAATTCAGCAGACCCTCAGAGTGCGGATACAAACTGTTTTCAGCTGTAGAGGTACGCTTCATGTACTTATCAACATACAGTTTAGCGGCGTGGATTAGAGTGCTTTGGTGCTTGGGCCTCTTTTATTTAGCACGGTTATACCATTGTGAATTTAGCTATATAAATATGCTCAAGAGTCTATCATATGTTTGACATGCAACTAAAAATTCGAAAATATATATTTTTTAAATCAGTAACTTTGCAAATTTAGAGGAATTGTTTTCGGACAACATATGTGTCACATTTTAAACAGGGTTTGAATAATCAGCACCGCCATACAGACATTTATGCCCTGGGTATAACAGACATGCTTACCTTGTGAAAGGCCCTCGGATTTCTTGGAGCAGAGAAACACTCTGTATTGTTGCATTTCTCTATTGTATAAGCAGCGCCCGACTGTCAGAAACGCTCTGTGCGGGTAGCAAAGTCGGCTCCAACGCACATTCAGGTGAAAAAATAAAAAGTTAAAACGCTATACCTTGCGGCAGTTGTGAAGTAGTGTGGAAGAATACAAGGTGTCTGATGGGGTGTTTTTATATAGGTGGGGCTACTTTCAGTTGACCTCTGAGATGTAGAGATAAAAGAGCACGATGTAAGGAAGAAAGGTGGAAAGCCTTTGGAGACTCTGTTGGACATGGTTTCTGTTGACCTCTGACATGATAAGATAAGATAATGGAACTGTTTGTAATTAAAAATGTGGAATGTATGGAACTACAGTTGGGATGGGTGCTGGGATACTCTTGATAAGGGAGCTTCTTTTGTTTGCTTCATGACTGTTGGGAGCCTAACTGCAACCCCCTCTGTCTAACTGTTACAGAGTGTGGGAATACACTGCTTTTAGAAGTATCACAGTTTATTTCTAAAAGAATACATGTTGTTTCTGGTGCGCTATTTAAAAACTATTAGCCTGTGAAACTATTAGAAAAGTGAAATCTTCCTAAACTAACTAAATTAAATGCTGTGTGGGAATACACTGCTTTTAGAAGTATCACAATTAATTTCTAAAAGAATACATGTTGTTTCTGGTGCTCTATTTGCTCCTAAATAGCACTGAAGAAAATGCAAAAGGCTCCTAACTAGTTAAAATACTCCTAAAGTAGTTAAATTAAATCATCTATGTCTAAATAACAGAACTCACTGACTGATGGGGGCTAACTGCAACCCCCTCTGTCTAACTGTTACAGAGTGTGGGAATTAACTGTTTGTGAAGAAACACCTTTGGGATGGGATACTCTTGATAAGGGAGCTTCTTTGTTGGGTCATACCTTTTTTACAGACTGTTGGGAGCCTAACTGCACCCCCTCTGTCTAACTGTTACAGAGTGTGACTATGTGTGAATATGTGTTTTTTAGAAGTATCACAGTTTATTTCTAAAAGAATACATGTTGTTTGTGGTGCTCTATTTAAAACTATTGACCTGTGAAACTTTTACAAAAGTGAAATGCCCCTAAAGTAGTTAAATCATATATGTGTGATCATCGAGTCTAACTGTTGCAGCCTAGTAGATAATTATAAGACTAGTTGCATTAAAGCCACATTGGGGTTGATACAGCGCTAGTGTGAATATGTACTTTTAGAAGTATCACCGTTTATTTCTAAAGGGATACCTGTTGTTTGTGGTCCTCTATTTAAAAACTATTAGCCTGTGAAACTATTAGAAAAGTGAAATCTTCCTAAACTATCTAAATTAAATGCTGTGTGGGAATACACTGCTTTTAGAAGTATCACAGTTTATTTCTAAAGTGATACCTGTTATTTGATCTTCCTAAACTAGCTAAATTAAATGCTGTGTGGGAATACACGGTTTTTAGAAGTATCACTGTTTATTTCTAAAGGGATACCTGTTATTTGCGGCCCTCTGTTTGCTCCTAAATAGCACTGAAGAAAATGCAAAAGGCTCCTAACTAGTTAAAAATACTCCTAAAGTAGTTAAATTAAATCATCTATGTCTAAATAACAGCGCTCACTGACTGATGGGGGCCTAACTGCAACCCCCTCTGTCTAACTATTACAGAGTGTGGGAATTAACTGTTTGTGAAGAAACACCTTTGGGCTGGGATGCTCTTGATAAGGGAGCTTCTTTTGTTGCTTCATACTTTTTTACAGACTGTTGGGCGCCTAAACCCCCTCTGTCTAACTGTTACAGAGTGTGACTAGGTGTGAATATGTGTTTTTTAGAAGTATCACAGTTTATTTCTAAAAGAATACATGTTGTTTGTGGTGCTCTATTTAAAACTATTGGTCTGTGAAACTTTTAGAAAAGTGAAATGCCCCTAAAATAGTTAAATCATCTATGTGTGATCATCGAGTCTAACTGTTGCAGACTAGTAGATAATTATAAGACTAGTTGCATTAAAGCCGCATTGGGGTTGATACAGCGCTAGTGTGAATATGTACTTTTAGAAGTATCACTGTTTATTTCTAAAGGGATACCTGTTATTTGCGGCCCTCTGTTTGCTCCTAAATAGCACTGAAGAAAATGCAAAAGACTCCTAACTAGTTAAAATACCCCTAAAGTAGTTAAATTAAATCATCTATGTCTAAATAACAGAACTCTGAGACCTATACAATCCTTTAAAAAGAGTTTAATTAAAACACATAATGGTTTCATTAAATAACACGCTATTAAACACATGTAAACTCATATGACCCCAGGACCCACATGCACGTGCAAAAAGTCCGTTCTCGCGCACGTGCACACGCACATGGACGCGGAGGGGGATAGGGGAGGGGGGAAAATGCCCGCGGGGGTGGGGGGGGGGCAAAAAAAAGTACAGGTATATTACTACTGTCACTGTGTTATTATTCACATGCACGGTCATTATTTCATCATTACTTCATTAGTCTGCATCACTTATCATCAGGTTATCATCAATATTATCATGTATCATTTATCATTTAGTAAATCTGCCAGAGCACGCAGAATAAAACACATTCTAGATACAATACTCTATCATGCATAGCACCAGCATAGCTGTAGGTCCGCAGTAAGTCAGATAAGGACACTCAACTTTCGTTGGCCTGGACCTACAATCTCACACAACTGCACACTCGTGTACACAATAGTTTATGTTCCCAAATACCGATGATGGGAAACATCTGGTTTCAAGCCTGGGAAAGGGTTGTTGTTCTGAGAAGATGAGTCCCAGGAATTGTCCTGACGTCATAATGGCTATAAAGCTTTCTGTAACGGGCAGAGAGGGGAAGACCGGCTTCCCACGCTGTATAATAAGTGTGTGTTTAATAAATCACTTTTTTGGACACCCCCTAGGACTCTGTCTGCGCTTACTTTTCCTTCCAAATCAAAAAGAACCTTACATTTTGGTGCCGAAACCCAGTTTGGAGGGAAAGAAGACGCGCTGCGGTGAGCGGAGCTCCTCGGGGGTGCCAAAAGACGGGGGAATTCAGGAGAGCGACCAACTGAGTGACAAAAACCGCGACATAAAAGGTCAGTACCACCTGTTGAATAATTTTTATCCAAAGGTACTAAATGGGAAGTTAAAACTAAATTGAATGTTCACTCAGGGGGGGCCTTCTGCTGGGTTCTGTCCGTAGTGATTTTATTTAATTAGGATAATTAGTGGTAAAACTTTGATAAAATTCTCGCAAAAGTTATTGCTGTTTATTTTAGGGGGGTTTTCTGTGTTTTTTGTGTTGTGTTTTGTGGTGTTAAAGCTAAGAGGCTTGGTTTATGTGCCTTAAGTGAGATTGTGGAGTTAGATGCCAAGCACTCTTTAAGGTTAGGGGAATTCGGACTCATTGGGTGGTAGAAACGCGGTTTCGGGCGTCAGGTAATTAAAAACTGAGGGACTGAAAGTCCCCAGGGACGCTTTTAAACATAAACTAAAGTTCCGGAGCGTGGCTCCGAAGAGCGTAGGCGCCTAGCGTGTGGCAGCGACCGGTAATCTGTGGACGCACGGTTACCTCTGGCGGCGTCCAGGTAGCTCGGGTGGTCCCCGCGGGAGGTCAGGCACCCGGAAAGACTAAGTGGTCAAGGATCACTTTTTACTGCGCTGTTTGGGCGAATGGGTGCGACCCAGGCTGCACTTACCTGCAGTTATAAATTACTTTAGTGTTTAGAAATCTGACCGCGGCCGGCGAGGGCGTTCCCGACGCGGGGTTATTGATCATCAAGGCTGGTTCTGTGGACCAAGGTGGAGCCTGGGCTTAGAGCTTTCAAATTAGTCAAAAACTCAGGAATACTGGTATAGAAATAAAAAGAGAAATAAACAAGATAAGCTGTTCTGGCAGGCGGCGTGTTTATGTCTATACGGGCCCGTGTATGTAAATAGTGTGTAAATACCGGTGTAGAAGCGCTTATATTGTTTAAAAGCTTGCATGTATAGGCCTGCTTTCGTGTGTGGTGGAGAAAAAAGAAGCGTGTCTCTCTCTCTGTCTCAAGCAGCTGCAAAGAGGGGGGGCTTGGTTAACCCCGCAGTGTGTGTGTGAGGAGAGAGAGACAGGGGGAGGGGGGCAGCGCATGTGCCCATTGAGTATTAAAGGAAAATGGGGGAAAAACTGTTTTTCTCTATTTGTTTAACTGTTCAACTCGGTCTTTTTCTGTTTGTTTAATTCCTCCAATTTCTTCTTTAGTTTTATTTCTCTATCTAGGTGATGTTGTTTGTGGGGTGCAGAAAGGTAATCTCAGTCTCGCCAAGTGTGTGGGTGTTTCATATTACGAGCTGTAGGAAGCTGAATATAGTTGTTTTGTCCTGTTTCTTGTGGTGTGATTGACTATATAAAAGCAATAAACTGTGTGATTGCTGGATGATTTTCGGCCTTGTTTCCAGGAGTGTACAGGTGTGTGGTTTGTCTTTGTTGATATTTTATATATAGTGAGCTGGTTGATTTGAGGGGATTTCTCCCGTTTAGGGGAGGAGTGCCTGTGTCGTGATTAGTTGAATTATTTTATGTTAAAACTTTGTTGAAGGTGTGTGAGTGTGAATTTTTGCTGGTTTCCTGTGGTTAAATTGAAGTAGTGGATTTTAGAGGTTTTGGTGTCTTGTGAAGGAGGGTGCTGTAACTTTGAGTAGAAAGAAGAGAGTGAGTGTGTGTGTGTAGGTGCGGCCCAGAGGAAGGGGGCAGTAAGCCGGTTGGGTGCGTTTGAGCCTGAGAAGGGAAATACGCCGAGCCTACTTCCGAAGGAGGGGCTTAGCAGCAGCCATTTTGGTGAAGGTAAGTGAGGTCAACAACAAAATGGCTGAAAACAAAATGACTGAGATCGGGAAGGCGACCCCTAGTGGGGAGAAGAACTATAAGCCACTCAAGGACCAGATAGCCCAACTCAAGAAGGCCCTCAAGATCACCTATGAAGGAGCTTCCAAGGAGGTTGCTCGGCAATGTCAAGACATGGAGAAGGAGGTGAAGAAATTATGTGAGGATCAACAGATAATGATGGAGGACAAAATACCTTTGCATTCGGTTTTCCAGGTAGGAGCTGACATATGTGAAAAGAGGATCAAAGATCTTGAGGAGGAACTTGAGGGGGGTTTTAAGGGGAGAAAAGTGAAGGCAGAAAAGAAACTGATGATGGAGAAACAGAGTAAGTACTGCAAGTATGTGATTGTCTGCCGAGGTGTCTCCCCCTGGATGAAAGACGAGGTCAATGACCCCACGCCAGGGCTGGCAGAGGAAGCCCAGGCCGAGGGGAGGTTATATCCCAGCTTGAAGGGACTCCCCAGTGCACCGCCCCCTCCCTACATCTGTCCAGTGCTGACCTTGGAGGGTGGGAACATGTGCTCTGGTGCGCCTAGGTGCACCTTTGATGCTTATAGGAAATAGAGTAGAAACAGTTCCACAGCAGGACACTGGTGTGTTGATAGCCAGACGTAGGAGAAGTACAAGGGGTGCGCACAAATGTGACCCAAGATGGGACTCGCCAACCTGGATTGACTCAATAGGAGTTCCCAGGGGAGTTCCAGATGAGTATAAGTTGGTTAATCAGATAGCGGCCGGCTTTGAAAGTGTGTTTCTATGGATAACTCCAAATAAAAATGTTGATCGCATTAACTATGTCCATTATAATGTGCTGAGACTCTCTAATCTCACTAGGGACGCGGTAGAAGGCCTTGTGGAACAATTAGGCCCGACGTCGTTAATGGGAATCCAAAATCGAATGGCCCTGGACATGTTGTTGGCTGAGAAGGGTGGTGTGTGTGCCATGTTTGGGGACATGTGCTATACTTTCATACCCAACAATACAGCCCCAGACGGTACGGTTACTAGAGCGCTTGAGAGTCTGAAAATGTTATCTAAAACCATGCATGAGCAATCAGGTGTGAACACTGGACCGGGAGACTGGTTCACGTCTGTCTTTGGGCAATGGAAGAGTGTTGTTATGTCTGCCATGTTTTCTTTTGTTGTTTTTCTTGGTATATTAATGATCGGATGTTGTCTCATCCCTCTGGCCCGGCGAGTTTTAGTAAAGATGCTGGAGAGAGCCCTGAGTTCGGGCTCAGCTGGTTCAGCGGCGCCTGAGTCGATGATGCCCTTGAGGGAGATTGTAGGCTGGACGGAGGAGTGAGACAAATCCTGGTGAAGGTTGGCCTCGCAAGCGAGCCCAAGAGGAGGAGTTGTCACGTCAAGGAATGTTATTTTACTGTCACTGTGTTATTATTCACATGCACGGTCATTATTTCATCATTACTTCATTAGTCTGCATCACTTATCATCAGGTTATCATCAATATTATCATGTATCATTTATCATTTAGTAAATCTGCCAGAGCACGCAGAATAAAACACATTCTAGATACAATACTCTATCATGCATAGCACCAGCATAGCTGTAGGTCCGCAGTAAGTCAGATAAGGACACTCAACTTTCGTTGGCCTGGACCTACAATCTCACACAACTGCACACTCGTGTACACAATAGTTTATGTTCCCAAATACCGATGATGGGAAACATCCGGTTTCAAGCCTGGGAAAGGGTTGTTGTTCTGAGAAGATGAGTCCCAGGAATTGTCCTGACGTCATAATGGCTATAAAGCTTTCTGTAACGGGCAGAGAGGGGAAGACCGGCTTCCCACGCTGTATAATAAGTGTGTGTTTAATAAATCACTTTTTTGGACACCCCCTAGGACTCTGTCTGCGCTTACTTTTCCTTCCAAATCAAAAAGAACCTTACAACGGTCTAACCTCCGTGGCGCTGCCCAGGTTGCCTAGCAACCATGATACTAACAGCTGGAAATGTTTCATACAGCTTTGTTTGACAGAAATGAAGGAGAAAATATTTTCTTCATTTGTTTCTACATGAGCTCTGTGCGATTTAATAAGTATCTGAGGCTGAGACCACAGGACTGTCAAACATGATTGTTGGGCTTCATTTCTGTACTGAACAGTCATTTAAGATTAGCTAGTAAATAACAAATAGTTCATGTTGTTCATGAGACTAAAGAAATCTCACTTTGGTGATGTAAATATAATATGGCCAATATTATAGTTATTATATTAATCACTTTACTCAAAGACAAGTATCTTTGACAGTGTATATATAGATGTATCATATACAGGGAGTGCAGAATTATTAGGCAAATGAGTATTTTGTCCACATCATCCTCTTCATGCATGTTGTCTTACTCCAAGCTGTATAGGCTCGAAAGCCTACTACCAATTAAGCATATTAGGTGATGTGCATCTCTGTAATGAGAAGGGGTGTGGTCTAATGACATCAACACCCTATATCAGGTGTGCATAATTATTAGGCAACGTCCTTTCCTTTGGCAAAATGGGTCAAAAGAAGGACTTGACAGGCTCAGAAAAATCAAAAATAGTGAGATATCTTGCAGAGGGATGCAGCAGTCTCAAAATTGCAAAGCTTCTGAAGCGTGATCATCGAACAATCAAGCGTTTCATTCAAAATAGTCAACAGGGTCGCAAGAAGCGTGTGGAAAAACCAAGGTGCAAAATAACTGCCCATGAACTGAGAAAAGTCAAGCGTGCAGCTGCCAAGATGCCACTTGCCACCAGTTTGGCCATATTTCAGAGCTGCAACATCACTGGAGTGCCCAAAAGCACAAGGTGTGCAATACTCAGAGACATGGCCAAGGTAAGAAAGGCTGAAAGACGACCACCACTGAACAAGACACAAAAGCTGAAACGTCAAGACTGGGCCAAGACATATCTCAAGACTGATTTTTCTAAGGTTTTATGGACTGATGAAATGAGAGTGAGTCTTGATGGGCCAGATGGATGGGCCCGTGGCTGGATTGGTAAAGGGCAGAGAGCTCCAGTCCGACTCAAGGTGGAGGTGGAGTACTGGTTTGGGCTGGTATCATCAAAGATGAGCTTGTGGGGCCTTTTCGGGTTGAGGATGGAGTCAAGCTCAACTCCCAGTCCTACTGCCAGTTTCTGGAAGACACCTTCTTCAAGCAGTGGTACAGGAAGAAGTCTGCATCCTTCAAGAAAAACATGATTTTCATGCAGGACAATGCTCCATCACACGCGTCCAAGTACTCCACAGCGTGGCTGGCAAGAAAGGGTATAAAAGAAGAAAAACTAATGACATGGCCTCCTTGTTCACCTGATCTGAACCCCATTGAGAACCTGTGGTCCATCATCAAATGTGAGATTTACAAGGAGGGAAAACAGTACACCTCTCTGAACAGTGTCTGGGAGGCTGTGGTTGCTGCTGCACGCAATGTTGATGGTGAACAGATCAAAACACTGACAGAATCCATGGATGGCAGGCTTTTGAGTGTCCTTGCAAAGAAAGGTGGCTATATTGGTCGCTGATTTGTTTTTGTTTTGTTTTTGAATGTCAGAAATGTATATTTGTGAATGTGGAGATGTTATATTGGTTTCACTGGTAAAAATAAATCATTGAAATGGGTATATATTTGTTTTTTGTTAAGTTGCCTAATAATTCTGCACAGTAATAGTCACCTGCACACACAGATATCCCCCTAAAATAGCTAAAACTAAAAACAAACTAAAAACTACTTCCAAAAACATTCAGCTTTGATATTAATGAGTTTTTTGGGTTCATTGAGAACATGGTTGTTGTTCAATAATAAAATTATTCCTCAAAAATACAACTTGCCTAATAATTCTGCACTCCCTGTATAAGAGACAAATATTGTTTGTTTAATTTGTTGTCATTACTAAATTTGGCTCAATGCTTACATATATGTGTAAAAAGCAAATGTACGAGCTGTGAAAACTGTGTCTGATAGAATGAAGAGTAGACTGATATATGAAATATTCCTTTATTGGGTGAGAAAATCAGACCATGTCATAACTGCTTTAAGTCATACAGAATAGATATCAGAGCCTTAAACAGGCTGACTTCTACTAAATGAGTCAAACTGGGCAGAAAGTATACAAACACATAACATCCTTATAGAATATGATGTAACACTATAGATCAACTTACCTCAGAATATATAAAGCATATAAACAATTACAGCAATATGATGCAACAAACACAGCAGTGCTACTGATCCAAAATACTCAAAGCTTCATAGAACTGAAACAAACATTTATTTTTAGCTCCATTCTGCTGCTGATACAGACTTTAGGTTTCTGAACATTAAACTTGTTGCTGCCTTTCATAGTGTGTAACTTGAAGGCCCTGAGTACTTTCTCCCACACTGAAAACACTGGATGATAACATTATTTGAACATCACCTAATAAGACTGATTCAGGACAGACAGTTATGTTAAACTTTCCTAGCAGTCCTTCACAATCAGGGAACAGTCTGTCTATTCTCTCCATCTGTCAGCTGCTGCTGGCTCTTCCTCCTCCTCTTCCTCACACACTGCTGAGTTTGTCCTGGTGGATCATCAGGGATGCAAAGCCTCACAGATGATGTGCAGCAGTGGGTCCCTCAGTCTGTCCTCACTCTGGACACTTGCAGTCGTCACACATGGAAATCAAATGTGTGATAAGCTGCAGGATTCAAACACAAGTGTAACTTATAAACACATGTTCATACTTTTATTCCACAATCAGAGAGAAAGAAACAGAGAGAGAGTGCAGGACAGACAGACAGGTGACAGTCTCAGGTGTACACACTGCTACAAACAGGAGGATTTAGTGTTTGTGTTATTACGAGTGCTAAACAAGAAGAGTTCCCAGATGGTCCAGTGGACACATGTGTGACTGCTGTGATTAAAGCATCTTTCTTTCAGCTTAACGAGTGAACCGTCAGCTCATTCAAACACACGTTAAAGTCCGTTTGGCTCGACACCACCGAACAGAGGCAGCAATATAACATAGCTAACATTAACAGTGCAGTGAATCCTGCTTGTGCCGTGATATTCAGGACTGCAAACCGAGCAGCATCACTGACTTTCAGCTTGTTGTGTTTGTGGATATATGACTGACTTTAATTATCCACAAAATCATCAGATTCTCTGTAAGATTAAGGTCGACTATTGAACGGCGTAGATTTTAAAGTAAAGGCTTTGAAACCAAGTTAACGCTGAAAGTACAAACATCACTAATGTCATATAACTCTGCCGACAATGCATAGCTATGGCTATGAAATGCTCTTTGTGTATCACTTCTTCATTATGAAAGATGTCATTAATGCACTAGTAATGTCTCATCTGGAGTATTGTTCAATCATTTGGTCAGCAGCTAATAAGACAGATCTTAACAGACTTCAGTTAGTCCAGAATAAGGCGTCCAGATTAGTGTGAAGATGTTCATACTATACTAATATTGATAAAATGCATAATAAACTTTCTTGGCTTCCTCTACAGGCTAAAATATTCTATAGCTTACTTGTAGTTATAAAGAAAGCAATTCTGTTAAACACACCACATTTATTCTGCTCAGCTGCAGTATCCAGATGAAATACATCATCATATTACACAGTTTTCAACAAACTGCAATTTAGTAAATGCTCGAGTTAAAAGTAACGTTTTGTAAAACTGTTACATTTAGAGCAACTTTTAAGTGGAATAAATCGCCTTAAAAAATTAGAGAATTATTCAAAACTTCAATGAACACTTAAAAGCCGATTTACAGAGCTTTTAGTTGTTGTAAATATTGTAAGACATGATTTGTTTTTGAAATTTGTGTAATGTGCCTCAATGTTATTGATATTATTATTATTATTATTATTATTATTATTATTATTATTATTGATTGCTTATATTTTAACAATTGTGAAACCTCACTGTGGATGTAAGAGTGAAATTATGTGGATATCTTGAATCCACTTTATTGTGTAATATTTTATGTGAGTATTTGACGGAAGACGAGCAACATCTGTTGTGGAAGCTAATGGGGTTCCTTTTGAATAAACAAACATAGGATTTATTATCACTGAATAATTATTTATAAATCTATAAAAATTATAGAAATATGTAATAGGAAACAACAAAATAATCTAAATTATAAAATAATGTGTGTGTGTGTGTGTGTGTATGTGTGTGTGTGTGTGTGTGTGTGTGTGTGTGTACAATCAGGAGGGATGGGCATGATTTTAATGTTTGAACAGTCATGAATTATTTTTAACACCAGGTTGGATGTAATGTGTTAGAACTACCAGCAGGTGGGGATAAGAGACCTTTAAGGTGTTTGGTGCCACGCTCCACCTTCAGGTTTAAAACTAGTGTTAATGGAGGGAGCTTGAAGGTTCAGTTTGTTCCACGACTGCATTTCACTCACTGCCTCTGTTTGTATCTCTGTCACTGCAGGACCAACATGGAGCCAGAAGTCAGCGCTCTCAGGAGGCCGACAAACCTCACAGAAGAAAGGGAGAGAAAAAACACACCTGTGACGAGTGTGGGAAGGGTTTTACTGTGAGGGCTTCACTAAAATAGCATCAGGTCATCCACACTGTAGAGAGACCGTTCAGCTGTGACATGTGTGGAAAGTCTTTTTCCAGGAAGGATGCTCTAAAAACACACCAACTCATCCACAGTGGAGTTAAAGCGTACAGCTGTGATCAGTGTGGCAGAGCTTTTACTCACAGTAGCAGCTTACAGAGGCATCTAGTTACCCACTCTGGAATTAAGCCATACAGCTGTGACGAGTGTGGGAAGGAGTTTACTGTGAGGGCTTCACTAAAACAGCATCAGGTCATCCACACTGGAGAGAGACCGTTCAGCTGTGACTTGTGTGGAAAGTCTTTTTCCTGGAAGGGTTCCCTAAAAACACACCAACTCATCCACAGTGGAGTTAAAGCGTACAGCTGTGACGAGTGTGGGAAGGGTTTTACTGTGAAGGCTAAACTAAAACAGCATCAGGTCATCCACACTGGAGAGAGACCGTTCAGCTGTGACTTGTGTGGAAAGTCTTTTTCCTGGAAGCGTTCCCTAAAAACACACCAACTCATCCACAGTGGACTTAAAGCGTACAGCTGTGATCAGTGTGGCAGAGCTTTTACTCACAGTATCCACTTACAGAGTCATCTAGTTACCCACTCTGGAATTAAGCCATACAGCTGTGACATCTGTGGAAAAACTTTCAGCCAGAGAGGGAGCCGAAATAAACACCTACGCATTCACACCAGACATGATGTGTACTGCTGTGAACAGTGTGGCAAATACTTTGCAACAGACGCACACTTACAACGACACATGTTTACCCACACTGAGAGACGACCTTATAAATGTGACCTGTGTGAGAAGACTTTTAAATCTCCACATTACCTGAGAGGACACCAACAGATCCACAGAGACAAACTGAAATACTGCAAAGAATGTGGGAGAAGCTTCACCACATCACATCACTTAAAACGACATGAACTGATTCACAGTGGGGTTAAAAAGCACCTCTGTGATCAGTGTGGGTCATCCTTCACCACTGAAGGTGAGCTTAGAACACACAAACGAGTCCACACAGGAGAGAAACCACACAAGTGCAGACACTGTGACAAAAGCTTCTCACAGTCAGGTCATCGTAGCAGGCATGAACGTGCACACATGGAAGGAAACTACAGCTGTGACCAGTGTGACAAGAGCTTCAGGAATCTCAGTTCATACTCTGAACACAAACGATCCCACGTTACTAATAAACTGTTTCACTGTTACCAATGTGCCCAAACATTCACCTCATTGTCTGCTCTGTGCAAACATCAGTGTGATCACTCAGGGCTGAAATCACTCCCATCACTGGATCACAGTGAATCTGAAGACACAGAAAGATCCTCTGGTTTCTGTGTCAGACTCAAAAAGCTTGAGATCAGGCTCCACAGAGTTCAGATAGAATCATTTAAACTTGTGTTGAACTGAACTGGTTGCTGGGCTGAACTTCTACATAATACAGATTTACATGAGATCTTCTTTTCTGTTGTTTTACTGAGTCATTTTTGTCCTTTTTTCTCTGTCCTGGTTTTGCTCGTCTGTAAATGATTGAAACTCAGTCAAATAGTTCATTGTTCTCCAGCAAAACGTTTTGGAAACTCATGTTTAACCTTTAAAACTCTGACATGTTTTAGCACACAAGGTTTCATCGGGGTTTTCACTCATGATTGGACCATGAGAATAAAGGTTTTTCGTTCTTTCAAAGAGAGTCTTGGAGCTGTTTGATGTTTCTGTTTTTTCTGAAACCACCTGAAAGAAAAACTATTTTTCTTGCTTTATGTAGTGTGGAAGTTTTTAATGTTTCTTCATCTGTGATGTTCTTGAATGTGTTCACGTGAAGATGGTACAAATAAACTGTCCTTTTAGCTTTAGCTCCTAATTTATTCATTATTTATGGATGTAGCACAGCAGCCGTCTCTCGATTAACACATGGAGGGCTCGGGATCTGATGGTAAATAATGTTTTGTGTCCTTGTACACATCATACAGCTCAGCTGTTCCACAGATGTCAGGTTTACACAGTGGGATGGTTTGTAAGAACGCAGCTCTCCTGTGGATAAATCCTTACTCTTTGCCTCAGGACCTGACACAGTCCCAGCAGGTTCGGTCAGAAGATTTATCCCTTATACCAAAACATCACAGAGTCTCCTTTGCTGTGCTGTTTTCACAAAGAAACGTAAACTGAAGACCTGCACTTACAATGTTTTAATTAGTTTAGCAGATTCAGTGTCTCCATGATCGAATCTGCTGTTTTTGTGCTGCTGTCGGTAGAAAGCCGGTTAATACTGAAATGAACTGGCTGCATGCATCTCTGAATGTAAATGTGTGCACTATTAATAGATCACTCTGGAACGGTATCGTCACCCTAATTTGCCCACTTAGTAAATCTCACTCATGGCCAAGAAATTGAAATAAATCTTGTTTCCCTGCTGGATAGTGATCCACTGTAACTCTGCTCATGATCTTGATTCATTGTGGCTGCTACACAGATACTTCTGGGTCACTTCTCTCAGTTAGGAACCTTCCTCACCAAACTGACTGTTGGACCACACCCCTGGTTTCATGAGAAATTGTTTCAGCCATGATTTCTCTTCCTGTATTTCAGAGTAAAGACTGAAGTGACAAATGGAAACATGTTTAAAAAATGCAATGTGAGAGAGACGTTGAGGTCCTTAGAAGTTACCCTGGGTTTTTCGGTCACCCTGCTAGATGTTACACACCTTGTTATTGGACTGATTTCTACTGCTGGACTACTCCTGGGGAGAGTAACAATACTCTTACTAATTAGCTCCCTTTCACACCTCTGGGGATATTTATTTTTGTGTTTGCAGCGCTGTGAGCCAGAACAGCAAGAGAAAAATCTGCAACAGCAACGAGCCGAATGCTTAAGTGAATCCCAGCAGCTGCACATGTGCTACGCTGAATTAGAGGATATCTTTGCTCTGGATTTATATTTATACTTTTTCATTTCTATATGATTCTTCTTGCATCTAAACAAAGATGATTCAATTTGCTAAATGTTGATGGCTCTTCGTGCTCAGGTGTAAATGAGACGTAATATTTGCTCTTGGTTTGGTTCTCCTGTACAGAACCTTGCAGTACAACAGAAACCTAAAAACATTATTTGTAGTTGTTATTCTTAGTTGTTCTGCTGCCTAAATATCACAGGGTCTGATTATGAAGTTATTGAGCTGCACATACTTTACGACCTGCTTAAGTTCGAGGTCACAGCGTCTGTAGAGCAGCTGGAACATAATGAAGTCTACAAGGTTAAAGTTTTCTCTTCAGTTATTGTTCTTTCTGCTGCTTGGTTTGATGGATCTGAGAGCTTTTGTTTTTATTATTGTTATTATAATTATCATTAATATTTTGCTCTCTAGAAGCTTTAAAATAGTGCTTGTGTTTGAAAAAATTGATTTAAGAATTGAACAGAAACATCTGTCCTTCTGAAAATCGCCCAAAGGCACGGAAACAAAGTCAGAGGATGCAACCTGTAACTTTCTCTTCCTTCATGTCAGTACCATCATCGATTATTTATATAAAATGTATATAGCAACAGTAGCACTTTAGTTTGGACTTCATGATTTCTGTAACTGGAAAATATTATTTTGTTTAAAGACAGAAGTGACCGCATAGTTGTAACACTAAAGGGAAATATTAATTAATTAGCATTAAGTATATTTGTTGCTTAAGCGTTTGCACTATAACTTAAGTAGGATTATAACTTTTAAGGAAGGAAAGATTTCAGATATTTAGTTCAGTGTTTCAGTTATTTTATATGAAATTAAAAAATTTACGTTGGTCAAATATGATGCTCTAAATCAAATAAAAGTTTGAAAATAAATGATGTATTTTTAAATGCTGCAACAAATTTTCACAAAAAGTAACTAATAATTAAAACCAGTTAAACAAAATAAAACGATTTAAAAATAAAATTTTTGAATCATGCTTAACCAAATGCCAGGCTGGAGAGCTGAACCTAAAGTATACGTAGAAAGATTTCAACATTTGAGCAGATTGTCCAGTTTTTTATGTTTTTATCACATATAAATGTCACAGCAGTGGGTCCTGGCCCAATGCTTTGTGTTTTTGGTTTTCTTTGACTTGTTTTTCTTGGTTTTTGTTCTTCTTATTTATCAGGCTGTCAGTAATCTTAGTTCTCCCTCCCTCAGTGTTCATTTCAGCCTGTGTTTAGTTTCTGTTCCCGTGTCCCACGTTTCATCGTTTCATGTCGAGTCAGCCCTGTCTCTATGTTTCCTGTGTCTCCCCAGTCAGCCCCGCCTCCCTCGGGCACTCATGTGTGATACAGAGTAATAAACCTGACTACATTTGCTACACTCTCTTTATTACCTGTTACTTTAAAATTCATACACTAATTATGTCTGCCCATCTCTCTAATGTGAAGGTCAAAGGTCAACATCCCAGTGACATAAGAATAATCCCAAAGGGGCAAAGGCAGCGGTTAATTTAGCATATTTAGCATTAAGGGTACAGCAAGGATATACTTTTACTTATTGTGGCAGGGGTGTGGTCTCTGGCCTGCTGCAGTGGAGGCTGGTGGCGGGACGTTGGACGGCACAGGTGAGGGTGATGGAACTCATGACTCTCCCCTTTATAGTGACTGAGGAGACTGGCGTGGGGGAAGCGTGTAGTGGAGGAAGCCGAGAAGAGAGCTGGTTTCTGGCTACAAAGACGGCGTCAAACCAGAAAAGATTGCTTGTGGTCAAATAATGTGTCAATCACCTGTGAATCAAACTCTGTGTGGGTCAGTTCATTGCACAGTATTGTTTAGTATATCTTCACTTGTCTCACTCTCCTTCTGTTCTGTCCATCAGGACGATCCTCAGCGCTTACACAGATCCTCCATCGATGTTTTGGATCCAATCAGTGATCAGTTCTACGAGGAGGCCTGGATGTTCACCAGCGCTCGCTACACCTCCATCTACCAGAAGGTGAGTGTACTCCTTTGTACTCAGATTAACATTTTATTTCTTAAAATACATTTTCATATATGAGCTTTCTATTATTTCATGGGCAATTTAATCAATATTAAAATTACAAGCATATCAACAAAGGTAAAGCTCGTTTTTTCCACTTGCTGTCACACAGTCATGGAGGAATACAATAAATACATAATCAGTCATAGATCCTGAACAATGACATTAAAAGAAAGTCTGTGGCTCTAAACCAGTGGTTTCTCTCCTGTGTGGACTCGTTTGTGTGTTCTAAGCTCACCTTCAGTGGTGAAGGATGACCCACACTGATCACAGAGGTGCTTTTTAACCCCACTGTGAATCAGTTCATGTCGTTTTAAGTGATGTGATGTGGTGAAGCTTCTCCCACATTCTTTGCAGTATTTCAGTTTGTCTCTGTGGATCTTTTGGTGTCCTCTCAGGTGATGTGGAGATTTAAAAGTCTTCTCACACAGGTCACATTTATAAGGTCGTCTCTCAGTGTGGGTAAACATGTGTCGTTGTAAGTGTGCGTCTGTTGCAAAGTATTTGCCACACTGTTCACAGCAGTACACATCATGTCTGGTGTGAATGCGTAGGTGTTTATTTCGGCTCCCTCTCTGGCTGAAAGTTTTTCCACACAAGTCACAGCTGAACGGTCTCTCTCCAGTGTGGATGACCTGATGCTGTTTTAGGTTAGGCTTTTCAGTAAACTCCTTCCCACACTCGTCACAGCTGTATGGCTTAATTCCAGAGTGGGTAACTAGATGACTCTGTAAGTGGCTACTGTGAGTAAAAGCTCTGCCACACTGATCACAGCTGTACGCTTTAACTCCACTGTGGATGAGTTGGTGTGTTTTTAGGGAACGCTTCCAGGAAAAAGACTTTCCACACGTCACAGCTGAACGGTCTCTCTCCAGTGTGGATGACCTGATGCTGTTTTAGTTTAGCCCTCACAGTAAAACCCTTCCCACACTCGTCACAGGTGTGTTTTTTCTCTCCCTTTCTTCTGTGAGGTTTGTCGGCCTCCTGAGAGCGCTGACTTCTGGCTCCATGTTGGTCCTGCAGTGACAGAGATACAAACAGAGGCAGTGAGTGAAATGCAGTCGTGGAACAAACTGAACCTTCAAGCTCCCTCCATTAACACTAGTTTTAAACCTGAAGGTGGAGCGTGGCACCAAACACCTTAAAGGTCTCTTATCCCCACCTGCTGGTAGTTCTAACACATTACATCCAACCTGGTGTTAAAAATAATTCATGACTGTTCAAACATTAAAATCATGCCCATCCCTCCTGATTGTACACACACACACACACACACACACACACACACACACACACACACACATTATTTTATAATTTAGATTATTTTGTTGTTTCCTATTACATATTTCTATAATTTTTATAGATTTATAAATAATTATTCAGTGATAATAAATCCTATGTTTGTTTATTCAAAAGGAACCCCATTAGCTTCCACAACAGAGGTTGCTCGTCTTCCGTCAAATACTCACATAAAATATTACACAATAAAGTAGATTCAAGATATCCACATAATTTCACTCTTACATCCACAGTGAGGTTTCACAATTGTTAAAATATAAGCAATCAATAATAATAATAATAATAATAATAATATCAATAACATTGAGGCACATTACACAAATTTCAAAAACAAATCATGTCTTACAATATTTACAACAACTAAAAGCTCTGTAAATCGGCTTTTAAGTGTTCATTGAAGTTTTGAATAATTCTCTAATTTTTTAAGGCAATTTATTCCACTTAAAAGTTGCTCTAAATGTAACAGTTTTACAAAACGTTACTTTTAACTCGAGCATTTACTAAATTGCAGTTTGTTGAAAACTGTGTAATATGATGATGTATTTCATCTGGATACTGCAGCTGAGCAGAATAAATGTGGTGTGTTTAACAGAATTGCTTTCTTTATAACTACAAGTAAGCTATAGAATATTTTAGCCTGTAGAGGAAGCCAAGAAAGTTTATTATGCATTTTATCAATATTAGTATAGTATGAACATCTTCACACTAATCTGGACGCCTTATTCTGGACTAACTGAAGTCTGTTAAGATCTGTCTTATTAGCTGCTGACCAAATGATTGAACAATACTCCAGATGAGACATTACTAGTGCATTAATGACATCTTTCATAATGAAGAAGTGATACACAAAGAGCATTTCATAGCCATAGCTATGCCTTGTCCCATTTTCTTAATAACAGAGTCGATGTGCTGAGATTGCTGGTGATTTATGGTAACTACTTATGAGCATCTGCAATCGTTCTGGTGCTGTGACACAAAAACAAAACGCTGACCCCTGACTGTGGCACAGTTTTGCCTCTTTTGCTCATTTTAATGTGTGATTAGTGCACAATCAGGTTGCCTTTCATGTAGGGCTGGGCTATATCATACCGTTCACGGTAATACCGGTATAATGTTGGGCAACGATAAGAAAGTGAAATATCATGATAGAGTATGGGTAAAACACGCTTGCGCAGTGCCTTTGTTTTCATACGCACATGGAGGAAAAAGCATGGCGGTGACGGAGAATGAGAAGGACGAAAGGGGATCGTTGAATGAAACAGATGAACTGGTTTGTAAAAATGCTGCAACTTCAGTGGTGTGGAACTGGTTTAGCTTTCGTCCGTCAGATACACAACAGAGCACTATTTGTGGTAGAGCGTGCTAGCAGGCCGTCGTTATTACTGTGTTTTTTGGAAAATACGGCGCACTCAAAATCAATCCTTTGATATTCTGAAAATCGACGGTGCCCCTTATAATCCGGTGTGCCTTATGTAAGAATTGTTGTTTACCAAACTGTTGTTGGAAGAAGTTGCTGTTGGAGGCTGTTTTGGTACCATTCTTTATTCATGGCTGTGTTTTTCGGCAAAATTGTGAGTGAGCCCACTCCCTTGGATGAGTAGAAACCCCACACATGAATGGTCTCAGGATGCTTTGCTGTTGGCATGACACAGGACTGATGGTAGCGCTCACCTTTTCTTCTCCGGACAAGCCTTTTTCCAGATGCCCCAAACAATCGGAAACAGGCTTCATCCGAGAATATGACTTTGCCCCTGTCCTCAGCAGTCCATTCACCATACTTTCTGCAGAAGATCAATCTGCCCCTGATGGGGTTTTTTTTGGAGAGAAGGGGCTTCTTTGCTGCCCTTCTTGACACCAGGCCGTCTTCCAAAAGTCTTCGCTTCACTGTGCGTGCAGATGTGCTCACACCTGCCTGCTGCCATTCCTGAGCACGCTCTGCACTGGTGACACTCTGATCCTGCAGCTGAGTCCTCTTTAGGAGACGATCCTGGCGCTCGCTGGACTTTCTTGGATGTGCTGAAGCCTTCTTAACAAGAATTGAACGTCTTTCCTTATAGTTCTTGATGATCCTATAAATTGTTGATTTAGATGCAATCTTAGTAGCCACAATATTCTTGCCTGTGAAGCCATTTTTATGCAACGCAATGAGGCTGCACTCGTTTCTTTGCAGGTCACCATGGTTAACAATGGAAGAACAGTGATTTCAAGCACCACCCTCCTTTTAACATGTCATGTCTGCCATTCTAACCCGATCAGCCTGACATAGACTGTATCCCAATTCAGGGTCTGCAGCCTTAAAGGCCGCATTTTAAGGCCGATTACGTCACAGCGACGTGAAGAAGGCTGTCCCAATTCAAAGGCTGCTCGCAATGCAGCCTCAAATGCGTCCTTCATTTCCCTGAATTTTAAGGATGGGCCTGTGTAGACTTCATGGCCCAACATATCCCAGACTTCATAGCGCGGCGGTGGGTGTGGATAAGTTTGCCGAAAAAAAAAATGGCGGAAGAGTAAACTTTTAAAAGTAAGTACTGAATATTACGTAACTTATTTATGTGCAAATGTTGGATAATGAAGAACATTAAAACATTACTGTTGGCCACATGTTGGCAAAGTCATGTGACATTAGTGACGTTTGTACTAACTTGGTTTCAAAGCCTTTACTTTAAAATCTATGACGTTCAATAGTCGACCTTAATCTTACAGAGAATCTGATGATTTTGTGGATAATTAAAGTCAGTCATATATCCACAAACACAACAAGCTGAAAGTCAGTGATGCTGCTCGGTTTGCAGTCCTGAATATCACGGCACAAGCAGGATTCACTGCACTGTTAATGTTAGCTATGTTATATTGCTGCCTCTGTTCGGTGGTGTCGAGCCAAACGGACTTTAACGTGTGTTTGAACGAGCTGACGGTTCACTCGTTAAGCTGAAAGAAAGATGCTTTAATCACAGCAGTCACACATGTGTCCACTGGACCATCTGGGAACTCTTCTTGTTTAGCACTCGTAATAACACAAACACTAAATCCTCCTTCTCTTGTGCTGTTTTGTAGCAGTGTGTACACCTGAGACTGTCACCTGTCTGTCTGTCCTGCACTCTCTCTCTGTTTCTTTCTCTCTGATTGTGGAATAAAAGTATGAACATGTGTTTATAAGTTACACTTGTGTTTGAATCCTGCAGCTTATCACACATTTGATTTCCATGTGTGACGACTGCAAGTGTCCAGAGTGAGGACAGACTGAGGGACCCACTGCTGCACATCATCTGTGAGGCTTTGCAGCCCTGATGATCCACCAGGACAAACTCAGCAGTGTGTGAGGAAGAGGAGGAGGAAGAGCCAGCAGCAGCTGACAGATGGAGAGAATAGACAGACTGTTCCCTGTTTGTGAAGGACTGCTAGGAAAGTTTAACATAACTGTCTGTCCTGAATCAGTCTTATTAGGTAATGTTCAAATAATGTGATCATCCAGTGTGGGAGAAAGTACTCAGGGCCTTCAAGTTACACACTATGAAAGGCAACAACAAGTTTAATGTTCAGAAACCTAAAGTCTGTATCAGCAGCAGAATGGAGCTAAAAATAAATGTTTGTTTCAGTTCTATGAAGCTTTGAGTATTTTGGATCAGTAGCTGCTGTGTTTGTTGCATCATATTGCTGTAATTGTTTATATGCTTTATATATTCTTAGGTAAGTTGATCTATAGTGTTACATCATATTCTATAAGGATGTTATGTGTTTGTAGACTTTCTGCCCAGTTTGACCCATTTAGCAGAAGTCAGCCTGTTTAAGGCTCTGATATCTATTCTGTATGACTTAAAGCAGTTATGACATGGTCTGATTTTCTCACCCAATAAAGGAATATTTCATATATCAGTCTACTCTTCATTCTATCAGAAACAGTTATCACAGCTCGTACATTTGCTTTTTACACATATATGTAAGCTTTGAGCGAAATTTAGTAATGCCAACATATTAAACAAACAATATTTGTCTCTTATATATAATACATCTATATATACACTGTCAAAGATACTTGTCTTTGAGTGAAGATTTAAGGTGATAGGAAATATGCACCTTGAATCTTTACTGAAGCTCAGTGTTTGACACAGAGTTCAAGCTCACTGCTGTAATAACTAATAATGATTAATAAAATTCCAACTTAAATATTGGCCATATTATATTTACACTGCCAAAGTGAGATGACTTTAGTCTCATGAACAGCATTAGCTAATTGTTATTTACTAGCTAATCTTAAAATGACTGTTCAGTACAGAAATGAAGGCCAACAATCATGTTTTTACAGTCCCGTGGTCTCAGCCTCAGATACTCAACTAATCAGAGAGTAAAAACAAACAAACAAACAAAATATTTTCTCCTTCATTTCTGTCAAACAAAACTGTATGAAACGTTTCTAGCTGATAGTATCATGGTTGCTAGGCAACCTGAGCAGCGCGACGGGGGCTAGACCGTCCCATTTCACAAGCCTCTGTTATGAAACGGCTGTGTGCATACAGGAGTGGTGGACCCAAAATGCAGACTCACGGAAATAAAAGGTGAACTTAAATACAGCTTTAATGCTGAACTCAAAAGTTAAAAAACTGAGAATCCAAAAAATAAACTCAGGCAGGATGACAGAACACACAGCATGAATGAGGGTGGATAAGGGTAAATCGCAACCCGGACAGATGAAAACACAGGGCTTAAATACACAGAGGGAGCAATCAGGGAATGAGAAACAGGACAGAAACACAGCTGGGGCAACTCAGGCCCAACGAGACAAAGAAAGCAAAACCAGACACATTAACATGAGACACAGACTTTTAACGTAAAACAGGAACCATAACACAGACGCAGACTTGACACGGGGATACAGCAGACAGGGGAGACAGCAACTATGGAACACAGAACAGAAACCAGAAGGCACAACTCTGACAAAGAAACCAAAAGACTAGAAAACTCCTTTGGATGAGAAGCAACCCCACATATGAATGGTCTCAGGATCTTTCACTGTTGGCATGACACAGGACTGATAGTAGCGCTCACCTGTTCTTCTCCGGACAAGCCTTTTTCCAGATGCCCCAAACAATCGGAAAGAGGCTTCATCATCTGAGAATATGACTTTGCCCCAGTCCTCAGCAGTCCATTCACCATACTTTCTGCAGAAGATCAATCAGTCCCTGGTGGGGGTTTTTTTTTTGAGAGAAGTGGCTTCTTTGCTGCCCTTCTTGACACCAGGCCATCTTCCAAAAGTCTTCACCTCACTGTGCGTGCAGATGTGCTCACACCTGCCTGCTGCCACCCCTGAGCAAGCTCTGCACTGGTGGCACTCCGATCCCGCAGCTGAATCCTCTTTAGGAGACGATCCTGGCGCTTGCTGGACTTTCTTGGACGCCCTGAAGCCTTCTTAACAAGAATTGAACCTCTTTCCTTATAGTTCTTGATGATCCTATAAATTGTTGATTTAGGTGCAATCTTAGTAGCCCCAATATCCTTGCCAGTGAAGCCATTTTTATGCAACGCAATGAGGCTGTTCGTATCATGGTTGCTAGGCAACCTGGGCAGCGCCACGGAGGTTAGACAGTCCCATTTCACAAGCCTACAAGCCTCGCACTTCCGGCCTTAGCGGTCTTTGAGTACGCGGCCCTTGAGGACTGTTGAGGCTGCGTACTTTAAAGCTGCAGAACCTGAATCGGGATACAGCCATGATGATCTCCAGCCTTGTGCTCGTCAACATTCTCACCTGAGTTAAGAAGACGATTACTGAAATGGTCTCAGCAGGTCCTTTGATGACAGCAATGAAATGCAGTGGTAAGGGTTTTTGGGGATTAAATTCATTTTCATGGCAAAGAAGGACGATGCAATTCATCTGATCACTCCTCATAACATTCTGGAGTGCATGCAAAATGCTATTATAAAAACTTAAGCAGCAACTTTTCCAGGTTCCAATATTTATGCAATTCTCAAAACTTTTGGCCACGACTGTATAACCTCTTCTTAAGTTTAGTGGATATTATACATGGTTATGCTCAGGATATGTCGGCCAGTTTCCTCTGGAAATGCCTTTTGGTTAAACTGTCAGCGAGGAATTTGCATTTGCACTGTTAAATTTTTATATAACTTTAATGCACATAAAAAACAGCTGCTTGTTTAAGTGAAAATACATTGATGGGTTTTTTAATAAAGTTGTGGAGTTGTAAAGTATTTTGTCTCGTGTCAATTATATCGTCAGCTACATCGTTAACGCAAATTTTCAAATGTATATGGTGATAAATATTTTTGGTCATATCGTCCTGCTCTGTCTGTCACCTTCTGTGTTGAGCTCATTGTTTCCTCTGTAGTGGCTGAGCTGAGTCCAAGTAGCTGAAAATGTTCCTCTGCTGCTCCGTCAGACTCTTCTCCTCCTGCTGATCAGCTGGGACACAAAACAGATCTTTGTTAGGCTCCACACTGCACTGAAGAGTCAAAGTGTCTCATATGTTCATCTGACAAGTAAAAGAACACATTTTTGTTTCCCGAGGTGGGCAACTTGTTGGAAACAAACACAAAAGGTTTGAGCACTGATACCTGCCATTGCTGGCATTGAAAGATGCAATGCCAGCAATGTGGATTGTCAAGACTAAAACCAATCATTAAGCAAAGACAACAGGGATCATTTCTTTCTGTTTATTTAGCATTCACAGCATTTGTAGTTGCCTTCTGTACAGGGGAAGTCCACGAACACTGTGTGGCACCGCCATCCGCAGAAGGTGCATTCAATCTCTGTAAGAAAAACTAGATTGTCTGAGACTGAAATGATATTAACAAAAGAAGTGGTGATTTGTAAAACTTCAAGTGTATGATAAGGTGAAAACAAATACACAATTGCATGTCATGTAGTTGAAGGTTTTTTTTCTTTTGGAAGACCAGAAAACACTGAAAGTTACAAATTAGTCCTTTATTTATCCAGGTAAAAAAAAAATCTCATTGAGATTAAAAATCTCATTTCCAAGAGAGACCTGGCGTCATGGCAACAAAAGTCACATACCACATAGGTATATAACATTTAAAACAAATACAATATCCCATAGCAACATGTGTAACAAATGTATTGTGCTTGAAACAAATTCAGAATAGGTGATAAAGCCAGCTGCACGTGTGTCACAAGTAAATCTGGCTGTATAATAAACAGAAACAAGTGATCCCTGCTGTCTTTGCTTAAAGCAACCGACTCTGGTTGTGAAACAATAATCACAATAACTGATGATTTAATTTATTTTTTACCCGAAAACAAAGAAAAAATTCATTTTTATGAGGTTTTTATCAGACTTAAATTTGAAATGAAATAAAAAAAAATGTTTAAAAATGTTTGAATTAAGTTTTAATTAAAAGTGGGGGAAAAATCCACTTCATATTAATTAAGTATCAATCAAACCAGATGGGGACATTTTTGACCCCTGAGGACCACAGGTGTGATTATGTGCTGCCATTTAAAATTTATAAACTCTTGAAAAAAAACTTTCTCACTAAAGTTCAACATACAGCACTATGTAGTTAGACAAATAGTCAAAATTATCTAAACATTTAAACATTTAAATATTTAATTTTCTTGTTTTATTTCCACTCAAAAACACAGTGTACTTTATGTAAACAAGGTCTGGTGGCCCTAAAATGTAAAATGTTGGGTAAATTTTGTGTTAATGTGTTGGTCTTAAGTTAAACTAAGATGTAACACTGAATTGATTGACAATTTATACTTTATACTTTAAAAAACAGTCAAATGAAGTGGGGACATTTTTGACCCCTGAGGACCACAGCTGTGATTATGTGCTGCCATTTAAAAAAATTTAAATGGTTCAAAAAAAAATTCTCACTAAAGTTCAACATACAGCACTCTTTAGTTAGTCAGATAGTCAAAATTATCTAAACAATTAAATATTTAATTGTCTTGTTTTATTTTCGCTTAAAAAACAGGGTGTATTTTTTGTAAACAAGGTCTGGTGGCCCTAAAATGTATAATGTTGGGTAAATTTTGTGTTAATGTGTTGGTCTTAAGTTACACTAAGGTGTAACACTGAATTGATTGACAATTTATACTTTATACTTTACAAAACAGTCAAATGAAGTGGGGACATTTTTGACCCCTGAGGACCACAGGTGTATGGAAATCGGGACGACATTATGAGGGTTAAAGTTGTTCATCTTCCCTCAAGTGTTGCTGGAGTTCCTGCTTTGTGAATTCTTTTATCCTCTCCATGCACCTTGGAAGCAGGTGAAGTTGTGCCATAAAATTTTTTTTTTTTGCTACTTCTAACATTACACAAAGCAAAGGTCTCCATCAGTGTTCATGAAATGCTGGGTTTATCCTTCTTGTGAGGGAGCTGCTGGTGAAGATCACGAGCCCTGCTTGATCCCGGCGATGAGTTTCAGTCCTCCTGGTGTTTCTGAAATGATGCCTCTCACTGTGGGTCAACAGAACATCTGGCACAGGACAGCTGTAATGAAAGAAATTGAAAAAGTTTTGAAAAAAAATCTTGGAAATGCCCTATATGTGAGAAGCAGATTTTGTAGATAACTAACAAGATAACTAAAAGTATAATTTTCACCATACAATTACTACCTTGTCATCTCCTGCACTGTCTGTTCTGGGCTCTGGGCGTGTCCCTCCCAGCGCTCATGAGACTGCTTTGCTGCACTGTGGTATGAGGTGCTAACCTGTTGACAGTGTTAATTTTAAAATGTATTCCACCAAAGATTATACAGTGAGTGCAGAATTATTAGGCAAGTTGTATTTTTGAGGAATAATTTTATTATTGAACAACAACCATGTTCTCAATGAACCCAAAAAACTCATTAATATCAAAGCTGAATGTTTTTGGAAGTAGTTTTTAGTTTGTTTTTAGTTTTAGCTATTTTAGGGGGATATCTGTGTGTGCAGGTGACTATTACTGTGCAGAATTATTAGGCAACTTAACAAAAAACAAATATATACCCATTTCAATGATTTATTTTTACCTATGAAACAAATATAACATCTCCACATTCACAAATATACATTTCTGACATTCAAAAACAAAACAAAAACAAATCAGCGACCAATATAGCCACCTTTCTTTGCAAGGACACTCAAAAGCCTGCCATCCATGGATTCTGTCAGTGTTTTGATCTGTTCACCATCAACATTGCGTGCAGCAGCAACCACAGCCTCCCAGACACTGTTCAGAGAGGTGTACTGTTTTCCCTCCTTGTAAATCTCACATTTGATGATGGACCACAGGTTCTCAATGGGGTTCAGATCAGGTGAACAAGGAGGCCATGTCATTAGTTTTTCTTCTTTTATACCCTTTCTTGCCAGCCACGCTGTGGAGTACTTGGACGCGTGTGATGGAGCATTGTCCTGCATGAAAATCATGTTTTTCTTGAAGGATGCAGACTTCTTCCTGTACCACTGCTTGAAGAAGGTGTCTTCCAGAAACTGGCAGTAGGACTGGGAGTTGAGCTTGACTCCATCCTCAACCCGAAAAGGCCCCACAAGCTCATCTTTGATGATACCAGCCCAAACCAGTACTCCACCTCCACCTTGCTGGCGTCTGAGTCGGACTGGAGCTCTCTGCCCTTTACCAATCCAGCCACGGGCCCATCCATCTGGCCCATCAAGACTCACTCTCATTTCATCAGTCCATAAAACCTTAGAAAAATCAGTCTTGAGATATGTCTTGGCCCAGTCTTGACGTTTCAGCTTGTGTGTCTTGTTCAGTGGTGGTCGTCTTTCAGCCTTTCTTACCTTGGCCATGTCTCTGAGTATTGCACACCTTGTGCTTTTGGGCACTCCAGTGATGTTGCAGCTCTGAAATATGGCCAAACTGGTGGCAAGTGGCATCTTGGCAGCTGCACGCTTGACTTTTCTCAGTTCATGGGCAGTTATTTTGCGCCTTGGTTTTTCCACACGCTTCTTGCGACCCTGTTGACTATTTTGAATGAAACGCTTGATTGTTCGATGATCACGCTTCAGAAGCTTTGCAATTTTGAGACTGCTGCATCCCTCTGCAAGATATCTCACTATTTTTGACTTTTCTGAGCCTGTCAAGTCCTTCTTTTGACCCATTTTGCCAAAGGAAAGGAAGTTGCCTAATAATTATGCACACCTGATATAGGGTGTTGATGTCATTAGACCACACCCCTTCTCATTACAGAGATGCACATCACCTAATATGCTTAATTGGTAGTAGGCTTTCGAGCCTATACAGCTTGGAGTAAGACAACATGCATGAAGAGGATGAAGTGGACAAAATACTCATTTGCCTAATAATTCTGCACTCCCTGTAGAAGTAACATATTCTGAATACTTTACAACTACATGAATGTCCTATTGCTGTGTGATTTATTACTATTACTGAAGGTTACTCACCATACCAACACCAACTAGATGTTTAAATCTTAATATAAATGAGTAACAGTAGGTGCACGTCAGGTAAGGCTGCACTTTTTGCAGCAATCTCGTATAGAAAACAGGTCCGCGGCTCCGAACCATAGCAAAGGGACCTCTGGCTAATACGTCGGGGTCTGTGGAGTGCCAGTGTTGAGTGTGATGGTGGTAGAGCAGTTATGGCCTGACCTTACATGCCAGGGTCTGTTGGTCAGAAAGTCCATGATCCAGGTACAGATAATAATAATAATAATGGATTGCATTTATATAGCGTCTTGCCCAAGGACACAACGACCAGGGGGATCAAACCGGCAACCTTCCGGTTATAGATGAGCTTCCCAATCCCCTGAACCACGGTCGCCTGGAGTCGCTGAGTCCAAAATCCACAAGTTTGGTGATCAGCTTGGAGGGAATGACTGTCCTGAATGCTGAGCTGAAGTCAACAAACAGCATTCTTACATAAGTAGTGCATAAATATCTGAGTACACGTTGCAAGGAACTGCATTCCCAGATCACATCCAGTGTGTGCTGGAAAATTTGCAACGATTCTACAAAAATGTTCCACGTGGTTGTTTTTTTTTCTCCCTACTGGTGATGATCCAGTGGAGCTGCAGTCACTCCAGGCTCCCTTGTGGTGCCACAAAACAAACAAACTCGTGCATCCATGACTGATCCTGCTGCTTCACTTCTGTATGAATTGATCTTTTCATCACGGTTCACTTTGGACAAGCAGGAAACAGAGGTGACGCTGACTTGTGGCTTTGCAGGAGGATTCCCTTTAACAACAGGAGCATGCACACAGTTTGTTTTAGGCCACCATGAATAGCTCACATTGTAAATCACAAAGAGCCAGTATATTATACTGCAGCTTCCACTCACTGTGACAGGATGGCTCGTAGGAGGTGATTACACTCTGCTTCATTGGGTTCCAGTTCAGATTAAGGGACAACACATGGAAAGACAGAAACTGGAAACAAATGTTAGAAAAATATTTACTGTTAGAAAACATTCAGTGAAAACAAAATTGATTTTTCTGTTTGGCTTCAAATCTGAGTCTCCAAAAGCCAGTCAGACAGTAGAGTTGGTATAAACAGAGAGAGGAGATGAAGCTTCTTTTAGACAGAGGAAGGGAAATATTTAGATTCACTTAAAAGGATAATTCTCTTTTTCTAGCACTTTCCACTTTCACTTTCATGCCATTAAGCTCTAATTAGCTTTAATTTCATTTCAAATACACGAACACAGAAAAGTAAGAGTGTGATTCTGCCAAAGGTAAAACCTAAAATGTAGCATTTTGAAAGGTCCCTGCTCACTGACCCCTCTGTCTCTTAACTGCTGTATATGTGCTTTATTATTGGACTACATTGCATTGTACAGTTAGACTATGATTGTATCTGTGGGGCTTAAAAACAATGACATGTGTTCACACACTCACAGTGGATTCATTTTCACTCCTTTAGGGCTGGTCTGGAGACATTAACTGGCTCTAGGTGACAGAAAGCGCTGCAAGGGCAGAAAAAACAGTATGAATCCCTTTTTGGTGCACATTATGACAGCTGGGATTTATGTATTGTGTATGTTATGTGTTGAGGTTTTCTCTTTGTGACTGAGGTCCTTACTGGCGGTGAGATTTGTATTGAGCGTGCAGTGCAGAGTGATCAGACACATATGTGCTGTTCCACAAACAGGATGTTTTTATTGTAGTCACTGCAGCAAGTGAGATCTGTGAGAAATAAACCAGGAGAGATGGAAGGAAAAGATCAAACAACAGATCTTAAGTCCATGATACAATCTGAATGAAGAGAAAAGGCTCACTGTGTGGAAGGCTGAGATACTCGTCACTTCTGCAGACGAGCAGCAGAGACAGTTCAACAGGCCACAGAGTATTTTCCCAAAAGTTTTGGGGCTCATCGAGATGCTTCCTGGCAGAACTGAGAGCAGCCTTTGTTCCTTTTGCTCAGCAGGGTTTTCATCTTACAGTGTGATTTAGCAGGTGGGGAACCTAAAATCAGCTGTAGTGGCTCTTTGTAGAAACTGAAATCAACAAGATGTAAGCAGGTATTTCATGAGCTGTCCTGGTTGATTTCCACCCTCTACACTGACAGGTCACTGTTACACCGTCTTTTTTCTACATTTAAGCATCACCAGCTGAAATTCATATTCATCTCTGTTACACTTGATGTAACAGACCACGAGCACCACAGCCATTGAGCATCAGTCGCACACAGTTCTTTACTGTAAACAAACCTGATTATCCTGCACTAACCTGCAGAGGACTTTCATGTGCTCTTTAAATAACACCGTTAGTTTCTTTGCAGCGTTTCACAATATGAGAACATGAAGACTTCCATGTAAGCTGTCAGTTTATATCAAATGCCACTGAACAGTCCTTACCTTTAAATATAAGCTCTCCTCTTCCTGTCCTGTATTCTTTCTCCATCTCTGCGTGAAGTTATCTCAAACTCTTTTCCCTGTGTGTCCCTGTGAAATACATCAGCTGGACCTTTAGCTAGCAACACACTGTGAGACAAACTACACAAAAACAGTTTGTGTGTTTGCTGATGTTTGTTGGGCTGATAGAAACGTTGCATTTGAAATTACCTGCCACAACATGTTACTCCCTTTATGCTTGATCGTCTTCTGTAGGGCTCATTAGATGCTGAAGTACTGCGGCCACAGCTTATGGACACCTGCAGTCGTTCCAGAGCTGTGCCAAAAAAACCAAAACCACACAGCAGCCCACTTGGACCTGTTACTGTGGCACACGTCATCTCTTTGTACGTAACGTCCCCTGGTGATTATTTCAAAGAGGACTGTATGCTCAGAGTGACAGAAACAACAACCCTCTGCAAATTTGTTAAACCAAAAGTAACAAGAAAATGTAAGAAGTCCAAAGTACAGTTATTTGTTTAAAATGTAATGAGGAAAAGTAAAAAGTACTCCAGTAAAGCACAGATACCTGAAAGTTCTACTTTAGTACAGTAGAGTACAAAGTATTTGTACTTTGTTACTTCCCCTTTGTGACGAACCTTTACTGAGGCGAGTGAGTCGTGCAGCTCTTTGTTCTGGGCTGTTTGGTGACCTCTTGGATGCGTCGTGGCTGGATGCCCGGCCGCTCCGAGGAAGGTTCACCTCTGTTCCATGTTTTCCATTTGTGGATAATGGCTCTCTCTGTGGTTTGGTGGAGTCCCATAGCTTTAGACATGGCTTTATAACCCTGTCCACACTGACAGATCTCAGTTCATTTGTTTCTGAATCTCTTAGGATGCTGGCATGATGTCTGGCTTTGGAGGATCTTCTGGTCTGTGACACGCCACAGTTAATTTATCTTAATAATAAACACTTTCATTTAGAAAGTGCATTTTGTGTTGACTTGTGTTGTTGTTGTGTAACATTTAAATGTGATGATCTGAAACATTTAAGTGTGACACTTTTTCACACCACTGTATGTTATTTTATTTTTTATATATTTCTTTCTTTTTCTGGATCGTGATCGGCCACCTAGACCAAAACTGCCAGGGCCGATTTCCTCCCAGTCCAGCCCTGATTCCTCAATCATTCTTGTGGGCTACATCTCTCAGACCATGAAGATTTAGACTCATTTTACATAGCGGGCCACAGACAGCCCACTGTATGCCGGACCAGTGAAACTCCCCTTACTGTGTAAAGAAGTGACATATTTAACTGTTTTTCTACATGATGAAGAAAAAGCTGCTGTGACAAAGACAGAAACTGTTGGCACGGCTCTTTGTGCTTAAATCGTAAGAAATAAACGTGTAAAGTTACAGAAAAAAGCCCTGACAGCTCATTGCCCACACTGCACAGTTTTTTCCTTTCATTTTTTAAACTGTAGTCGTGAAAAAACAGAAATTTCTGTCGTAAAAACTTTTCTGTCATTTAATTGTCATTTGCTTGATGATTTTGTGTAGTGTTAAATATCAACACTTCACCGAGTTCCTTTGATTCCTCCGAGGCATCCGATGGAAGACAAAACACTGCTCAGTAGACCATTTAACTCTTTATTACTTCTAGGAGGGAGATGCGTCCTGCACGACACGTTGATCTCAAAATGCTGGTGCGCCCCTGTCAGTTTTATTACAGAAGCTCTCTCACTGTAGTCTAAACAACAGTGTGTCAGTAACTTTCCACCAGAGATGGTCCCGTCTTATCTACTTTTTTCCCAGGCAAGCGTGAGTGAGAGTCTGCAGCGTTTCACTTCCAGGGACACTTGGTCTAATGCCTTTATTTTTCAGGGCCAGTTAATACTACACTATATGGTTATATGGCAGAATTGAGGCACTTCAAATAATTTAATCCCAACAGTAGCATGAATTACAATAAAGGAGGTTTTTATCACTAGGAAAGCTGTAAAACTTATCTCGGGGTCAAATATAATTGTATGAAACAGTTGTGGTTTCGAGCCTGTTTCTACCTAATAAACCGTCACACAGACCCACTGAAAGCTTCACACATGTCTCAGGTTATCTCTGTGCAGTTACGTGGAGCGTCAGAAGCTTGAAACGTGCTCCACTCTCTCTTCATCGCTGTGTTCTGCACACTGGTTGCTCACCGCATCATGTGGATGTTCTCAGGTGCTTTTGGCTAGAATTCATAGGATAGACACAGACAGGGTTCATGAATTATTGCCTGTATCATAAAATAATGGAACGGGCAGAATACATATATTCTCAAAATCATTCATATATTTCCTGCTTTTCAGGAATGGAGGTGGTAATTAGCCTTTGGCGCAGTTTTTGACCCATAACCAGTGATGAGCAGCTTACATCACTGTCACTGGTGCAGTGCTGCACTGATGCCTTCCTGAGAGCCATCCCAATGCAAGCACAGAGAGTTAAGTCAGGTGTTTTTTCATGCGCTTTCATTATTTCTTTTAACTAAGGGGGAGTGAGGTCAAATTTTACCTCAGGCATGTCATGAATACTGAAACCTGGGCTGACTGAACTGACCACAGCTTCTGACTTCAGCATCACTGTGTCCTTTACACAAGAGGCCGACTGACCCACAGATCTTGAAACTTCTCCTTACTGTCACGTCTTGAAGCCTGTTTGCTGCTGTAGGAAACACATTTTATGGAGCTGCGAGCTGACTCAGCAATGTTTTTGATTGATTGGTAATTTATTTCAACATGTGAAATACATGTGTTCTGTTCACTCTTTGACACACCCTGCTAATTTCACCCTGCAGCGCTCCCCTGTTTCCCTGGACATGTATCTTTCAGCTAAACAGATTTTTTCCCACCGTTGCCATTGCTTCAACTTCAGCCTCATCAGTGCTACCTATTGTTGAGTCCACAGTTGAACATTTTCCTTAAATAATGCACTTTATCATTAGAAAAACTTTCCATGGATTCTGTAATTAGTTTGATTACTGATTGGCACGCTGTGACAATTCCACCTGGAAGTTTGGCTTCAGCCTCTGAGTCGGTGTCCATGGAAATGCCACAAACTTTGAGATTGGTCCATTGTACTCACTGTAGTCACGCCCCCGAGCCGCGCGCTCCCCTGTATCTCCATCACAGTTAACACTTCTCCGTTTTGGTCATGTTGCCCACTACATGAATCACCTCAGAAATGCCACCAACATTTCACTTGGACACAAAAGCACTTTGAGTTGTGCATAAGTTTGAAATAACTTATTGTAGTTGATCATTAGTGCTACAAACACAAGCGTGAGAGTTCAGTGCGGCTGCACTCTGCAGGCTGCCCGTGCACTCTGGGTAACACACTATCCATTCACTCGACATCCTCGTGAATACATTCACACTGCCAACATTCTGCACACACATCTAGTAACATAGAAGGCCCCTGTGCTTACGCTCTTTATGTCCTGGTTAGTTTGCTAGGTGGAGCAGTTTGACACGACAGCTTCATGTATACCAGGGGTGGGGAACTTTTTTAAGCCTCATAACTGCTGCATTTCTGCTCGTCAGACTCACCTAATGAGATGACTGGAACTGTTTCTTTTTGGCGAGGTGTCTGATGTCAGCTGGCAGTGATGATAATGATGCTGCTCGAAGCTGCCCTTCCAAGTTTGGGTCAGTTAGTCTTGAGCAGAAGCGGCTCTTAGTAAGAGTCGGTTTTGAAAAGAACTGTTCAAAGTGGTACGTTGTCCCAAACAGAGATGCAAATTCATGGCATGTGTCCTCAGGATGGGAAAAGCCTCGGCATGAACATACAGTTTGTGAAAGTCCAGCAGAGAGAGGTTGTTGTACTTAGCTTTGAGGTCGTACTTGTTTTGCAGCCCAATTATTTCCTTTTGGAAAGTGTCTGGCACATCAGATGGCTGCACATTAAATGGCGTAGCAAACGTGTCCAGTTCCTTTTGGATGTTCTTCACATCTGGAAACCTCTCCTGCCTGAATGAGTTTTGCACACTCACTGGCATATTCATTTGTAATGTCAGACTTTTGCTCTTGCAGGGTGGGAAAGTGTACAGTTTTTCCCTTTTCCAGTTGTCCTTGCCACAGCCTTAACTTCACTTCAAATGATTCCACATTTGAAAACAGAGAGTTGATGAGCTGGTTGGGACCTTGCAGCTTGATGTTTAGCTCTGACAAGTGCTTGGTGATGTCCCCCATGAAGCCAGATCACTGAGGAACTTGCCATCACTGAGCTCAATGAAAGGCTTCCTCTTTATCTTCATGAAGCGTCTGACTTCTTCCCACAGTATAAAACCGTGCAAGCATGTTTGCACAACTCAGCTGTCGCACTTCACTGTGATAAACCAGATGGCTGTACTCTGACTCGAGCTCGCTGAGTAACGGTTGTTCAGCCCTCTGCTTTTGTTTGTGGTGGACACGGCAGTTTGCATCACAGTGTCAAGCTTCAGGGAATGTGCTCTTTGATGTATGATGCAGTGGCATACAACTAAATCACTTGCATGCAGACTCAGACGCCTCGTTTCTTTTTGACTAATGCAGTCAATCCTTTCTGCGTGCTAACCATTGCGGGTGCTCCATCAATGGCGAGCCCGCTCGACCTTTCAAATGGCAGTTCAAATTTGTTCATGGCCACAACAACTTGTTCAAACAAATCCTCACCTTTAGTAGTGCCGTGCATGGCTTGCAAAGACAGCAACTCCTCCTTCGTTTCACAGTCTCCCGCGCACAAAAATAGGCCAGAGAAAAATACTCAAAGTTTCTTGCAGTGTCCTTCAGTGTTTTTCCAATATCTTGTGCCATATCAGTAATCCTGTCTGACACAGGAGACAAGCTGACTGTCACGGCTGGGAAACACCCAGGACCATGACATTTACGCTTTGAAATAATTGCACTTTATCGGGCGCGAGCAGCTCTGTGGCAGATCCGAGGACTCCTTCACAAACTCTCCTTCTTGGTGAGGTTTCAGCTTCTTGGCTATTAACGCACTCGCCACAAAACGGGTGATATTCTCTCTGTCCGCCTGTGGTCGTGTGAAAGCTGCTTGTTGAGCAACCAAACTCCGATGAAGAGCGTCCCGACAAATGAGGGCATACATATTAACTAACTCAAAGGCGGTCGATATTTTTTTCCTGAACTTTTTATTTATTCATGCTATAAGTGCATATATAAAATATAAACATTTTATTGCTTTGCGGTCCGACAGAAATGATCTCCGGTCCCCACCCCTGATAATAATAATAATAATGCATTTATAGAAAACTTTTCGAGACCCTCAAAGCGCTTTAAAATTCCACTATTCATTCACTCTCACATTCACACACTGGTGGAGGCAGCTACAGTTGTAGCCACAGCTGCCCTGGGGCAGACTGACAGAAGCGAGGCTGCCATATTGCACCATCGGCCCCTTATCACCGGTAGGCCGTAGGTGAGTCATGTGCCCAAGGACACAACGACCAAGACAGACAGAGGGGGGGGGATCAAACCGGCAACCTTCCGGTTACAAGATGAGCTTCCCAACCCCCTGAACCACGGTTACCCCCGATCTATACCATTTAAACTGCAGCACTTCGACGTTAACGCTGTATTTACGTTCATCCGGTTGGTTGAAACAAGTGATGGTGAAAATCTCGAGGCTTCAAAATGAGACGTCAGAAACCAGCTGATGACGTTACCGTATCTACGTTCAGCTTTGAGATGGCGTGGGTGTAATTCAAGCACGTAGGTCAGGGGTTGCAAACGTAAGGCCCGGGGCCCAGAATCGGCCTGGCAAAGACTCCAATATGGCCCACTAGATGCCTTTAGAATATATGAATATATGAAGGAGGGCATAGATTTTGGACTCTCCCATTCATATTACATCAGTTAATTAGATGATATAATTTTCACTTTGGAATAATCTCCCAGTCGAAATCTGTACATGAGAATCAATTAAATCGTTCAAATCGCACTTGTTTAACTTGTTTAGCTTTTGAAACAAATTAGCCCAGCTGTAAGCCTCATCTTAAAAACACAGAAACCAACCTGAAAGCTGAAAACTGTGAAAAGACTGAAGCTGCAGTGGCCAACAGAACAGCTGACGTGCAGTTAAACATAGGATCCAGAAGGCTGCTCCAAAAGGTTTATTAGGACATTTAACAGATGGAGGGTGTGTTGATGGACTAATGGATGGATGATTTTTTCTATACATTCGAATTAGCATTTCCATTTCTTTAAAGTGAACAACACAACCAAACATTCAGCTGAGGAAATATCTGATTACATTCCACAATAATCAGGTAAAAGTTTAAGTGGAGTCGTCTTAATTTACAGATTGACAGGTGACAGGATATGATGTATATTTAATGGAGCAGGATTTAGAACATGTGATTTATTCTTTGTGAATGGATCATCAGACAGTTTTTAATTTTAGAGATATTACACAAATGTAAGAAAGCTGTCCTACGTATTTGTTCAATGTGCACTTTGAAGCACATATCCTGGTCAAAAATGACTCAATGGTCAATTTCACTTTTTTGCCATTAATAAGAAGCTGCACATAGCACTTAGTCCTGTGCACTGACCTGTCTCTCTCTTTTTTATTCACATGCTTGATTATTTGGATACCCAATCTTTAAAATGAGTCAAATAATGACAGAAGACCATATATGGTGGTTTTGCACCTGTATGTCACGCCCATCCCTGTCTCCTCTGTGTGTCGTAATTAGCTTTTAATGTTTTATCTGTGATATCAAGTGCGTATTCTCGTCTTCAGTGGGAATTTATACTGGGAGAGCACTATTGCCATCGGGAGAAAATACACTTAATTCTCTAATGCATTTACTGTTGGATTCCTTAGATCCCTTGAGTGGAATTTGATTGATTTATATGCTTTTTGGGAAAGCCAGGATTTTTGAATGGACACATTATACTGTGACATCTTAGTGTTATGTTACTGTCAACAGAGCATGTAGCCTAATGAACATCTACCTCTGCATGTAATTTGTGCTCTATCACTTTGCTGCTATCAATAGTATCAGCTCTGACTGTGAAGGCTTTAGCTGAACTAAAAGCTAGTTTGCTGCTAGTTTGGAGCCATGACGCTTCCTTCTCATCAATGTGACTCACCACCAGTGTTGTAGAGCTACATATGCTTCTTCGAATGATAACTGGGAAACAATTATTGTCACTCACTAAAATATATTCTTTATAATCAAAAAGAATGCAGCTGAGATGCAGATACACACAGCGACACAACATCCTTTATTAGTGGGCAGCTATCTGAAAACGAGTTGCAGTAAAACAGTACATGTATCTTTATTTAGTTCTTTTTAGTTTGTGGCAATGATTTTTAAAACATTTAGGAGTAATTAAAATTGAAAACATTATCAAAGCCTTTGCTTGATTTGCAAATCAATGAACTTATGTTACTCATAGTGGATTCATAGTGTAATATTTTACAATGGAGACACAAATTCCTCAGGAAAAGCATCTGATGGAAACCAAAAGCAAACATCAGCCACCTGCTGTAGTGACCCCTTGTGAGTAAGGGAGCTGCCACAAAAAGTGTAAAAACGTAATCTGAGTACTTCTTGTAATTCATTACAACCAAAACTTGTCATGCTCATCACATTATACATTTGAGTGTGTTGAAACTTGTTCGATTTGGGTAAGAGAAGTAAGCAGACTGAATCCAGGTAGGTGCCAAAAATAGTGATCTTTATTTACACACTTGCGCAGAGTGTGGGAAGAAACTTGCAACAACAATCTTCCAATCTTCCTCGAGCAGACCGCTCCCCATCCTCATATTACCCTGATGACCTCACAGTTAGATCTTACTGGAAATGATAACAGTTCAAAAAGTTCTCCTTATATAGACATCCGAGGCTACTTTAGAGACAAACAAGTGTGTGATATGTTGTGCAATTTTGTGAGACTGTGTCCAACCGAGAGACTGTCCTGAGACGACCTCCCTGTTCTTAATACGTGTGGGTGTGAACGTGCGTGTTTTCCATGACTCTCTATGTGCATGTTGGTGTAGGCCTGAATATGTGTGTAAGTGAATGTAGAAGGCCCTACTGGACCCACAGCTTCGAGAGGTGTGAATACAATGATATGGATACCATTTGCAACAGCTTAAGCAGATAGAAAGAATGATAGAGAACAACAATAGACTAATTAAAGTGATGATAATATGCATACATTAATATTTTGCTCAGATTACCATAGATATAATTCAGAGATTATTCTATCAACAGATTCGACAATGATGAATGATTGATCAATGACAGTTCTGATTATAAATTGTCACCATAAGAATACAAAATAAAATATCTCTTGTCCACACTCCTCCTCTTTGGCCATCGGCCAACCTTTACCAGAATTTGTTTCACTCCTCCGTCCAGGCGGCCTCTCGCAACGGCATCATACACCCCGGACCAGCTGAACCAGCTGAACCAGAGTCTAGGGCCCTGCTTACCAGTTTTACCAACACTCGCCTTACCAGAGGAATGAGACAACAGCCGATCATCAATATACCTAGAAAAACTATAAGAGAAAACATGGCAGACATAAACACACCCTTCCATTGCCCAAAGACAGACGTGATCCAGTCTCCCAGCCCCGTGTTCACGCCTGATTGCTCATGCATGGTTCTAGATAACGTTTTCAGATTCTCAAGCACCCGAGTGACCGTTCCGTCCGGAGCAGTATTGTTGGGAATAAAGGTGCAGCACATGTCACCAAACATTGCACATACTCCACCTTTCTCAGCCAACAACATGTCCAGAGCCATTCGATTTTGGACTCCCATTAAAGACGTCGGACCTAATTGTTCCCACCTGAGCCAACCTCGCGCTTGAATTTCCTCGACGACTCGATCGGTTTGGACTCTGGAGCGGATAGACCTCTGCGTCTGGGCAATTCACCTGTCTGCCAATAAACAAACAAACACATTATAACACTTATTAACCCCAACATCCCCGTTATTTTCCAATTTTCCCACAATTTCATGATCACTGTTCCCAGGCTCTTTTACTTTTACTTTAAACTTCGTGATAAAAGTATAACGTTATGAGTATAAAAGTATGCGATTATCGTACAAAACTATTACGATTCCTTTAAACTATCAAATACTTTAGACTAGAGCCCTAGCCTATTAGGAGCCTGGAATGAATTGATGCTTGGCATGTGACGCTCCTCTTCTTTCTTCGTCTCCCCAGGTAAACTGCTGGGGAGAACCGCGGCACAGGGGGAGAGGATTATTCTGCCTCTATGTTCCCCCCTGTGTTACTTGGGGTGGAGCTTATCTCGAGTAAGCTCTCATCGGCCACGGCACATTGAGACCAATGGAACCAGGTCTCACCCTTTCCCTTCAGCCGAACCGCACTGGTAGTGCGAGCCGTCACCTCGAATGGCCCCGTCCACCTTGGATCTCTCCACTTTCGCTTAATGACCTTCAGCCACACCGCCTTGGCGTCGGGTACGGACCTGTCCTCCGCATTCACCCCCTCTCCAACCTGTTGTGTGAAACTAGACACAAGAGCTTTTAATTCTTTCCAACATTCAGTATGGTTTCTGTTACTTTTTATACTTTCTTCCGCCGGGACTGTTGTCCAAGGACCTGGAAACTGTCGTCCTGTCAACAGCTCATATGGTGTGAAACCTGTGGATTGATTAACACATCTTATTATCATCAATGCAATTGGCAGGGCTGCCACCCAATTTAGCCCCGTCTGAGCAGAAATTTTAGCGATTTTATTTTTCAGGTTTAGATTCATTCTTTCTACTTTCCCCTGCGACTGGGGATGATATACAGTGCCAAATCTGTGTTGCAACCCCAGCTTCTGTTCTACCTCTGCCAAATCTTTGTTTTTGAAATGAGTCCCATTGTCTGACCTAATTCTCTTAGGAAAACCATGCCGGGGGATGTAATGATTGATTAAACACTTAATCACACTTTTTGCATCCTCCCTCTTTGTTGGCCACGCTTCGGGCCATCCCGTCAGAGCATCTACACTTACCAGTAGATATCGAACTCCTCCTGGCCCTGGATCAATCATGTCAGTGAAGTCGATCACAATCTCTTCACCTGGTCTCTCTGGGATGGGAAATTTTCCTGCCTCTGGCTTAATTACTGGTTTTGGATTGTGCCTCCCACAGATCAGACACGTCCTGGCTTTCTCCTTGATCATATCCTTCAAAAAGGGATGCCACCAATGGCACAGATGTCTTCCCATCTGGGCCACACCTACATGGCCAAGCCCATGCGCTTCGGCAATCTTCTGTTTTGCCAGGTTGGCCGTCAACACTGGTCGTCCGTCAGGTCCTCGCCAGAGACCTCCTTCTTCCCAGGCTCCTCGACTCTTCCAGACCCCCTTCTCTTCCGGGGCCGCCTCCTCTTGGGCCTTCCTGGCCTCCTCTAGCATGTTGACTCCTACTTCTTCCTCCGCGGTTATTTGCACCATCTGCCTAGGTGCTCCATATCCTGCGGCCTCCTTGGCCGCTCGATCAGCTTCCTGATTTCCCCTAGCCACCATGCCAGTCCCTGAGGAGTGACCTTTGCATTTTATGATGCTCACCTCCTCTGGATCTCCCAAGGCCTGCTCAAGTTCCTCCATTTCCTTCTTGTGGCAGATTGGTGCATTATCTGCTGTCCTGAATCCTGCTCTTCTCCATTGGGCCAGCTCCACGTGAGCTGCTCCAAAGGCATAAGCTATAACTTTATTCAGACTAATTTTAAAATAACCAGGTGCTGAATTTAAAAATATTTTCCCCAGAAATTTCTAATTTTGTTTTTCTGTATATATCCAGACGAACACACTTGACATGAAGTACAATATTCTTAATTTGTTGAACAAATATTATAATGCGAAAGTTTCTTGTTGTTGTTTGACAATTTTAGTACAACTGAAATCAAGTATAATCTGAAAAAAATCTAACTATATATGTGTGTGTGTGTATGAAAAATAACTGACTGACAACAAACAAAAAGAAGATCAAATTTTAAAAACTGATATGTCGTAATACGAGGAAAATGAAAGTTAAAACCCATCAGTCATGTGACTCTTACAAGACGAGCATATTTATTCAACTCCAATTTTTTACTTAAAATAAGGAGGAACTGTGCAAGATTTGCATTTAGTACTTTATGACACACGTTGACATTGTTAAAGCATTCATATTAACCCAAATCATTACCTTAAATTTTTAAATATAAATCAAATCAAATCAAATCACTTTTATTGTCACATCACATGTGGAGGTACACTGGTGCGGTACATGTGAGTGAAATTCTTGTGTGCGAGCTTCACAAGCAAAAGAGGTGTGCAAAAATACAATACCATAAGAACAAGCAAAATATAAGAATGGCTAAATCTGAGAGTTATATGAATAAATATATGTACACTATAAGAGTGTATGCATATTACTGAATATGTATACTAAACATTAGGGGTGCAACGATACACAAGATTCACGGTTCGGTTCGATACTTTGGTGTCACGGTTCAATATTTTTTCTATACAAAAAAAAATGTTCATGCCTTTTTAATTTGTCATTTATTAAAATTATAAATATATATTTTAACTCAAACGTACAGTTTTTAAATTTAATGTTGCTGAAACAACAAAGTAATAAAACTCACTCATCTTTGGAAAAGAGAGTTTATTACACAGAAATGGCTCTTTCCAAAATAAAAGCTATACTATACGCTTCTTCTGGGCTATATTCTCAGCAGCATATTAAACATATCAGGTCCCCATAAGGAGAATCCTGTGCTAACGGCTGTCTAAATGACGGGTAAAGTTTGTAGCATGCGTGCTTGTTGTTTTTGTCTGCTTCCACTTGTCTTTGCACTAGGATGATGTCGGAGTAAATGTGCAGTCATATTCGTTGTGTTCCCACTAGTGCTGTCAGCGTTAATCTGAAATGACGTTAACGCCACAACACGGCAAATCTCTGTTAACGAGCTACCGCGGATCGCCCCGTGCGTGGGGCTGGACGGCCAACACGTTAACGAGCTAACTGCGCTAACGCAGTAGTTCCCACCCATGTAATTGAGCATTGCGTGGCTCATCCGACATACTGTTTTACTTTTGTCCATGACGCGCTTACCTTCAGGGTCATACTTCACATGAAAACCAAAATAGTTCCAAAGGCCAGATCTGAATGAGGGTGAGGGAGGTTCAGTTTCAGGTAGCGTTGAGGCAGTTGTCATGTTGCAACAAGCTTCTGTCTTCTGTCTGCTAGCTTGCGCTGCGCTCAGTGGATCTGCACTCGACAGTGCAGCCTAGGCGGAGTAGTCGAACGCAGATCCACTGAGCGCTCAACACAGACAGCATCGTCAGAAGAAAAGTTGATAAAATAAATAACAATTTTTGTATTGTTCGCTACATATGCGTACTGAACCGAAAGCACTGTATCGAACGGTTCAATATCGATACGAGTATCGTTGCACCCCTACTAAATATGTATATCTACGTGTGTATATATATATATATATATATATATATATATATATGTATACATATTTTACAAATTAAATAGAGTAAACAATAAAATAAAATATACAGAGGTTGGTAGTTGGACATGTGCAAAACAAGTGGCATTTATGTACAGTATGGAGTGCATAATGTTCAAGTTCCAGTAGTGAAGGTGAGGTGTCTATGAAGTGTTCAGCAGTCTGATGGCCTGGTGGAAAAAGCTGTCTCTCAGTCTGCTGGTTCAGGACCGGATACTGCAGAACCTCCTTCCCGATGGAAGTAGTCTGAACAGTTTATGGCTGCGGTGACTGGAGTCCTTGAGGATCCTCCCCGCATTCCTCAGGCACCGCTTCCCGTAGATGTCCTGGAGGGACATACCTGATTACAATGATTACAAAACTATTAGTTCCACCTAAACCTAACCAAATGGAAATAAATCACCTCAGTTTAAAAACAGTTAAAGTTAACTGTATATTAAAGATGTAAGTAGTGCCAAGTTCTAAAAATTTAAGTCAGTACATCAAACCTGCAGTCTGTCTGTTGCTAGAATGGTATTAAAATTCCCTCATTATGGCCTTTGACCTTATATGTAGTCTGGGTTCACTGACCTGTCCAAGATTAAAATAAGCATTCCACGCGGGATAATTTGATTCAATCATTTAAGTCTGCTGATTGATGGAAACGACCCTCAGTTTAGCATAGCCGTGACTATGAGAAAGACACAAAGATCATTAATATTGTGGATTGTAGATACTATCTCTAAATCCTAATCCCTGACCATGCTCTTCTCACTTGTCAGGTGGGCAAAGATGGTCTCCTTTCAGAGTCCAGGCTCAGATGATTTCCACAGTTAGCTTCCCCCTCCAGGCGTGTTGAGGACAGCAGTTGGAATCCCCGGTTAGGATTCACTGTGTGATTTACTCACTTTGTTATCCGCTATGTACTGCTCTATGGCAGCCTTCATTCCAGCTTTCTTTGTGCCTTTCAACATCAGCTGATACATTGGGTGAAGAAAGTAGGAAGCAACATCTGGATGATCCTTCAGGCTGTTCAGCCAGTTTTTAAAACCCAGAGAGTCATCATATGCAAGTGAAAACTCTCCCAACCAGCCATTACCTCCTGCCCCATCTGTGTGGGTGGGGGCCAAAGCTGTACTTAGTGGCAACGTCCCGGTTTTCCAGGATGTTTCTGCAACATTCTCAAACGAAAGATGTATTCAGCTTTCCCTTGCCAATGGAGACACCCATCGACAGGCAGGAGTGGACCTAGAAGACAAGACATAACATGCTCAGTGGAATTTCCATTAAAAAGGAACATATGGCACGAGAAGCGCTTGTGATGTTAGGCCTACATGTCATAAAACTTGTGAACCTGTCAAGTGTATATTAATTCAGGGGTTATTGAAAATTTCCTGCAAAATGTCCTAGGTTGTAGAGCAGGGGTCGGCAACCTTTCTGATGATGAGTGCCATCTAAAATTTCCTCAGAAGTCAGTGTGCCATATGATTGCATTAGAAATAAATTTAATAACGCTCTATATTAACAGTTACACACTATATAGAACCACTTTATAGAATTATATTTGTTCGCAGATGTTGGCAGCTATCAGCGAATAGTTATCGGCTATTTTGAAACAAAAAAGACTTTTTATCCATAACAGCAAATGAACTGTACAACAGAAAATACAAATGCTATTTATGGTCTCCTCACAACAATGATAAGAAAAATAAACTGAGCCAATATGCCATGTTTGTTAATACAGAGACACACATGTTAATCTGATCTCTGGGCTCCCACTCAGAGACACAGGTCTCCCAGTGTCCAGCATTCAGACGGCTACCTGAGGACTCATGTGAGAGAAAATCTGCTCACACAGATATGTAGAGCCAAATACTGTCAATAAGGCCTCTGCAATGTTCTGAAGACAGTTAACCTTGTCAGGTAGTGACGTCCAGCAGGTGAACATGCAGCTCCATGAACACGCACAGCTGTGGATTCCAGCTGCGTCTGTAGTTCTGCAAACTTTGACCCCACAGAGTCTAGCTTTTCAGTTCAATCAGCTGCATTTCGATGTCCTCTGTGTCCAACCAGTTAATGTGAGACAAATCCAGCTGCTCATTAAAGCTTTCTGGTTTGATCAGAAAAGAAAACATTGGTCCAAACACCTGAAAGTCCTGAAAACACATTGTGAATTCTGTCTCGAGTCTACGGATGTATCCATGTATTTCCGTGGTGCTGATGCTGCGCTGAGCGGACAGCTCCTGAAGCATTTGAGTGTTGGAATGTGGAAATGTGCGAGCTGGCAGTTATTGAAAAAACTGCCAGCTAGCAACGTCCCTGTCAGTGATTTTTAGCCAATTACAAGTTGAATCTGGTAGTTGGGCTGTTAGCTAAGATACAGTCATTAAGAAGCGGCACAACTAATGTGTCTATGCGAGCTAATTTGCGATGTGCACCACTGGCCCGGCCATTTATTTTTTAATGCACCTCCTCAGATTAATTCACTGCGTGTCGTGTCCAGGGCTGGACTGGGACAAAAAATTGGCCCGGGCATTTTGTCTGGAGACTGGCCCACCAGGTATTAAAGCCATAAAGCCTTTGAATGAAAACAAATGCTGTGGTGACAGTGATGTACAGTCTTGTTGGTATATGTATGATTTCTATACATTTTACATCAGATAAAAACTTTGGTTGTAAGATTCAGATAATTATTTATTAAAAGCGAGACATTTTAAATGAGAATAAGAAAGAAAAGTATTTCTTTGTGCCCCCCTCTCCCTGTTAATGCCCCACATGGCCCCATGGCAAAGGCTTTGCTAGACCCGCCCCAGCACAGTTACCAGCTGTCAGCTACATAGAAAAGGATCCTGGTGTTATTTGTCTCTCAGAAACAGTTCATAACTTCCCTTCAACTGATTCATGTCACCTAAAAGGTAAACCTGTTTCTCCATCACCTGTTCAGCTCTGATGATTCAGTAAGGACATCTCCTGGTTTCATCTTCATGTTTCCCTCTCACCACATATCCAAACCAACATCATGACCAGCAGCTTTACAGCTGTGGCTCCAGCAAACATCAGCTGATACTAGAAAGTACGAAACGCGTAATATTTTCTCTGAATATGAGACGATTCCGTTTTTTAACTGCAGGTTTCATCCGACATTTTCAGGATCAAGCACTTTTTAAGCACTTTCAAGGTCCCTTTTCAAGCTTTTCCAGCACCCCCCCCCAAAAAAAAAGCATGCATGTTTCAATTTGCATCACCTCTGTAAGACCATGTGAACGGTACACATGGTACATTTTTCCACCAATAGGGAAGGAGTGTTTTTTCTTTCTCTTTTTTCACTCACAATCAAAGCGTGTTTGCTAGCACTCTCCTTAGAAAACGCCATTTTTACCGTTTCTTCCCCGAGTAAACGCCAGTTTTATTCAGAAAACCCCCCCAAAAAACATTGGTTTTACTTGGCCTATCAAGACAATTTAAAACCTGGTACATAGTTTGAAGTCCGCACGTTCGACCCAAGTTGAAATGGAGACTCTGGGTCCGTCGACCCCAGAGGGTTAATCAGAAAGCCTTAAATTGGCTAGTTATGTATCAGGCTAATGTTTAAAGCTTTCACTTGAGTAAATTAACTCATATTACTGCAAAGTAATGTTAGCTAAGTTCACAGCATATTCCATAACAGCGCTGCCATACTGCATCACACTCAGTGCATTTCAATCATTTCTCCAGCGAGTTTGATTGCAAAATAATAATCATAATTTTAAAATTAGCATGTGTAAGGTACACGTACTGGAAAATTATTTACTAGCACTCAACTATCATGACTGGAGAGCGCAAACTTCGCCATTTGTTCCATCAAACACTCATTAAAACAGTGACCTACAGGTATGTTAGTGCACTCATCCCCGACTGTCCGAGGGAGGGGTGGGGTCACACGTTGAAACAGACGCAAGGCAGCCCAGATGGTGAAATTTTGCTTTTACATTTTGCGACTCATTTTATTTTTATATCTGATAAGAAAACGATTCAATCAGATAGTTTTTTGTGGTGAATGAAATACAGTTACACTTTCAAGCACTTTTAAGCACCACATCTGAAATTCAAGCACTTTTCAATCCTTGAAAAGACAACATTAAAATTCAAGCATTTTCAAGGATGTCAAGCACCTGTATGAACCCTGTGTCCATCTCAGCTGAGTACACTCCCCTCTGATGCATCAGTTTTGTTAAGTGCTATAAATAAATAAATAGATCAAATAAAGTAGCAACATAAAATGTCCTGAGACAGCTGAAACTTCAGCTAACAACACAAGTTAGCCCAGGGAGCACATGTGGATACGCTAGCATCCATTCACAGGCTAACACAGCTAAGAAATCATTAGCAGCTTCTACAATCACATTTCCAACAAAACATCGTATCCTGACTGGTTTTATAACTCAGACACCGGACTGTGAACCACAATTCAATTTGCAAATAAACGAGATTCACCAGGATCTTCTTCACAGAATAAACTCTGTGGTTCAACACGTTACTGGACAGAAACTTTGACAACAGCTTTGTGCATCTACAAAACAAAATCAGTGCTCAAAACTAGTGATGTGACGTTCTGTATCGAGGCTTCAAAGCTTGTGTCGAGTAATGGAGGGGGCGTTTCCGCGATGCGCGTATCGAGGCTTGCTTCATTTATGGGAGGAGCTGAAAATGATGACGTCCGAAGCCTCGCTGCCCGGCTGTACCACGTGACTGGTTCATGAAGCGGTTCGAACTTTGCTGCGAGCTATGACAGCGATATAAACCCCTCAGACTTCATTCAAAATGTAGGTGTTTGATGGAGAGTTGCGGTTAGTGAGAGTTTGGAGACAGTTTGGAGGTTTAGGAGAGTGAGGAGAGAAAGTCAGGAGAGAATGGAGCCAGCTAAGAAGAGGAGGATGTCCTCCCCTGTGAACATTTTGATCTTATTCCTCCCAACAAGGCATGTAAATTTCTACAGAAGATGTATTTTCATAATACTGATGGTGCAACACAATTTATGTTAAGCTGTCTTTACTTTTGTACAAGGTGAAGTGTTTGCTATGTGCCAGGGAGCTGGGATATAACAACACCTCATCCATGCTTAGGCACTACAGAGCTTTGCATGAGAATAAGGGGAACACCGATTGTGGAGCAAGACCAGGTGAGCCATCAAATGCCATGATAATATAGCATGCCGTAATGTTACTAAATGATATAACAATATTATACAATGCAATAAGTGACGTGTGTGATATTTATATTTGTGCTTTGTTTTTGTTGTCTTTCCTCAGCAGAACAATCTCAAATAGATGAAGACCTGGTTAGCATGGTGATTGAGGACTCCCAGCCATTTAGCATTGTGGAGGACAAAGGATTTAAAAGATTTGTTAAATCATTAAATCCTACCTATGTTCTCCCCACTAAAAAGGCCATAAAAGCAGTGAAAATTTAGTTTTTACAGAATAAAATGTGAACAGGCAGGACTGAGTCCTCAGTGTGTAGCTGTCCATACCTCAACGTTACAAAAGCACAACCACTGTCCACACCCCAACCTCACCTCACAGTAAATGATCATTTCCATTTTAAGCATTTCCAAATGATCATTTTCCATACTGCCAGTATAAATATACAAAGTATACTGCATCACTACAATATAGATGTTTTACACACTCCTTTTGTTGTTGACATTTACAGGCTGTGTGCAAAAGGCCACACTCTTTAAAATCATGACAACTAATATTTTTTTTACGTCCAGTAGATGTCCTACTAGAGCTTCAAGACGCTTTGCATTGGGGGGAACCAATTGGATGAAAAGCTTCAGTGCTTCATGAAGCTTCATCTGCCCATCACTACTGAAAACCTCGTTTCATGGAGCTAAATAAACACAGGCTCTATATACAGAGAAACTCACCCTGCTCCATGCAGACAGATGCAGTGAAACCATGAGCAGCACTACGGTGCATTCACGGTACATGGGGAAACTCACTGCTCTACAAAAAGTAACATTTAAAAGAAAACACCATAGCAATAAAATAACCAGAGATTACACTCTCCCTCTCTAAACAGCATGAGTCCCTTCATGCATCGTTGACCAACGTGGACGTGGTGGAGTAACAGTTTTGGAGAATGCAACAGCTGAGGTTTGAGAAAAGGAGCTAATAGCCAAGGTCAGCGGCTCTCCTAATTCCTCATAAGGAGACTTCTCAGGTGGATGTCTTTCTCTGTCAGAGCGCCTCCACCTTACTGGCTGTGGTGCAGTGAGATCTGAGTCAGTCTTGATAGGAGTCAAGTCAGGTTCATCAATCACAACATGGTCTGAAGACCAAGCACCTGAGTGAACATAGTCAACACGACTTGTGCCAAAGACTTCAGGTGTGTCAGGTTGGTGGGTTTGCCAATACCAGGTAAGGACATTTCTGGTATAACAGTGTCAGAGAAGTTCTGACGTGCACTGTTGGGGTTCCTGTTAGACTCTCTTGGTAAACCTCAGAGCCTGACGTCTACAAACCAACTGTACTTTGACATTTTTAGATGTGGGGTCAAAAGCAGAGCTGATCGAGGATTTCAGTGATGGCTCCAAATATCTAACCTGCACTTTTACATAGCAGCTGCTCCGTCTGTCAGTAATTTAAAAACTTTTAATAACCTGCTGTTTCTCACTGACCGTCAGCTGTAGCTGAGCAGGATATCATTGCATTTTAATCCTCCTCGCTCTCTTTAACCTGAGTTCCTTCTGATTTGTTTCTTAGTTCTACAAAGAGAGTCTGCTGCCTGAGGGCCCCACCTCCTCCTCCACCTACTGCTGTGGACATTTACAAAACGTCAATCCAAGAAAAATTATTTGGTTTGTAATAGATAGTCATTTTTTATTAAAGTCTACAGCAGGAACCAACCTGAACCTTGTTATGAGCTGAATCAGTGCTGGACTGTAGAAATGCTGTTTCAGTGGCTGCTGCAGGAACTAACATGGAAACGTGTTCAGCAGCTTTCCAGCTCTAATATAGGAAACACAAGATCTGCATCAGAGTTTGGACACACTGGAACCAAACAGTTTTGTCTCTGACTTTTATTTCAGCATCATCGTTTGGGTTGAATTAAAACCTTTCAGCAACGCTAACCAGACTTTACGAGGTAAACGTGTATCTCCAAGAATGTCTTGCTAAGAGTCGTGTGTTCTGGGAAACAACACACAAATCAGTGGCGTCAATAAGGTTATGTTTCATGTAATACTCTAGACTTTACTGTTAGACCATCACTAACATGCAGACGTCACAAAGTTGTTCACGAATCACATTAATCCAGAGTCACAGACATGCAGAGACACTTACAGGTATAACATATATAATCCACACAGTCAGTCACAGCTGAGCTCTTTACTAAAGTCAGCATCAGCTCTCTGCTCGCTCTCACATCATATTCATGACAATCAGACGTGTTTTAATGATGCTGCTGTTTTCAGCCAAGCACACAGTCTCCATGGAAGTTTAAACTGGAAACACTAGTAACTGCAGCAGAGTTTCATTTGGAACAGACCTGATCTTTGTGACGCATCAACATGTCAACACAGTATTTAACAGACCTGCAGTTTGAATCAGATCATACATCAGACTGACCACGTTTACACTGTAATTTCATCAAACCTGCCATTAACATATTCAACAGTACTTACACTATCTTAAACATTTTTTTCTTTTTAAAATAATCTGTTTGTATATTTATTAAATATAAACTGTGCAGTATTTCATTGATGGAGGCCAAGAAAATACAGTTACAGGAGGAATGTATTTAAGCTTGAAATTTAGCTGCACTCAGTAGAATTGAGCCAACTGGTTGTCTTCATTTTCAGTTCTGATGAGCTCAAATGTTTAAGATCATCAGTTTAAAAAACCATAAGGCCGTGGATCCTTAAGGTTTTTATGGTTTGAGTTTACAGTGAGAGGTGTTTATAATGATGTTGGCTGTTTTCAAGTTGAACAATCTTCCAGGGAAGTTTAAACTAGAAAAACTAGTCACTGCCTGCAGCAGAGTTTCAGTTTGCAGCATTCCTGATCTTTGTGGAGCAGCAACAACATGTTGTTAACAGAGCTGTATAAAGACTGACTCACCTCACCAGGCTCTCTTTCATTCACATCATACAGAACATTTACTTCATTACAAGCTGTGTTGGTCAAGTTACTTGAAATAAGTACTCAGTTACTAATTACTGATTACTTCTCCAAGGAAGTAATCCCATGTCTTTACTGATTACTTATTTTCAAAAGTAATTGGTTACTTTACTCTTTAAAAAAATATGACTTGAATACGTAATAAAGTAGAAAGTAGACGTTTCAGCCCGAGACTTTGATTTTTTCTGCATAATCCATCATATAGAAATGAATCAAATTAAAAAGCCTTTCTTTTAATTGTTTTATTGTCTTTAATTTTTTTATTTTATGCATCAAGAAAAGATTAAATTATATTATAACTGTTTTTGACTTGATGAAATGTGTTTAACATTTAAACCTATTTCCTGTATATTCCAGCACATGAAATAAAATTATGTTTTGTGTTTCCACTCCGGAGTGGGGCGGGTGGAGGTCTGCCCACAGCGGTCATGTCAGTGGGAGGATCCGGGGATTTCTCTGTCAATGTCACGTTCCCATGGCAGCGTGCTTGCTCAGATTTGAAGTGTTATGGTCCTGGGTCGGTGACCCAGTGTTTTTGGAGTTTTGTACTTTTGGTTTCTTCTCATGGTTCTCTGTGTCTTATGCTAGAGTGTTCAGTTTGTGTTTCCCCTGTCTCGTCTTGTCAATCAAAATCGGCTGTGCCTCCCTCCTGTGTGTAGTTTCCCCTCTGTGTATTTATAGTGTGTGTTGTCTCGTGTTCGTCGCTGGTTTGTCTGTGTTGTCTCCTTCACGTCTCCCTGCATATCTTTCTAAGGATTTCAGGTTTGAGGTTAGTTTTGTTTAGTGATGGGTAGATGAGGCCTCGTGAAGCGTTTCAGCACATTCCCCAAACTGTATCGATACTGTGTCGACACAGTGTTGCTGTTTTGCTCCACACTGACACCTGTTGGACTTTAAATATCATTGCAGCCAACTTACTTGAGACTCAACAGACACCTAGTCATACTTGTTTACACTGTAAGGTACAGTGGAACCCCGACTTACCAAATTAATTCGTTCCCGGGGGTCTTTCGTAAGTCGAACATTTTCGTAAGTCGAAGCACCCATTGCGCGTTTTGAGTGAGGCGATGCTGAATGATAGGCTATAGGCTAACAACAATACTCTAACTAGAACAACAATACATCAGTGGAACAGCGATGCGCAAGTACGGAAGCCAAGGGGTTGTCTCCGAAAACATTAGAGCACTTTTGCAAATATGTGATGTCTTCAGGGACGGATCTAGAAGGGTGGCATGGGGTGGCAAGTGCCACTCTAAAATGATCCCTTGCCACCCCAAGTGCCACCCTAGTTTTGAAGCCAGTGGACTTCCGGCTTGAGTGAACGCTGGCGCGTCTGGCTGCCGCTACTCACCGGTACATTTTTCGATTATTTGGATTTATTTGGATTAATTGGATTATTTGGATTCAGATTTGAATGAACAGGAACATTTTCACTCAGGACCAGATCGATCTCTGCCTGGGATTCATTTGTAACGCTTGTCCTCAACTTCTGTTATTTCAGCTGAATGTGTTCTCACGTCTTCTTCTCAGTGAGCTGCACTAGCTTAACTGTTGAGCTATTTTAGCCTACCTGTTCGTTGCTCCGGCCGGCTCGGCTCCTTTTCCTCCACATAATCAAAGATGTGGACCAAGATGTTCCTGAGCTGGTCGGCACTATTTTGGATTCTCCTGACGCTCGTCTACCATCCTACGGCTGGACTGCTCCACTATACAGCCGCTGAGCTCCTGCGCCTTCGCGGGCAGCTATCGTTCCCGTCGCCGGCGGAGCTCCACTACCACCCGGGCATCACTTTCCAGCCTCGCCGGAGATACATCCATCGCGGGTCCCGCAGGATTTTCCATAACTCCAATGGAACTAAATCGTTCTGGTCTGCTACTCGCCGCCCTCGCAGGAACCCTGATCGAGCTGTCAACCATCGATCTCTAGCCCACCTGCCCAGGGTGCCCACCGCGATTAGCAAAAAAGAAGATACTCCACTCAACTTCGGTCTTCTAAACATTCGTTCATTGACAAGTAAGGGACCTCTCATCCAAGACCTCCTATCTGACCGTAAGTTTGACTTTTTCTGCTTAACTGAAACCTGGCAACAACCTGATGACTTTTCTCAGCTAAACGAATCTGCTCCTCCGGGGTTTGTTTACTTTTCTAAACCCCGCCGCTCAGGTCGTGGGGGTGGTCTTGCGATCCTTTTTCGCCAGCACTTGAAAGTCCTGCCAGTTAACGTTGATACCTTTAGTTCTCTAGAGGTCCTTGCATGTGAGCTGACTGGACCCATTCCCACCATCATAGCTACTGTATACCGCCCCCCCAAACCTAACCCTGTCTTCCTCAGTGACTTTGCTAATCTACTAACCCATCTTTCATCTCTCTCCCCAAATGTGATCTTGGTGGGAGATTTCAACATTCACATGGACAATAATGACCTTCTGCTCACCAGAGACTTTTCCTCCTGTCTCGAAGGCTCTGAATTCAAACAATTTATCGACTTTCCCACTCACTCTAAAGGACACACCCTGGACTTGGTCTGCTGTTCTGGTCTTACTCCCTCGAATCTTTCTGCTACTGAAATCCCCATAACTGACCACTTCCTCCTTTCATTTAACCTCACTCTCTGCTGCTCTTCTACCAAGCCAACCCGTCTCATCTCGTTCCGCAACATCAAGAACATTGATATGGACATTCTCACTACCAGTTTGGACAATGTTCAGATTCCGGACTTCTATTCTACTCCTGATGATTTGTTGTTATATTATAATAATTGTTTACGCACTGTCCTTGATTCTCTGGCTCCTGTAAAAACCCACTCTGTTTCCTTCGCTCGCTCTGCTCCCTGGTTTACCTCTGACCTCCGAGCTTTGAAGGCCAAAGCTCGGCAGCTAGAATGTAAATATAAGAAATCTGGTTTAACTGTTGATTCAGAAATCTATAAATACCACGTACTTCAGTATAAAGACTCCATCAACAAGGCCAAACAAAGCTTCTACTCTGGTATTATCAGTTCTTATGAGGGTAATGCAAGGACTCTGTTTTCAGTTCTCAACAAACTAATTCAACCCCCCAACGCTTTACCACCACACTTCTATTCCTCTGAAACCTGCAACTCTTTGATGCTGTTCTGGACTACGAAAATCAATAACATCCACCAGCAACTCAGATCAAATGTTGTGTCTACGCCCTCTCTAGAACCTTTTCTCCTTTTTGAGCCGTTTTCCACTTTTCATCTTCCTGATTTATCTGATATTTCCGAGTTAATATGTAAATCAAAGCCTGCCACATGTCATCTTGACCCCATGCCCACGGGGCTTGTGAAATCCTGCCTCTCTTCTTTACTCCCACTCATCTCTGCTATCATTCACTCTTCTCTCACCACCGGTATCGTTCCCTCCTTATTGAAGACTGCTCTAGTCACTCCTATACTGAAAAAACCTTCTTTAGATCCTAACAACTTTGACAACCTCCGTCCGATTTCCAATCTACCCTTCATTTCTAAGATACTCGAAAAAGTGGTTGCAGCTCAACTTCATTTACACCTGGTTAATAATAACATCTACGAGAGATTTCAATCTGGTTTTCGCTCATGTCACAGTACCGAAACTGCTCTACTTAAAGTCACTAACGATCTTCTAATCGGAGCTGACTCTGGTCTTCTCACCATTCTCGTCCTTTTAGATCTGAGCTCAGCCTTTGACACCATCTCTCACTCTGTACTTCTAAGCAGACTTTCCTCTCTCGGCATCTCTGACATACCCCTCGCCTGGTTTCAATCATATCTCCTCGACCGTTCCCAGTTTATTCAACTAAGATCATTCCGCTCTCGTCTATTCCCCGTCACCTCTGGTGTACCCCAAGGCTCAGTTTTAGGCCCTCTTCTCTTTATAATATACATCCTCCCTCTAGGTACCATCTTCCGCAAATTTGATCTTCAGTTTCACTGTTTTGCTGATGACACCCAGTTATATCTCTCTTGCAAACCTGATTCCTCCTTCCCACCTTCTTCCCTTACAGAATGTCTATCCGAGTTAAAATCCTGGTTTACCTCTAATTTTCTAAAGCTCAATGAGGATAAAACTGAGATCCTCCTTATTGGCACCAAATCCAACCTTTTGAAGGCAAACCATTTCTCACTCACCATCGATAACTCCACAGTTTTCCCTTCTCCTCAGGTTAAGAGCCTTGGTGTCATCCTAGACAGTTCACTTTCCTATAAATCTCACATCAATAATCTCACCCGTTCTGCCTACTTCCATCTACGTAACATTAACAGATTGCTTCCTTCTCTTTCCACCCAGTCTACGTCCATTCTTGTACATAGTCTTGTTACGTCCCGTATTGACTACTGCAATTCTCTTTTGCATGGTCTCCCCCAAAAATCCCTCCATAAGCTTCAACTGGTTCAGAACTCTGCTGCTCGCATTATCACCAGAACCCCCTCCTACCAGCACATCACCCCTGTTCTTCAGGAACTTCACTGGCTCCCTGTGAAATTCCGGATAATTTTCAAACTTCTTCTGCTCACCTTCAAGGCCATTCATAACCTCGCTCCTTCTTACCTTTCTGACCTGTTAACCACCACCTGTTCTGCCCGTTCACTTCGTTCTTCTTCTTCTATCCAGCTTACTGTACCTTCCTTCCGCCTCACCACCATGGGTAGCAGAGCTTTCAGCTGCTCTGCTCCCAGGCTGTGGAACTCTCTGCCCCCAGAAATAAGAAATATTGGTTCTCTCCCCCAGTTTAAATCCCAACTCAAAACTCATCTGTTCAAATCTGCATATTCACTGTGAATCCACTGTTTGTTCATTTTATCTTGTGCTTTTATTTTATTGTTCTTATTCTGCCATTGTTTTACTAAGTGTTTTATCCTATTGTAAAGTGTCCTTGGGTGACTTGAAAGGCGCTCATAAATAAAATTTATTATTATTATTATTATTATTATTATTATTATTATTATATGACAGTGTTGTTAATAAGATAGCATTAACAGTTTGAGCGTAGTTGCAGTCAACAGTGAATATAAATGCTAAATCTGAATATATTGCATAGTGTTTCCCCCCTCCACCAGTAACAAATGGTTCAGCCCATAGCGGGACCGGCTTTTTTCTTGTTTTCAGTAGCAAGCGATGCTTATGATTGTGCCAGAGCACATTTTGAACAACACCATGGGAATTTCGCTTTTTACACAGGTGGGTGGATGTTACACTCTGGAAATGGAAGGAAGGTGAGTGTTATTAACCCTCTGTGGTCCACGGACACGCTGCACCTCCAAATCACATGACTGATGTAAGCTGACACAGCAACAAGCTGCAGCCGCTGAGTCTCTGTTTCAGCCACATTGAAAGTTCGGACTTCAAAGTTTTTACATTTTAATTACAGGCCAGTAAATCCAGAGTTATGATAAAATTTATCAGCCACGCTTTTTTCTAAATACTGTCGTCACGTTTTTGTGTGTGTGTTTTAAGCGTTTTCTAAGGACAGCGCGAAAACAGTAAAGAAAGGAAATAAAGCCACGTCTTTCCTATCGGTGGAAAAATGCACCATGTCGACCAATTAAAAAAAAGTCAACATGTGGGATTTGGTTGTTTAGGAAGAGGGAAAAGTTTTGGGAGTGACGGTAACGGCAGCGAGACAGAGAGAGAGAGAGAGAGAGAGAGAGAGCTTTTAGATGTGGGAGATTTGTGACGTTTAGTGTGGAGTGTTTACTAGTGATGGTAAATTTGATTCTTTTTACTGAATCGAGTTTTAATGAGTCACTCACCAAAGTGAATCTGGTTTTTTGAGTCATTTGGTTCACTGAGTCAGTTGACCAGAGAGTGCAAAAAATGTACATTTTCACTCAAACTTAATTTGTTTTCATGTAAATCCTACTGCTAAGATGAATGATTCTAAAAGAAAACAACTATTTTATAGAGCAAAAAAGAGCAAAAACATTTCTAAAATTAAGCAATTTCCTATCAAAATTGCTTAATAAACATTTATTTTGTTTATTTTTATTTTATTAGTATTTTCCTTAAATGTGTTAAATATATATTTTCTCATCTAAATGTCCACTGAGCTGTGAGCCAGGGGGCGGTAATGCGCCTTAACATTGGTTGCCAACCAAGAAGAAGAAGAAGCTGTGAGCCAGGAGGGAGGGGGTGAGTGAGTGAGTGAGTGATTCGTTCGCTCTGTGGTCGTGTCTAAATTCATGGGCTGCATCCTCCTGAGGACCCAGCCTTCGCGGTCTATGTGGGCCGGGTCCTCAGAAGGTCGGGTAGGCCGGAAGTAAACGGCTGGGGAAATTGGATGGTCTAGCCTTCTGATTAGCGTCACCGCTATCTCTTAATAAACTCGGCCGTCTGCTCCTTGCTATCTAAAATATAACAGCACACTGGCGTGAATTCTCGACCATCTCATACTTCTGTTTAATCAGTTTTCTGTTTGATGTTTAGTCAGCTGTGTGAAAACCAAGGAGGAACCCACCCGGGGGATTAATAAAGTTTTATCTTATCTAATCGAATCTAATAACTTTAATCTCAGCCAAACCGATTGACTCACAAACAAATAAAACACTGAAAAAAGCCCAACAATAACATTTTTAGGTTGTCTAAGTGACTTATATATTATGTTTAACCCGAGCAGCGAAAGTCCGCGGTGATCTGAAAATGATGTGCCGGGAGTTGTGCCATTCTCGGCCGCATCAGTAACCCTCGAGCTCCCGGCTAGCTATCGAGCTGGTGGGTAGCAGACGTCTCCGAAAACGTCGAAGCATTTTTGCAAATATGCGATATCTTGATAAACCAAGCAGATATTTGATGTTTACACAGCTACTTTCTCGCCTGAAAATATGTGAAAAGTTTATTTTGTGACCCAGAAAGATTAGTAAGAGTAATTTTAAAACTTAGTAGCGGCCGCCATTGTTGGAAACTGGAGTTTGGCTGGGCCGCGCTATGAATTCTGGGATATGGTAGGCCACGAAGGACACACCCGACCCATCCTTCAAATTCGGGGAAAAGGAGGACGCATTTGTCGGCTGCATTCGGAGGAGTCTACGAATTTGGACAGCCTTCGGCGCGTCTCTGTGACGTAATCGGTCTACAAATGCGGCCTCAGGAGGATGCAGCCCATGAATTTGGACACGACCTATAATTCAGCACAGGAGGGAGGGGGTGAGCGAGTCCTGAGTGATTCGCTTACGCTTACGATTCAGCACAGGAGGGAGGGGGTTAGTGAGTGAGTGAGTGATTCGTTTGCTCTATGATTCAGCACAGGAAGGGAGGGGGTGAGTAGCTCAAATGTGCTGTTAGCATGTTAGCAGAGCGATGCTACTGTGAACCAAGGAGCTATTTTCTTGATGTGAGCTTCTACTCAGGGTCTTTTCTTCCAGTTCAGAGCAGAAATTTTTTTGTTGAGATACTGGATGTTGTGTTTTTCTCCACAATTTTAATTATAAGCTAGATACATTACTGCTAACAGCAACAGGGATGAGTCAGTGAGTCAGTTGGGCTTGTGAATCATGATTCATGAGTCAGTAAAGTGATTCTCGAGTATTGAACGATTCGTTCATGATTCGCGCATCACTAGTGTATACTTAGTGTGTTGTGTTGTGTAGTTGTTCTGTTGTGTAGTCGTTTTGTTTTGTGTATCAGTGAGGGCACTAATGAATGTCACAGAGGCACATTTGTAAACACTGTCACTAAGTAGAAAACCAGCGGAGTGATACACCTCCTGTTGTCAGGCCTGCAGGTTTATCCCTGCGCTCTTCTGTCTTTTGGTGGACAAACTTTTTTTTACTGGCACACATAATTTGTGGGGCATCTTATTGCGACACCTGATTGTTCTCTCATTTTAGTTTTAGTAATATTTTAAATGGTTGTAGAAAATGAAAAAAACAGCAGGTGTATTGGCTGCATTTTTAGATAAATAGTTGTATATGTTTACAAAATGTACAATTTATATTTGCATTTCAAGTTATAAACATTTACTCAACATGTCTGTGGTTTTTTTACAGTAAAAAATACTACTAGGATTTTAAGTTCTTTGTGTGATTTCAGATCAGTAATAGTTATATTAATAGTAATAGTAATACTAATGCAGTATGTCAGTGAAAAAACAACTAAATTCAGTTGAGCTGAAAAGATACCAAACAAGGCAACGGGAAAAAAAATAAGATGAAACAATTTGAGGGTGAAATACAAACGTAAACTCAAAAGGAGTCAAAAATGTCCGGTTGTATTTCAGACCTCAGAGGGTTAATCCAACAAATCATGAAAAATTAGGTTTAAATTTTTGTTCATGACAGTGCAGATTTCTGACATTTTGTGTAATTTAAGCTGTAACAATGTGACTGTTTTCTAACAAAAAACAGTGAAACTTAAGTTAGACTTGTGTTTGTAAATGAACCACCCCATGTTTTGTAGCTTTCTGGAGTTTATACTTATTGGGCTACATATTTATTTATTATACAGGCTATACAGTACATAACATCAAAACTCACATGTTTTATGTAACTAAAGTGTGTAATCATGTGGGCTACAGACAATAATTAAGTTATAGACTATATTTATATGAAAAACGTGTATACTTACTGCATTTGAATCATTTTAACCATATGTAACCACCTGCATATGTGTTTGGGGGAAAAAAGGCTTTGATTTTGCCACCCCATTTGATTTCTTTGCCACCCTAAGAAAATTTCTCTAGATCTGCCCCTGGTCTTGCTGCAACAGATGGAGCTCCCACAGCCAGGGGAAGGAGTACTAGCGGTCCAGAAGCAGCGGCCAGCCAACCACTGCAGAGGCCGGCCACTTCAGAGAAAGCCAAAGATGGGACCCTGGACCCCAAGAACCACCCGACACCTGGGGGAACCCCGACCGCGCAACTAAGAGGAACAAGCCATCCCCGGAAAAAACCCCTCATAGGAGCAGGCCAGCAAGTCTCGCACCAGTTGTGACATCACATCCTGTGTCGTGCGACACAATCGTTGTGGTGCGTTGGTCAGTATCGCTTAATGTTTGTAACTTGATCCATTGTGCCGTGGTCGTTGCAATCATGCTCATTTTTCCACCATTTTAATGATAATCCTGCACCGAAGCTCGGAGACACACGAATACACAGAGTGAGATGTTGAAGCAGTTTGAAAACTTGAATTTGTGGAAAGACCTTTGCAAAAAACACCCTCAACAAAGTCGTGGCTTCCAGTTTTGGCTTCTCCTTATCAGCTCGTGTGACGTGAGCTGAGACCTGACGTAAAAACAGTGATGTTAACTTGATTCTCTTGGCTAAAATTATTTTAAAAAGAGGGTCAATCATGCAAATCTGGCAATAGAAGCCAAAGTTACAGCCCCTCAGAGTTTAAAGAGAAAAGGCACGTTTCCAACACTCGGTTATGCAAAGGGAAACAGGCCCAAAGTGCCTGAGTGTGTGGGTAATTCTTCAAATAATATTCAAAAGCAAACATTTTTAAGCATGTAAATAAAATTAAATCATTTCTGCTCTTCAATACCTAAGAAATTAAAACTGGCAGATGGTACCAAAATGTGAAACGCCTGGCTATCTGTGCATTTAGTGCTGCAAGTTTTCACTGTTTACCTTCAGAAGCATAAATCTTTGGACAGATAATGTTCATATGTGGATTCCTGGTTTTCTGGAGTTAATTGTGACCCAAAGTGTATTTTTAAAGTGGTTCCAGGCAAAAAAGTCTAAAAATAAATACATCTACTTCCTTTTTCTGTGTTCCAGCCTCAGTGACTCTGACACAGTGCTGTAATATTTACACCTCTGATGAAAACAGAGTTTGTAGTTGCAGAGAAATACTCGACTCATTTTGGGCATTTACGAGCAGGAACCTCAGAAAGCCCCTCGGTGCTTCACTGGTTAAGAAGCAAAGCAAACATTAGTTAACAGTAATGTTAATTAAGGCCCAAAGTTTAGGAAAGAACGTCAGCACTTCACTAATGAATGTAATGCTGATTCATGTACTTGTTTTGTAAGTTGCATGTTGTGCGTTGCTATTTCCCATATTCTTTGGCACTGATAGATGACATGAAAAGTCTCAGGCAGGACCTGAGCCTGCCAGCTGCTGACAGTGAGCAGGGAGAGAGCAGCAGAAGCTGGGCAAGAGCAGGGCACCTTCAGCCTCCTTCATCAGGTCAGAAATCATTTGGGTGTCTGTGTGAAATGTCTGATTTTTTAAAATCTTTTTTGTAGACATATTTATTAAATGTTTAACAATTATATAGAAGAAAGACAATATAAAGAACAAAACATGACAAAACAAAAATGAGTTGAAGGGAAGTAATGAACTGTTTCTGAGAGACAAATAGCACCAGGATCCTTTTCTAAGCAGCTGACAGCTGGTAACTGTGCAGGGGCGGATCTAGCAAAGTGTTGCCAGGGGGCCAGCTAGGCATTAACAGGGAGAGGGGGGCACAAAGAAATACTTTTCTTTCTTACTCTCATTTAAAATGTCTCACTTTTAATAAATAATTATCTGAATCTTACAACAAACGTTTTCATCTGATGTAAAATGTATAGAAATCCATTATTGTATATAGTCATTTTTTTAGGGTCCCATCATAATTTCTTCAGAAGTAGCTAAGTACTGTACATGATGCCAGTATTTTCCCACATTTTCTAGATACTGTACCAATACTGTGTGTAAAATGCCATCAAAAAGTCAGTTTTATTCTTTCTCACCTGTCTTTCTGTCTCCTTTCACTTTTTAAAGGTTGCCATGTTAGAAAACATATTTTGCCCTGCCATGCTGTTTATTGATGTGGCAAATGAATGGTTTATGAAAATATATCTAAATCTGTCATCAGTAATCAGTAATGATCATGTCTCACCTCTAGTCTTCTCTGTCTTAATTTCAGGTTTTCACCATGTGTTGTAGATAGTTCAGGAGGTTAACTCGACCAAGCAGTCTGCTTCCAGGTACTGTTTAGAATACCAGAATAGGGAGGATGGTGTAGGTTTAAGTTTATTAGACTGATACATATATACCAACAAGACAGTGTACATCACTGTGACAACAGCGTTTGTTTTCATTCAAAGGCTTTATGGCTTTTCCTATAATACCTGGTGGGCCGGTCTCTAGTCAAAATGCCCAGGAACATTGTGGCCTCTTCATGGCCCCTGTTAAGTCTAATTGTATTGTGTGAACTGTTTTTCCCAATAAAAGGCAGCGAGCAGAGGCTGGATTTGGGGTCATTTTGTGGTAGGATTCGAAGTGCGTTCCTAAGATACCGACGAGGCCTCCCTTGCGCAAGTAAATCAATCGATCGCTGACTGTCTTGTTTTCTTCATGATGAATAAGTCTCTAAACTAGCGGGGCTTGTGGAAACACAGACCCAACAGCCCCACACTCAGAAACATAGATCCACCACTTTCTTTTCTACTGCACTGAGGTCTAGCAGGACAAGCACAGAGATGAGTCCACTGTCACCACCACTTGTCTTTTCCCAACCATTAGTCCTGTTATTGCGCCTGTTGATGTGGGTGTGGCCAATGAAATGTCTCCATTACTTGTGTTGACACCAGGCTGTGACATTCTACAGGTGATGGTGGCACACTGTTCAGTCTTGGTTTTGGATCCTGATGTGTGGAGCCAGGGCTTTGGCCACAGCTACTTTCCCCTGTAGACCAAGCCCCTGTAGAACAGGCTGCTTACAGCACCCCCTGGTGGTGTTAAAGTGGAGTAGAGCCATGAGTGAGAGATGATCTCTTTCCTTTGGCTCTGCTGTTTGTCCTCATATGATCCTTCTTCCTGGCAACAGTGGGATGCATAAATTGGTTCTCATGGTCACTGCATTGTCCCTCTCCTGCTCAGCCAGAACCCTGAGCCTTTAGTCAGACTCCTGGGTTCTTGGGGACGAGATAATAAAGGATGTGGGGACCACCACCTGCTTCAGGTAGAGGTTGAAGATGTTGGTCAGCACATGCTCGATTTTATGTACACGGCACTCGAAAATCTGTCAAATGTTTCAGTACGACTTTGCTAAGCTACGAAGCCGCACCGCTTGATGGATTGTCGGAGCATTACGGCTATCGTAGGCGGAGCCTCACGGAGTGATACGTACTGTGCTTCAACATAATATTACCGTATTGTGTGTGTATAACCTCTTTTTAAGTTTAGTGGATATTATACATGGTTATGCTGAGGATATGTCGGCCAGTTTCCACTGGAAATGCCTTTTGGTTAAACTGTCAGCAAGGAATTTTCACTGTTACGTTTTTATATAACTTTAATGCACATAAAAAACAGCTGCTTGTTTAAGTGAAAATACATTGATGGGGTTTTTGCACTAATAAAGTTGTGGAGTTGTAAAGTATTTTGTCTAGTGTCAATTATGTCGTCAGTTATATCGTTATCGCAAATTTTCAAATGTATATCGTGCTAAATATTTTTGGCCCTGCTCTAGTGAGAGGTATGGTTTCATCTGGCCTGATGGTTTAACCATAACAAAGGTTTAGACATCGAGGACACTTGGGGAACAAAAAGAATGAGCAGTGATAAATCTTGGAACAACGTTCAGCCGCAGTCCACAAACATATTGCCAGAGCTTTGGTTCTCCAAGTTGCTTTGTGACCCACCTTCACTATGGTTCCTTCATTACATGCCATGTCTGACTCATGTCATTTCCATTGTTAGAGATGCCAATCTGTTTTGTGTTGGGGTGTTATATCTGCTCTCAGTTCTAGTGCTCTCTGCTAGTGTGACAGAGGCTTCCCTCTATGAGAGCGAGCCCAGGACACAAAGAGCTGGTTGCTTTCCTAAACACCTTAGTCCTGTCTAGATACATGCGTAATGCTCCAACAGGACAAAGTGAATTAAGCCAACACTGGCTCTCATCAGCAAATGGTTGTGGATCAAAAGCTGACACTTCCATGCTTCCAATGCAGCTCACTCAGTTTTGAGTGACAGAGTCTTTAAGTCAATACACTAAGGTTTCAAAAGGCACCTCTGAGAGCCCCTTATAACCTGTGGGAAAATCCCAGGAGGAATCAACAGGCTAAGAGAAGGCCTCAGTGTACGAGTCCCTTTCATTAACCTACTAATAAGAGAATGCTGGCAAGTTGGTGGAATGGCATTTATGTCTTGTATGATGGTAAATGGTAAATGGACTGGTTCTTATATAGCGTTTTTCTACTCTTCTGAGAACTCAAGCGCTTTATACAACAAAAACACAAACTAAAAACCAGCAAAACAATGACTTAAATATAAAAAATCACAAAGAAAGAACAATACAGTTTCCACATCTGAACCAAAGAGTAAAACAGTGAAATGTGGATTACTAAATATTAGGTCTCTCTCCTCCAAGTCTCTGTTAGCTCATGACTTAATGATTGATCAACAAATTAATTTACTCTGCCTTATAGAAAAAAAGGGCCTCAGATCAGAAGTACCCGACTCTGTGGTATAATTCTCAAACACGTAGCCTAAAGCAGATGACTCGTAAGCTGGAGAGGAAATGGCATGTCACAAATTTAGAGGATCATCATTTAGCCTGGAGAAATAGTTTGCTGCTTTATAAGAAAGCCCTCCGCAAAGCCAGAACATCTTACTATTCATCACTGATTGAAGAAAATAAGAACAACCCCAGGTTTCTCTTCAGCACTGTAGCCAGGCTGACAAACAGTCAGAGCTCTGTTGAGGTCCAGACTATTCTGACCAAGCTGCAGATGGAGGACGAGGCACGTGGGAGTCCTGCGAAGCTTGAGGTCAGTGTGCTGGCCAGAGTGGCCACACCTACACCAGGGACCAGGACACCTGCCCAGCCACCTGCAAAGCCGCCTGTGGCTCACGACCATGCCTGCTTCACTGGACGCCATTGATGCTGGTCAAGCCTGACACCTGGAAGGTGTGCGTGTCGCTACCCGATCCGTACCGGAAACCCGATCGGTAAGCCGCATGTGCAAATCTTACGTCACTTCCTGTCTTTGCCAACATTGCGACATTCAATATATTTGAATGACACGGTTAGTGCCCAGTTAGCTCCTAGCATTTCTCAACAGCTCTGCCTCCTTTTCGACTACCCGGGACATTTAAACAATGGATAATCCGTTTACAAACAAATTCATGCTTTTCTCCTCAACAGAGAGCGTCCCCCAATTGAACAAAAGCTCCGTAAAATAAGAAGAATGGCGCCTAAATACAGAGTTAATAATATTGACTTAGCAAAACTGGATTATAGATGGCAGAACATTGGCATCCTCGAAAGAGTGACCTTTATCCTTAAGATGCAGATGGACTGCTGAGTCTTGTCCTGTGGAGGTGGCTCTTCTATGTTGTGCCATGCGCTTGTGAAGTGGCTGTTTGGTCTCTCCAATGTAGAGGTCTGAGCATTCCTCGCTGCACTGTACGGCGTACACCACATTGTTAAGTCTGTGTTTTGGAGTTTTGTCTTTCGGGTGAACCAGTTTTTGTCTGAGCGTGTTGCTGGGTCTCAAATGCACCGGGATGTCGTGCTTGGAGAAAACTCTCCTGAGTTTCTCTGATACACCGGCTACATAGGGGATGACAATGTTGTTGCGTCTGTCCTTCTTATCCTCCCTCGCTGGTGTCTGATCTTCTTTTCTGTGCCTCTTTGCAGACTTTATAAACGCCCATTTAGGATAACCGCATGTTTTGAGTGCTTCCTTTACATGCGTGTGTTCCTTCTTTTTCCCTTCAGGCTTAGAGGGAACATGTTCTGCCCGGTGATGTAGGGTCCTGATTACTCCAAGTTTGTGTTCCAGAGGGTGATGGGAGTCAAAGAGGAGGTACTGGTCCGTGTGTGTGGGCTTCCGGTAAACTTCGATGTTGAGGTTGCCATTCTCTTCAATGTGCACAGCGCAGTCCAGGAAAGGCAAACAGTCGTCCTTTGTGTCTTCCCTGGTGAACTTGATGTTTTTATCCACGGCGTTAATGTGCGCAGTGAAGGATTCCACTTCTTGTGTCTTGATTTTGACCCAGGTGTCGTCTACATATCTGTACCAGTGGCTGGGTACTCTTCCTTTGAAAGAGCCAAGAGCCTTCCTTCCACTTCCTCCATGTAAAGGTTGGCTACAATAGGTGACACGGGGGAGCCCATGGCACAGCCATGTTTTTGTCTGGAGAAACCCTCGTTGTATTTGAAGTATGTAGTGGTGAGGCAGAGGTCTAACAGTGTGCAGATCTGATCGGGTGTGAAGTTGGTCCTGTCTTCCAAGGAGCTGTCTTCTTGTAGTCGTTTTCTGACAGTCTCCACGGCCTCCGTGGTGGGTATGCAAGTGAAGAGGGAGACTACATCAAAGGACACCATGGTTTCATCTGGATCCAGGGTAAGTTTCTGGACCTTGTCGGTGAAGTCGGTGGAGTTCTTGATGTGATGTGGGGTGTTCCCCACAAGAGGTGCTAGGACGGTAGCAAGGTGTTTCGAGATGTTTATGCTACTGACTATGGGTCTGAGTGGGACAGCTTCTTTGTGGATCTTAGGAAGTCCGTAAATGCAGGGTATGGCATCCCCTGGATAAAGGCGGTGATATGTGAGGCGGTCAATGATTTTGTCCCTTTCGAGAGACCAAACAGCCACTTCACAAGCGCAAGAAGAGCCACCTCCACAGGACAAGACTCAGCAGTCCATCTGCATCTAAAGGTCAAAGGTCACTCTTTCGAGGATGCCAACGTTCACATTTTGGACAGAGAGGACAGATGGTTTGAAAGAGGAGTGAAAGAAGCCATCTATGTCCACTGTGAGCGACCATCTTTCAACAGAGGCGGTGGTTTACGACACCAACTCTCTGCCATCTATAATCCAGTTTTGAGATCCTTCCCAGACGCCTTAACGCCCACTCACATCCCGGGCCATATGACCTCAGGAAATAACATGATAGGGTGGGGCCAGGTTTCACAATGAGCTCACCCGAAACCCTGTGACCCACACCCGCTTTCACACCTCGGCTCATGTGATTAGGTAGAGGATCATCAGGGGGTCCTTTGTCCCTCTTTGGGGGGAAACTCCCACTGGGTTTAAATCTGGGACTCCCCACCATTTGACCTTAGAACTGAAGAAGCTTCTCGGATGAGAGGTGAAACGTCTTCAAGCAATTCAAAGAAGTCCAGACGCTTTTCTTTCCAAGCTCCTTAGACTACGATGACCTGGATGACTGAGAACCTTCACAGACACACTGCTATGCTGATGACACCCAGCTCTATCTGTCCATGAAGTCAGATAACACTCACCAATTAGTTAAACTGCAGGAATGTCTTAAAGACATAAAGACCTGGATGGCCGCTAACTGCTTCTTAACTCAGATCAAACTAAGGTTTTTGGGCTTTATAACAACTGATGGGTTTAGTGAATGGGTGTTGTGGTAAGACCTGAGGACCGACGGTCAGACTCTGCTGCAGCGTGGCAGTCAGTCGCTCCACCAGTTGGTCCTGGACGCCGCCGCTGTCCTGAAAGGGAAGAAGACGAGGTTTGATGCTCCCGTGTATCATCTGACAGAGATCTTAATGGACTTCTATCAAACTGACTCTGACCCGAGGTCCAAGCTTTTAGTAGGTCAGATTGTTGTAAGGCTTTCTTTGCAGCACAACGACTGCACCTCATACAGAACGTAGAGTCCTCACGGGTACGCAGAAACCTGAAGTCACTGCATCAGCTTGCAGGTCAGCACAGAATGACCTTTAAATCCATCCTCTGGTTCCCGATACTGTCATACAGCTGTGACCTGCTCAGCTCAGCGGCAGATATTTGAACTGCTCCGAGTGTGTGTGTCTGTGTTTTTTTGTGTAGTTTTGTTTTGTGTGAAGTGTGTAGAGTTGATGTGTGTGATGAAATGCTGTATGAATAAAGTTTGCATCGACAGTTTGAACAGAGACACGACAATGCTGCTCTGTGGCGACTCTTTCATGCTCTGATCGCTCTCACTGATCAAACAACCTCCAACAGGTGAGTACACACTCGTGCTGACCTCACATTACCACCGTACCGTACCGGCTCTGTGGGGCTGGGCGGTTCTGCTGCTGCAGGCCCCGGTCTGGATGGGCCTGGGCCCCCTTGCCCTGGTGGGTTCCAGAGTGTGGGGGTGCCTACTGGGGTCAGCGGGGGAGCTGGCCCCAGGGAGGGGCCGCTTGCCCCTCCCTTTCTTCCCTCCCCATCCTCAGCTGCCTCCCTCTTCCCGCTCTACCACACCCACCCACACACGCAGGGCTTGGGGTTCAGGTATGTCACCAGGGTACAGGGGAGGCATCCCCCCCTCTGTCCCCTTCTGGCCGCCTGTGCCTCAATTTTATTCTGCAACCTAGACATCCACATTACTCACACTCTCACATAACACATACATATAGGGCCTTGGGGGTGGACACGTTTTATGTTTGGTGCCATACCCTCAATTTTAAATGCACATAGACACTAAGCGTTTTCAGGAGGAGCCATGCTGCTCTCTGGCAGGAAGCACCATGCTCTCCTGAGGTTTGGGGTCTTCACTCACCCCGGTTCTGTTATTCGTCAGGGCTGGGGGGCTGGGAGGAGGTGTTGGCCATCAGATTGGGGTCTGGGATGCGGGGCCTCCCTGCCACTGCAGATAAGGAGGCGTTCCGCTTGCCTCCACCCCAGAGAGAAGGGTTACATCTCCTGGGTCTAGGTGCGGCTTACCCCTCTGGGGGCGGGGGTACCTGGACCTAGGATATAGAGTATGTTTGGGGAGTGTGATTGTCTGTGCAGTGTCTCTTTGTGTCTTTCTACACGTTGGGTGAGTATTTGGTTGTGCATATGGGGGTGGGAATGCACGTTTGTGTCCGCGTGCGCCTGTTCGTCTGTGTCTGTCAGGTTGGGTCTTAGACTCAACCTCTCTGGGAACATCTCAGGCCCTCCAAAGTACGGAGGCCTATCTCCCCTCACCACACTCCCTGCCGGTGGCTGATGCCCTCAGACGTTGGTGTGTTGGTGGTTCTTGGTGTCTGGGGCTGGGGCTGGGTGCTCATGTATGTACCGGCTCACTCCTGGTGGCCGATTGGCGGGGCCGGGCGCCTGCGGCCCGGCTGGGCTGGGCTGGGGTGGGATGCCCTCAGGCCTCTGGCCTCTGGGCCTGAAGCTCGGTCCTCTCTGGCACAGCTGGCTGCCGGCAGAGCCCACGGGCACGCCACTGCAACCCCCTCTGGCCCCTGCTCCGTAGCTGCTGGGTGACCTCTCGTTTGGGGCTCTACTCAGCTCTTCCCAGGAGGGTGGCACGGTCCCCCCCCTTTGGTGATTCGCCTCGGGTCCTCGTACTCTGGGGCCTCTGGATGTCTGGGGCCTGGATCTCCTCCATACCTGCTTCATGCCCTGGGGGACGGGGCTATGGCTCCCCACACTCCCTAGCAGATCGTTACATGGAGAAACCTTTGGAATACAAGCATGCTGATCCACACAGGTGTACACACGGGTGTTCACAGACGCGGACTACACCTTTCTTGGCTGCTGCCTCAAAGCACATTGTGCGCTGTCTATCTTGCGTGCTGCACAATATCGTTTAATATTTAGTATCTACTGTTATCTACTGCTAGCTAGTTTATTGTGATGGTGCTGTTTTTATTATGTTGCTCTTTTTTTGTTTGCTTTCTCTTCTGTTTTTTTTTCTCCATACAGGTGATCCAGGTGTTTTGTTTGTTTTTCTTTCTTTCTTCCCCCCTTTCTCACCGTCTCTTCTCCCCTTTGGTTTTCTTTCTCTCCCTCTCTTTCTTTCATTCTTTCTCCCTGTCCTATCCCCCAGTCATGTCTGTCCCGTTTGTAGCAACCGAAAATAAAATAAATTCATAATTATAATAAAGGTCAATCAAATGGACCAATATGGCAAGGCCATGATGATCCACTTGGTAAAGTAAATCCCCTTGGCATTGTTCTTGGCCTTAAGACAACAATTCTGACGGCTAAATATCCAATCGGGACAAAAAAAAAAAAAGAAAAAAGAATGGTACATATTCTCAATCCACCTATATTTTAATCGTATATGAAAATGATCTTTTAAATTAGTTTCCTGCAAGAGCACAATATCCCCAGTGTTTTAAGATGAGAAAGAAACCTCGCACATTCCAACTAACGAACGTTACATTTCTACTGCTTTGTAAGCTTACATTATTCCGAGCAGCCATGTCAATTAAAAGTAGGGAGTGTTATTATCTGGCTCTGCACTATTTAAAGCGACAACGTAACAGCTGGGCGTGGGACCCACCCTCTCCTCTCTCCTAACCCCCCAAACAAACATTAGAAAAAACAGATTCAAATCAATTAACACGGTTGTGAACTCTGGCTGCAGCGGCGCAAGAAAAAGGAGAATTACGGGAAGCACTCACAACAGGTAAAATAAAAATAAAAAAGTAAAGTACGATAAAATAAAAAACAACAAAAGAACAACACAATATACTTCCCCGTACTGTTACTGCTAACCTCTGTTAACCTAGTAACTCTTACCTTCTAACTGACAGCTCGTCAATAAACGAGCTCCATAAACGCTCCATATTCACCTTTACATGGAATATAAAGGGAAAAGAAAAAACACAGTGCTGTCTCAACGTTATACATATAGATATATCCTTGCTTTTAATACATTTTAAGGTGGATGGGAGAGGTGCTCCTCCGCGTAGTCTACGGTCTCTTTGGGATCGGTAAAGGTTTTCCTCACATCACCATGGGTCACTAACAGCTTTGCAGGGTATAGCAGTCTGTACCTGACGCCGGTCATCCCACGTAGTATTCCTCTCATATTTGCAAATGCGGCTCTGCGTTTGGCAACAGAGGGAGGGAAATCTGGGAAGATGTTTATTTTAAAAACCCTTATACATCAGGTTCTTGTTCTCTACAGCTTTCAGCAGAATTTCCTCACAAATGTGGTAGTAGTGCAATCTCGAGATGATGGGCCGAGGAAGATGACTTTGTTTGGGACGCTGGCGATTCACTCTATGTGCTCGATCGATGAGTGGCTTCTCCTCGAGAGATAGCGCCTCCGCCAAAAGGTGTGAACAAACTCAGTCATCTTGGGTCCCTCTGTGCCTTCTGGTATTCCTGCAATTCTTAAATTATTCCTCCTGGAGTGTGCCTCAAGAGCTTCACATTTCTCATCTAACTTCTTTACCTCCGTAGACAAACGCTCCACAGTGGCCTCGAGAGTGGCGATGGTGTCAGAGTGGTTTGAGGCACAGTCCTGCAGTTCAGTCAAAGTGTTATCATGCCTGGCCACGTCGCTTTTTATGTCCGAAATTGAGGGCTGGATGCTCTGGTTCAAGGATGATATCTCGCCTCCTATGGTGGTAGAAATCTCTAATATGCAAGTGTCCAGTGCTAGTTAGTTAGTTCTAGTTCTAGTGGTTAGTGGGGCTTTATTTGATGATTCTAGTGCAGTGGTTCTTAACGTTGTTGGAGGTACTAAACCCCACCAGTTTCATATGCGCATTCACTGAACCCCTCTTTAGTGAAAAATAAAATATGATTTTTTTCAAATTCAAGACCTAGATGTGTTTTTTACTGGTGCACAAAATGAGCCGTGCATATCATGGCGGAGGCTCTGCCGAACCCCTGAGACCGACTCACCGAACCCCTAGGGTTCGATCGAACCCAGGTTAAGAACCACTGTTCTAGTGTGTGTTACATTGTTCTCATATTGTTGAGTCGCAGAGCTGTACAGTGTTAAAGTTTCTGTAGAGTCTGGTATAAGGAACTCAGATCCCTCTGTGAATAATGTTTACTGAAACTGATCTGTAGTTAATTAACTAGTCAGGATTTACACTAGAGAATGTTTCTGACATTACATGGCCTGTATTTGTATAGCGCTTTACTGTCCCATACGGTAAAAAAATATATTTTAAAATACATTTTGAAATATATTTCAAAATATACAAAAAATGGCCAAAAAATATATGTGCTAAAATAAATTTTAAAATATATTTATATATTTTGAAATGTTATATATTTTGAAATATATTTCAAAATGTATTTTAAAATATATTAAAAAAATATATTTATAATATATTTTGAAATGTGTTTTAACACATATATTTTTTGGCTGTTTTTTTATTTAAACTTATTTAAACTTATTTAAAATCATTCAATAGGTTAATTGGATAATCCAAATTGCCACTAGGTGTGAATGTGCGAGTGAATGTGAATGTGAGTGTGAATGGTTGTCTGTCCCTGTGTGTTGGCCCTGCGACAGACTGGCGACCTGTCCAGGGTGTACCCCGCCTCTCGCCCTATGACAGCTGGGATTGGCCCCAGCACCCCCCGCGACCCTGAAAAGGATAAGCGGTAGCGAATGGATGGATGGAACATACATATAGCATATCAATCAAGCAAGGAATATTCATTTTATAATTTTATTCTCATTACATACTTAAATATTCTAAAAGAAACACACACACACACATATACATATATGTGTATATATATATATATATATATACAGGCAGTGCAGAATTATTAGGCAAATGAGTATTTTGTCCACACCATCCTCTGCATGCATGTTGTCTTACTCCAAGCTGTATAGGCTCGAAAGCCTACTACCAATTAAGCATATTAGGTGATGTGCATCTCTGTAATGAGAAGGGGTGTGGTCTAATGACATCAACACCGTATATCAGGTGTGCATAATTATTAGGCAACGTCCTTTCCTTTGGCAAAATGGGTCAAAAGAAGGACTTGACAGCCTCAGAAAAGTCAAAAAGAGTGAGATATCTTGCAGAGGGATGCAGCAATCTCAAAATTGCAAAGCTTCTGAAGCGTGATCATCGAACAATCAAGCGTTTCATTCAAAATAGTCAACAGGGTCGCAAGAAGCGTGTGGAAAAACCAAGGCGCAAAATAACTGCCCATGAACTGAGAAAAGTCAAGCGTGCAGTTGCCAAGATGCCACTTGCCACCAGTTTGGCCATATTTCAGAGCTGCAACATCACTGGAGTGCCCAAAAGCACAAGGTGTGCAATACTCAGAGACATGGCCAAGGTAAGAAAGGCTGAAAGACGACCACCACTGAACAAGACACACAAGCTGAAACGTCAAGACTGGGCCAAGAAATATCTCAAGACTGATTTTTCTAAGGTTTTATGGACTGATGAAATGAGAGTAAGTCTTGATGGGCCAGATGGATGGGCCCGTGGCTGGATTGGTAAAGGGCAGAGAGCTCCAGTCCGACTCAGACGCCAGCAAGGTGGAGGTGGAGTACTGGTTTGGGCTGGTATCATCAAAGATGAGCTTGTGGGGCCTTTTCGGGTTGAGGATGGAGTCAAGCTCAACTCCCAGTCCTACTGCCAGTTTCTGGAAGACACCTTCTTCAAGCAGTGGTACAGGAAGAAGTCTGCATCCTTCAAGAAAAACATGATTTTCATGCAGGACAATGCTCCATCACACGCGTCCAAGTACTCCACAGCGTGGCTGGCAAGAAAGGGTATAAAAGAAGAAAAACTAATGACATGGCCTCCTTGTTCACCTGATCTGAACCCCATTGTGAATCTGTGGTCCATCATCAAATGTGAGATTTACAAGGAGGGAAAACAGTACACCTCTCTGAACAGTGTCTGGGAGGCTGTGGTTGCTGCTGCACGCAATGTTGATGGTGAACAGATCAAAACACTGACAGAATCCATGGATGGCAGGCTTTTGAGTGTCCTTGCAAAGAAAGGTGGCTATATTGGTCGCTGATTTGTTTTTGTTTTGTTTTTGAATGTCAGAAATGTATATTTGTGAATGTGGAGATTTTATATTTGTTTCATAGGTAAAAATAAATCATTGAAATGGGTATATATTTGTTTTTTGTTAAATTGCCTAATAATTATGCACAGTAATAGTCACCTGCACACACAGATATCCCCCTAAAATAGCTAAAACTAAAAACAAACTAAAAACTACTTCCACAAACATGCAGCTTTGATATTAATGAGTTTTGTGGGTTCATTGAGAACATGGTTGTTGTTCAATAATAAAATTATTCCTCAAAAATACAACTTGCCTAATAATTCTGCACTCCCTGTATATATATATACAGGGAGTGCAGAATTATTAGGCAAATGAGTATTTTGTCCACATCATCCTCTTCATGCATGTTGTCTTACTCCAAGCTGTATAGGCTCGAAAGCTTGCTACCAATTAAGCATATTAGGTGATGTGCATCTCTGTAATGAGAAGGGGTGTGGTCTAATGACATCAACACCCTATATCAGGTGTGCATAATTATTAGGCAACTTCCTTTCCTTTGGCAAAATGGGTCAAAAGAAGGACTTGACGGGCTCAGAAAAGTCAAAAATAGTGAGATATCTTGCAGAGGGATGCAGCAGTCTCAAAATTGCAAAGCTTCTGAAGCATGATCATCGAACAATCAAGCGTTTCATTCAAAATAGTCAACAGGGTCGCAAGAAGCGTGTGGAAAAACCAAGGCGCAAAATAACTGCCCATGAACTGAGAAAAGTCAAGCGTGCAGCTGCCAAGATGCCACTTGCCACCAGTTTGGCCATATTTCAGAGCTGCAACATCACTGGAGTGCCCAAAAGCACAAGGTGTGCAATACTCAGAGACATGGCCAAGGTAAGAAAGGCTGAAAGACGACCACCACTGAACAAGACACACAAGCTGAAACATCAAGACTGGGCCAAGAAATATCTCAAGACTGATTTTTCTAAGGTTTTATGGACTGATGAAATGAGAGTGAGTCTTGATGGGCCAGATGGATGGGCCCGTGGCTGGATTGGTAAAGGGCAGAGAGCTCCAGTCCGACTCAGACGCCAGCAAGGTGGAGGTGGAGTACTGGTTTGGGCTGGTATCATCAAAGATGAGCTTGTGGGGCCTTTTCGGGTTGAGGATGGAGTCAAGCTCAACTCCCAGTCCTACTGCCAGTTTCTGGAAGACACCTTCTTCAAGCAGTGGTACAGGAAGAAGTCTGCATCCTTCAAGAAAAACATGATTTTCATGCAGGACAATGCTCCATCACACGCGTCCAAGTACTCCACAGCGTGGCTGGCAAGAAAGGGTATAAAAGAAGAAAAACTAATGACATGGCCTCCTTGTTCACCTGATCTGAACCCCATTGAGAACCTGTGGTCCATCATCAAATGTGAGATTTACAAGGAGGGAAAACAGTACACCTCTCTGAACAGTGTCTGGGAGGCTGTGGTTGCTGCTGCACGCAATGTTGATGGTGAACAGATCAAAACACTGACAGAATCCATGGATGGCAGGCTTTTGAGTGTCCTTGCAAAGAAAGGTGGCTATATTGGTCGCTGATTTGTTTTTGTTTTGTTTTTGAATGTCAGAAATGTATATTTGTGAATGTGGAGATGTTATATTGGTTTCACTGGTGAAAATAAATAATTGAAATGGGTATATATTTGTTTTTTGTTAAGTTGCCTAATAATTATGCACAGTAATAGTCACCTGCACACACAGATATCCCCCTAAAATAGCTAAAACTAAAAACAAACTAAAAACTACTTCCAAAAACATTCAGCTTTGATATTAATGAGTTTTTTGGGTTCATTGAGAACATGGTTGTTGTTCAATAATAAAATTATTCCTCAAAAATACAACTTGCCTAATAATTCTGCACTCCCTGTATATACATACACATATGTGTGTGTGTATATGTGTGTGTGATTGTATGAACATAAGTCAACATACTTAAAATGTAATTTCTTTTCCTTTTCCAGCAGTCTCAGTTCCCCCAGCTTTCACTGCAATCCTCAAAGCCCTTCTGGACACATTGGGAAACCTCTTCCTTACTGCCACTGTAACAAACAAAAGTCACAGTTCTATTACTTTTATCAGAGTTAAAATAAAAATATGATTTATGTTAGCTGGCTTCATTTAGCAAACAGATATTTCTGTTTCTATAGATACAGATATTAATACAGATATATTTTACGCATAATTTTACCTCTTTTTTTTTCCTAGATGGAAAGTCTATCCAGTTCACATTACAGTAATGCTAACACCCCTTTTGGTCGTCTCTCCTTACCCTCCAGCATTCATGAATCTGTTGACCTTCTTTGTCTGAGACCAACCACTACAATGCATCATCACCTATTTGTATTGGTAACTTACTTTACAACCTATTTTAATGGTTGCAAAGTAAGTTACTTGTGCTCTATGCAATTTTAGATACACAGAAAGTCTTCACTTACTATATATGGCTGTCATAGTGTCCCTATCAAGGGCAGTTCTTCACTCTGCGTCAATGTCCGTTTTGCTCTGTCCTCCTATAAAAAGCATGAAAATTTGAGTGTTTGACTAGTTTTAGATTTCCAAAAATCTGATATTTGTACAACTAAACATTTGAACTACAATTATATGCTATTAGATACTTTTATGGGTACTTTTTGGTAAAGAAACTGGTGAGAGAGTTGTAGGCTTTTTAGAGTACTATTAGCTAACCATTTGAACTGACTTTCAAAGCTGTTTACCTTTTAAATTGCTGTGGATCAAAACCTCCAGTGGGAAGGCGGCCATTAGAAGAACACGCACCATTGAACCTGAAAATAACAAAAACAAACAAAAAACAGAACAATATATAAGAGTCAGGTAGGGTAAAAAATCTCTTCTGAAACAATATAGTTCATTTTGGGTGAAAAACAAAACATTCCTCTAAAATATATATACTGACATCAGCAATCAACATCATGATTGTAATTATTTCCTTTTTAGTACATCTACTGCTGTGTGCATGTGTCAAGCACTACGACTGTATCTATGCATATAAATTCACCATATATATCCTGCAAAAATGTTTTGTTATAGTCAAAAAAGGCAAACAAAGGCATTCAATCAGAGGTGAGAAATTAATTGGGAATATCAATTATAGGTGAACTATTCTTTAACTACTAGCAATCAAGCTTCTTTAACCAAGAAGCTTGAAATATTTGAATGTAAAATAAAATAAATAAATAAATAATAATAAAAATAACATGATGTAATTAAAATGCACAACTTACATTAAGGAAATCTGCATTTGTATCCACAGGCTAAAAGTAAAACAGTAAATGTGTTAGTAATAGTCCAGGTATTTGTAAAAAACAACAACAACAACAAAACGAGGCAGTAACTGTGACTCTTCTAGTGGGATGCTAAATGCAGAGATTTATATTTACAGTATAATACTGCATGTACAGGTAGCTGTGTTGTGAACTGTAACTGAATATTAGAGAATCTCAGTGAAATTAAATGTATTTATTTTTTTTTTGAATTTATCAATCATAAAACCGTCTGTTTTGAAGGCCTGTTACGATAACGACTTTTTGTTGGTCGGTATATTGCCCCATAAACAATTGCGACAAGTTATGTTATTGTCATTTTAAGACCATTTTATGTCTTTGAATGTATAATCATAATATAACACCATAATAATGCAAGATCCACACACTTTCAATTGACAAACCAACATCTAATTCTTAAAGTATTTAGATCATTGAAATTAGGAATCAAAATATTAGATACCTTAAAAACTTGAATAAATAGTAAATTTTCTAACAAATAGAAAACAATGTTATTTAATGTTATTGTTTTGTTATCATTATATTTTATTTTTGTATTTTTTATGTAAATATAATGGCAGATATATTGCATCATCAACAATTATTGAGGTCATGTACATGTATTGTGTGTTAAGTCAATATATCGATTATTGTGATAGGCCTACTGTTTTGGTATCATAACAAGCTTGTCAAACATGCATGACCACTAAGCAATGTCTAAGCAGTAGTATTGGTCTGAATGACAACAAACATAACTAGTGTTTTGGAAAATCTGTTAGAAAACAGTTATTTCAATAATTATGATTAGCATGTGACACAGACACTGCATAAAAAACTACAACAACAAATACTTACTTTAGGAGGATGGGGGAGGGCAGCATGAGGTTGAGACTTTGACATCTGTAAGAAACAAATTCATGTATTACAAACAAGTCACTTAAAAATACATTAATGTGGCAGACTGTTCCCTGTTCAGATGCAGTGTATAAGTACAATCAGGGCTGTCACAACAATTGGGTGGGGCCAAGTGGCTGCAACCCTAGGTACAATGTGCAGGTATATATAATTACATATAATATATGTGAATAAAGCAAGAATCTGTTTAGGTTAGTCACTGTGCTGACTGATGCTTGCTAGGTTTATATGATTGCAAACTGCACAAACTGCGCAAACTGCACAAAAACAACAACAGCAACAACATTAATGACAATGACAAACAAAATTACTTACATTTATGTAAATCTCACATCAGGAAGATCTGCATTCGATTTCATGGGCTGAAATAAATAGGCAGAAACATTACTGCTAAAAAAATAAAAAACAAAAACTCTAAAAAGCCTAAAAATGACTTAAAAAGCAAGGAAATGTGGAACATTGTAATTAGAGAACATTAATAAAGCATAACTGTGCTTTGTTTCTAACCTTGGTAAGTACTCTGTAGCCAGAAGGAGAGGTGGGATTTCTGTGAAAGCCAAATTAAATGTGAATAGGTTTTGATAGTTATTGTATATAACAAGTGTAAACAGTTTTATTTGTATTTTTTCCCTTTCTGAGAAGGCAGAATAATAAGAAAAGGCAAAAGTACGTCACAATATAATTAATTAAGTTACATATTTTGATTACCAAATTATGGAAGCGTGGAGCTGCCACCCAGACAAAAGAAAAATAGAGCTATATCACGTTATAACGTGAAATGTTTATTGTTCTAACATTATGCTTTTCATGTTTGTATAATATAATATCACGTTATTATAATATACATAATCATCACGTTCGCACAATATTGTACAAACGTGAAAATTATGTATATTATAATAACGTGATATTACATTGTTCAAACGTGAAAAGTATATTGTACAAACATGATAGTATATTGTTAGCACGATATACTTTTCACGTTATCACGTGATATACTTATATTTCTCTTTTGCCTGGGTGGCAGCTCTACGCTTCCGTGCAAAATAAGCGAGAATAAAGTAATATTATATTTGAGAAAAGGCACCTGCTAGCTTGATGATGGAGGCTTCATAGACCGGCCACCCGCCTTTTGGCTTCTTGTCGCCACTCCACCAAATAAAGGTCCGTTTCCTCCATGCTGGCTAATTATTCATCCTCATTAAAATCTCGTATATGTTCAGTTGGCAGAATTGAGAATTTTACATCTTCCAACCACTTAATTAACGCGAATATAATCGGCTTGTTTCTTCCCGCCTCCTGTATCCGGCCGTTCCTCTCACTGTCGGAATTCGCGCCTCAGAGACGTCGTTATTTTTCAAAAAAAAAAGAAAGAAAGAAACAGCAACAACTACTAATGAGAGTTTTTGCACGTTCATTGCACATTTGTGGGAATGTTTAAATATTTAATTTTTATTAATTACTTTTCATTATATCTTTATTTTTTAAACCACCATGGCAATGCGCATGCGCATACTCTCCTGCACGCAAAGGGCTTTGGAGTTGACGTAATGTCGCAATGCATTGTGGGAGCGCAGCACCATCTTTGCAGGCCACGAATCAAAACAAGATTGCTACGAACCATTCTGAAACGTAGCTCAAAAGAAAATGACGGTATAGAGACAGATTATGTCCAGATGCAAAGAGACGGTACTTGATTGTTGAAATGTGGACCCGTATGAAATATAGCCGTGGAGTAGAAACCCTGAAGACCAAACCGCTATTGACTTAGCATGATCTACTCTCGTACCTTGTCTGTGGAGTCAGAGCATACACGGCGCACCAATTTCGCAATTATAAATCTCTGGAGGCGCACATCCAATTCACCAAGGACTGGGTACAAGATTTGGCTATTTTTAAGCCTCCACGTTGTGAGTACGCCGTCATTCAGCTTGAGTACTGCGAGTAAAATGCGTTTGATTCCCCCCGAACATTCAGATTAGTGCAGCATAAATTCATTCATGAGAGTGAGAAGATGTAGAGGCTCTGTTAGAGGGATAACATAGTGAGTTCAGTGCATTGATGTGACATTGTCCTGAAGGATTTAGTTATTCTTTATGGTTAAAGAAATTGCCCTAATTAATTCATATTTATTATAAATAATCCTAATTACACATCTTGCTTCCTAGTTTGTGTCCTGTGTCACTAAAAATACATTCTGTTTTAGTTTTATACATTGATTAATGCCCTGCAGAATCTCCTTATCATATTAGGTGTCCATAATTGTCACTTAAAGTCGAACATTATGTTTTCTCCCTCTTGAAAGTGATTACATCCTTGCATTACATACTTTAGGTTCATTTTTTGCTGATAGGTTTCTAAAAAGAAACAGGCAGATTTAGAATATAACATGCAGCGTTCTATAGATGGATACATAAAAACACTTTATTTGTTACATTTGTGATAAATGGATTTGAAAGTAAATAAAAACACATTTGTGTCGGCCTTGGCTTATTAAAGTTCTTGTCTTTAAATGAACTTTGTCTGTGTGTGTTTCAGGTCCTGCACTCCTAAAAACTGAATTGCAGCATTGCAGCCACAGGTCATTGTGAGCATCACAGGGAAGGTTGAAGCCGCCCACTGCAGCTGTATGGCCGGAGTCGTGGAGACCTGCAGCCACGTCACTGCTCTTCTGTTTAATGTAGAAGCAACAGTGAGGATCTGTGGCACAAGGACTGTTACAGATGAACCTGCATACTGGGTTTTGCTGGGAAATATGACCAAGATACAGCCAGAGGTTGGCCATAAGATAGACTTCTCCTCTTCAGCTGCCCAAAAAAAGGTTCTTGATCAAAACATAAACAGACCATTCGTTGTGACAGGTAAAAGAAGCCGTCCTCAAAAAAGAAAAGTTCCACCTGCTACTGTGGAGGAGTTGGATCAACTGATGGGACAATATTTTTCCAAGCATAGTTCTGTTCTGAATAACCCATAATGTTTTAATTTAGGGGGGCATGTAAATACTTTGCATTTACTGAATATGTACTTACTAAATACCACTGTTCAAAAGTTGAATAAAGAAACAAAGAAATGTTTGCCTATTTTTAATTAAAAGCACTTTGTAGAACATCAAATCAGTTACAATGTAGAATCAATGTTATGTATAGTTTACAAATGACAAAATGTTTACATAAAATCAGGACAGCATTTGAATAATATCACCCACTACTAGCATTCTGTAATTTACTGTCTCTTTTGAAAACTTATCACTACATAAACAGCACAAGACTTAAGAGTATTTAACAAGAGCATTTTTCCCTGGTTTTACTAACACACTGTTCACCAAACGCAGCAAACCTTTGCCATCTTATCCAGGAGGGTCACCTTTTTACCCACACATGGAAGAAGTAATCTGATTGGCATGGTGGTATGTAGCATGTAGTTTGAAGCAGGGATTTCGTAGTGCCCCATGTGTAGTGTTGGAACCCAGTCAGGATTTGTTTCATTCATTTCATAGGCTGGTTTGCTGCAATAATGCCAAATAATTAGCAACTCTATAAATAGAAGGTAGTTCTGCATGTTTGTTCTAAGTTTGTGCTATGATCTCAGAACGCATTGAAAATAAAACTAACAGGCTATAAAGAATAATATGAACTTATTTAGAACTTACCTGAATGAAAATACTGGAGCACACCAACAGATATCTGTGGATGGTAGAGAACTGAATATCAGCTCGTCTCACAGCTGCTATCCAGGCTAGACGCCTTCTTTTGGTAACATCCAACACATAAGCTCCCTCGTGATGCTTCCAGGTGAGGAAACAATGAAAAGAGCCCGTTTTCCAGCTTATTCCTTTGCCAGTAGTGCAATCTAACATTACAACCGGCCACACAGCAAGCATTTGTTTGGCCTGCTAATATGGCGCCTCGACCAAAAATCCTGGCTGCGCCCCATCCCGTAAGATCACGCTCCAGAGTCCTATTAACGTACGGATCTAGAAAGAAGACGCTGCATTTTTAACTCTGAGGGAGATGGAGAATGAGCCTATTTCCAAAAAAAGTGGAGTGTGTTCCTTTAAGTACTATATTGTATATATTGTCAAAAACTAAAGTGTACATAGCAGTTGTTGTATCTTGTTTACTGTATCACTGACAGATAATTTCAAAGTCAATGAACGCTACATTATAGTGAGATATTGTGTAATGTGAAATACTGTAAGCAAATGAATAAACAACCTAATTCGTGATAGACCTTTGACTCTGTTTTGTTTGAATCCAACTGTTTTTTGCAGATGTGCATAAAACATGTTACTTTTAGTATTATTATTATCATCATCATTATTGCACTAAATGCATTTTAAATAAAGGATACTTTGATATTCATTCTACTGTAAGGTTGGAAATGTATTTTCTTCACCCTAAAATATGTTTTGAAATGTATTTTGGTTTGAAAGAAATATATTTTCAATTTCAAAAATATATATTTTTGGAGCATCACAAATACAAAATATATTTACCATATATTTGAAATATATTTTTGCCAGGAAAAATGTATTTTTTTACCGTATGGGGTGTGTGGCGGGTGTGGTCTGCTGCACCGCTGCAGGGGAGGCGGACGCACCTGAGCGGCACCCGCAATCACGCCTTAACGTCTGTGCTATCTATGCTGTTGTGTTGGTGTGTGTCGGGCTGTGAGCTGCAAAGCTACAGCCGGCTGTATGTTTACAGCAACCGAGTGTGTAAAGTGGTCAATAAAGAGATGCTGAAAAGCGTGTTCATGCAAACATCGTCGGGTCTGCCGTGATATGTTTACAATGGGACTTCTGCTCCTGAACCTCTGCGCACAGCGTCTGCAAATCGGGGCTGTACGAAGTCACTTTCATCTTTACGCAGGACTGTAAGATGTCATCTGTGAGGCGTGAGCGGTGTTTGTTTTTAACACAGTTCACAGTGGAGAACAGCTGCTGACATAATGTGGATCCGAAGATCCATAATTGGCCTACCTGGGGTTGAAAGTCTCGATAAATGCATGGCGTTTCGGCGGGTATATCGGCTTCCGCGAGTGTGACGCTTATTTTGAGAAAAAAAAAAAAAATATATAATTTTATTTTTATATTTCAATATCACAATAATCTTCCAATGTAGAACTACAAGTTAAAAAAGAACTAACATAAATAAAATACACTTCAGCTAAATACTTCTAATTTACTTTCATCTTACATGCTGTGATTGCAGCCATTCCCACATCTCTGTGAATGGGACTCATGGACATTGATCAGTGGTTGTTGATCAATGGTCATGAGAATTTGCATAATTAAGATTAAGGAACTGACCTCCCAGCCCATTGTTCCTGCAGTGGGCTGGTTTCAGTCATTATGCAAATGTCCTGTTTGTAAGATTGAAACCTGCAGCTGAGACTGAAGACGTCACCTGCACTCAGAAAAATAAAGGTGCCAACTGGAACCAAAAGTGGTTCTTTAGACTGATGCCATAGAAGAACCTTTTTTGGTGCCACAAAGAACCTTTCAAACAATGGTTCTTTGAAGAACCATTTCTTTCAGTGGTTCATTGAAGAACCTTTAAAGGTGCCCCAAAGAACCATCAAGAAATGGTTCTTTGGGGCACCTTTAACGGTTTTTCAAAGAACCTTTTTAAAAATGGTTCTTTAAAGAACCATTTTTAAAAAGGTCCTTCAAATGGTTCTTTAAAAAAACCATTTTAAATCTTTCAAAATAAAATGTATCATAAATTGAATTTGAGTAGGGTAAAATAAATACGAGCACAGCATAGACATATATTAATGGTTTATTGTCATTTTGTAGTAAACCAAAAGACAAAAAGGCATTTTAACCCTCAGCACAACATCACTACTAATACATGTCACATATTAGTGTTTTAAACAGTAATAATTAAATATATTTGCTATACTATAAATATATATAAATACTATATCTACAGATAACACAACAATTAATACATGTATTGTTTAATTAATAAAACATCAGAAAGTGATAAAACACATTAGAAATAGCAATAGCTTCATAACAGACCAATAAATCAACACATTTTCATCAGCAGATGCTTGCATGTTCAGTAAAAACATTTCAACAACAAGTTTATGATTAAAATGATCAATGAACTTCAGCCGTACGCCATGTAATGTACGTTTCATGTTGTACTCATGGTCCTTTGTTAGTCCAGTTTAGGATAATGTCTCTGACGTATGTATCATATCAAATATATTTCATATCAAAACAAGCCCACACCTGCAATTGTTTCAGATTTTCACTGGTGTTTCCTGTCAGCTGGTCAACCTCACTCAGGCGGACATCCATATCAGCCAACCAAACGACAAGTTCCTCCCTTTGTGCTTCAAATCCCTCCCACTCTGAGACAAGGAGCTGAAAGAGAGAGAAAAAAGTCAATTATAAAGAAGAGAGAAAAGTGAAACCCTCCTCAGAAGGTCTGACTCGCATACCTGCAGTTGACCTGTGATGGACTCCAGTTTGGCGTTCACGTCATCCCTCGCCGATGCCAGCAGCCGAGTCTGCAGGGTGCCCTGGAAGAGCTGAGTTAATGTTCGACTCCTCCTGGTCAGGCTCTCCAGCTGGATGAGCCGAGGTCTCCCCTCTCGCCGCTGCCTCTGAACACAGAAACACAAATTGCATCTGAAGCAGGAGGTGCAGATTTTTTTTGCTATTCTTTTCTAAATCCAGGCTAGATCACGTGGAGGTATTTGGAAAACTTTTTTGGCCAGCGGACGACTGTTGTCTTGCAGAAAGTCAAATCAATCAAACATATGCGATACACAATCAATTCACAAGAACACATTATAAAAAATAAGTCCAGTTCTTGCCTGATTTCAAATGAATTCTGCATCAAAACAGGGTAAAACGAGTGTTTGCAGCAAATGTGAGCACAAAGCCTCACTTTGTACAAGCCTGCTATTAAAGTTCTCCTCTATGCAGACGACTTTCCTGTTTTCAAGGCACAACTTGGATCTGCTATACGAATCTTATGGATACACACTAAATGAAACAATAGTGTGCATGACTCCAGATTCTGATCCCTCATCCTAATATGGTCCCAACATAGCAACAGCAATAAAGCAAATGTTGAGGCTTCAAAATACAAAGTCCATAAACCAATGGCTGACATGGGTTTTATCATAAGGGTGATAAATATACAGATTTCAGTCTGTCTTAGAGATTTGATGTTCATTTACCTGCAGATGCACTATACGTGCCTGCTCTGTGGTTTTCCACAACGTTTTCCACATCACTATTTAATACAGGAAGTAGGTGAACTAAAACAAGTCATCTTTCTTTGTGAGAGGACCATATTAATGAAACAAACCTCAATGACATCATAGGGATCCCTAAATATGCTCCTGCTGCTTCTCTTCCTCCTCATCCTAAGCTTCCTTCTCCTTGTCCTCGCCTTCCATCCAATTGTAATTCAACCTAATTGTGTTTCTCCCTCCTCTTCCTCATTTTGTTGGAGCTGTGAACACAATTAATGTGAATCTGGATTAATTTGTGCAAACAAGAAAAATCTACAGCTTTTTGGTCAGAGGTGCTCTTGTGATTTAAGCTGGGTAGAGTAGATTTATGTGTTGATGCTACCTGCTTCAGCTCTGGCTGCTGAGTGATATTTGCACCCTGGCTGGATTACAAACTTTAACCATGTGCTGAACTTTAGCCCAGCGTTGATACCTCTTGTTAGTATAACGACCTCTTCTTAGCTTGTATGTATGATGGTGGATAAATGAAATATACAAAGAAAAGACCGGAGCATAACTTGTCAACTAGTCCGAAAATAAGTTATACAGGAACAGTCAAAGACACACCTTCTCATGTCACATTTCTATTCATTTCTATATAATTAGAGTTATCTAATCTAATTATTCATTCAAAACACTTATGCATAGCTGTATTTTATACAGTTCATACAGAATTCAAAGTGCAGGTTCATGTGAGTATTTAATGTACGGCTCAGATCTACAGAGTTTCTAGAGCAGACACAGAGCTCACGTCACAACAGGCTTCAGGCGCCATTTTAGTGACTTTAACAATATATTAAATTTTAATTTCGGTCTAGCTGACATTAGGTTATGTACGCAGCACGCAATTGAACCACATATTTTAGAAGCCAAAGGTTCAAAATAGTTGGGAGCAGCTTCACTTAATTATAACAGTGGTTTTGTTAGGAAAACAGTTTCTGTATACCGGATACTAAATTGCGCTGACGTCAACGGCTAACGTATCTAGCTAATCGCTACTGTTAGCAACACATTAACAGCAAGCTACAATGACGAGTAACAAAAACAAAACAGTAATAAGGTTTTAATGAAAATGTTTTACCTTTTCCAACAGTCCCAGAATCCAGAGCTTCAAAGTCCAGCAGGTACTGAAGACTGTTATCCGTTTCGCTGTCACCGTCCGTGAGAAAGAGTTTTTTTTTCCCTGAAAGGTCAAGGCCCACCGCTCGCGCACTCTGTCTGCGCATGCGCATCCCAACGACTGAACCCCTCCGTCCGCTCCCGGGAGGTTATAGTATGACGTGTTCTGACGTCACTCTCTCTCTCCCTGTATTTATTTGGCTCGAAACACATATTAACAAATTGCTCAGTGATGAACAACTACTCAGATCATTTACCTAAGCAGTGTGCTTTGTCAAAACGAAGTGTGTGTTCATTACACTGACATTCTGTTCTGCAATTGTTATTTACTTGTATTTTATAATTTGACTTACATACTGCTGGGTGGTTTGTAAAGTTTACAATAACTAGTATTATCATTATGCTATATTTTCAAAAAATATATAATAATCTCAAAAGTAATGCCTTGGAGTAGAAAATAGTAATACTTTATTAACATTTAAAACTAAAGTACAGTATTTGAATGTGTGTATTGTGTCTACTGTTTGTTAACTCACCATATTCATAATGGGTTTGCAGGGTTAGGGGTGTGTGTGTGTGTGTGTGTGTGAGGGGGGGGGGGGGGGGGGGGGGGGAGGTTAGGGTCTTTAGGCTTCCCCCCCCCACCCCTGCAACCAGTATATTTTTAAGCACACTTTTATTTGAATATTCAGTTTCCTACCATCTTCTCTTAAAGGGTAATTGCCAGGTAACCCGCCCTCCCCCTTCGCACACACATGCACACAAAGAAAACACACAGTATAATTCACAGCCTCGTTATAGTGAATAAATATTTATGCCATATACACCATCAAACTTTGATTGCTAAGGGTGAAGAACCTTTTGTTCTTTAAAGAACCATTTGTAATAGCTGAAGAACCATCCACAAAATAAAAAGGTTCTTTGACGTATGATGGTTCTTTAAAGAACCATGAAGACATCTGAAGAACCATTTAAGAACCATAATTTTTCTGAGTGTAGAGTAGCTTTGCATGATTCACAATTTTTAAAAATTGTCTTTGTCAGAAACAAGCTACTGTCTCGTTAAGGTCCCTAAAAGCCCACTTTCTCCTGATTGGCCTCTTTCTGGAAGCATCCAGAGCTTCTGAGCTAATGATTGAGGATAACACGGTGTGTATTTGAAACTGTCGATCACATTCTCCAATAACCAGACCTCGTTTTAAAAGTAGCTAAATTGTAGGTAAATTGTAGCTACATTTAGCTACAATGTAGCTACATTTAGCTACATTTAGCTACATTTAGCTCATGTTTATCAAAGAATCTGGAAAAATTGTGTATTTATGAACTTTACTCATAATTCAGCCGACAAAACTAAAAGAAATGAATCAATGTGAACCGAACGAGAGCTGCTACAGGACAGAGAAGTGCTGAACAGAGAATATGACAATAATATATCAATAATTTATCTCAATTACATCGCTGGAAGCCAAACTTGTTGTTTAAATTAAAATTCTAAACTCAAAGTTACAAAACGTCCAATTTACAGTGAACACCTCATCTGTATCTGACACAGGGCTGAAGATATACCACGGGCCTGAATGCAGCAGAGCTCTCATCAGGTAAGCACGGGAAGACACCTGGACTGTGTTTAATGTGGCGTCTGTATCGATGCTGCAGGAAACAGAGAAGAATCTGAAAGGGTCACAACAAACTCAGAAAAGGTTTCAATTTTTTATTCAACATCAGGAACCAGGAAGTCCAGGAAGAGCAAGTTCTAGTTCTGGGAAGCTCTTCCTCTGAGCAGGAGGAGCTAGTATCAAACAGATGCTCCAAGTTTCTCAGCTCAGTGAACTGACACAGATCTGCTCACCTCACAGGTTAACATGACGTCGACAAACAGATGCTGCGTTTGATGTTATTGATGCTTTTGGACCAACAAAACAGCTTTTTACACCTGCACTCAGAGCGATCTGATTGGTCAGTAGGTGATTTTGTTGATGCCTGGTCTTGAACGCGACCGTCTTCAGCGCAGGTTAGGCCTCGACAGCGAGTCGGCACAACGGTCTCCTGATAGGCGGGACTTCAGGACTTCTCAGCCTCTGTACGCCGCGCTGATGAGCTGATGAGCTGACACTCTGACGGCGGTTTCAGCAGAAACACTGAAATCTTAATAAATAGACTGTACGATGTGATGGGCGACCTGGTGCAGACATGAACTCCACCTGGTTCCTGTGAGCTGCAGGTAAACACGGTGGACAGGTGAGTGTGCTGTGCAGGTGCTAGCACTGATCATTATTAGGGAGCTTCAGCATAATTCAGATAAAAATTCACTCGCTTGTATTTCCTGTTTTTCATCAGCCTTTCCGTTCGTCCTGTTGGGAATAACTGAGGAAACAAGGAGCATGCACACTTTCACTTTCACAGATTGTGGAATGAAATATTTGAATAAAGGCTTTAAAATCTGATCCTAAAGCAGAGCAGCTGTTTGTACTCGCTGACTTACATGGTATTTGTCATGAACTCAGTTACTTTCCTCTCAGAGTTAAAAGCTGCGTCCTGAAATCTGTCAGATCTGATAGTTTAACAGAGTCTCACAGGTGGAGACAGTTTTTTATACTTTTACATACATTTGAAGAGCTCAGGTGGGTCTCAGGAGTTTTACCAGGATCGCTGATTTGAGAGACTTGACCTGAGAAAATGAGCTCAGCTGATCTGAGCTCAGTGAACTGTCTGAATAATAAACCAGGGGCGGAGACCTGTCAATCACAGACAGGCCCGCCCACTTTAGCTACAATGTAGTTACATTTAGCTACATTGTAGCTACATTTAGCTACATTTAGCTATAATGTAATTACATTTAGCTACAATGGAACTACATTTAGCTACAATGTAGCTACATTTAGCTACATTGTAGCTACATTGCAGTTACATATAGCTACATTGTAGCTACATTTAGCTACATTGTAGCTAAATGTAGCAACATTGTAGCTAAATGTAGCTACAATTTACCTACAATTTAGCTACAATGTTGCTACATTTAGCTACAATGTAGTTCCATTGTAGCTAAATGTAATTACATTATAGCTAAATGTAGCTAAATGTAGCTACAATGTAGCTAAATGTAACTACATTTTCATCAGCAGATGCTTGCATGTTCAGTAAAAACATTTCAACAACAAGTTTATGATTAAAATGATCAATGAACTTCAGCCGTACGCCATGTAATGTACGTTTCATGTTGTACTCATGGTCCTTTGTTAGTCCAGTTTAGGATAATGTCTCTGACGTATGTATCATATCAAATATATTTCATATCAAAACAAGCCCACACCTGCAATTGTTTCAGATTTTCACTGGTGTTTCCTGTCAGCTGGTCAACCTCACTCAGGCGGACATCCATATCAGCCAACACATTTTCATCAGCAGATGCTTGCATGTTCAGTAAAAACATTTCAACAACAAGTTTATGATTAAAATGATCAATGAACTTCAGCCGTACGCCATGTAATGTACGTTTCATGTTGTACTCATCGTCCTTTGTTAGTCCAGTTTAGGATAATGTCTCTGACGTATGTATCATATCAAATATATTTCATATCAAAACAAGCCCACACCTGCAATTGTTTCAGATTTTCACTGGTGTTTCCTGTCAGCTGGTCAACCTCACTCAGGCGGACATCCATATCAGCCAACCAAACGACAAGTTCCTCCCTTTGTGCTTCAAATCCCTCCCACTCTGAGACAAGGAGCTGAAAGAGAGAGAAAAAAGTCAATTATAAAGAAGAGAGAAAAGTGAAACCCTCCTCAGAAGGTCTGACTCGCATACCTGCAGTTGACCTGTGATGGACTCCAGTTTGGCGTTCACGTCATCCCTCGCCGATGCCAGCAGCCGAGTCTGCAGGGTGCCCTGGAAGAGCTGAGTTAATGTTCGACTCCTCCTGGTCAGGCTCTCCAGCTGGATGAGCCGAGGTCTCCCCTCTCGCCGCTGCCTCTGAACACAGAAACACAAATTGCATCTGAAGCAGGAGGTGCAGATTTTTTTTGCTATTCTTTTCTAAATCCAGGCTAGATCACGTGGAGGTATTTGGAAAACTTTTTTGGCCAGCGGACGACTGTTGTCTTGCAGAAAGTCAAATCAATCAAACATATGCGATACACAATCAATTCACAAGAACACATTATAAAAAATAAGTCCAGTTCTTGCCTGATTTCAAATGAATTCTGCATCAAAACAGGGTAAAACGAGTGTTTGCAGCAAATGTGAGCACAAAGCCTCACTTTGTACAAGCCTGCTATTAAAGTTCTCCTCTATGCAGACGACTTTCCTGTTTTCAAGGCACAACTTGGATCTGCTATACGAATCTTATGGATACACACTAAATGAAACAATAGTGTGCATGACTCCAGATTCTGATCCCTCATCCTAATATGGTCCCAACATAGCAACAGCAATAAAGCAAATGTTGAGGCTTCAAAATACAAAGTCCATAAACCAATGGCTGACATGGGTTTTATCATAAGGGTGATAAATATACAGATTTCAGTCTGTCTTAGAGATTTGATGTTCATTTACCTGCAGATGCACTATACGTGCCTGCTCTGTGGTTTTCCACAACGTTTTCCACATCACTATTTAATACAGGAAGTAGGTGAACTAAAACAAGTCATCTTTCTTTGTGAGAGGACCATATTAATGAAACAAACCTCAATGACATCATAGGGATCCCTAAATATGCTCCTGCTGCTTCTCTTCCTCCTCATCCTAAGCTTCCTTCTCCTTGTCCTCGCCTTCCATCCAATTGTAATTCAACCTAATTGTGTTTCTCCCTCCTCTTCCTCATTTTGTTGGAGCTGTGAACACAATTAATGTGAATCTGGATTAATTTGTGCAAACAAGAAAAATCTACAGCTTTTTGGTCAGAGGTGCTCTTGTGATTTAAGCTGGGTAGAGTAGATTTATGTGTTGATGCTACCTGCTTCAGCTCTGGCTGCTGAGTGATATTTGCACCCTGGCTGGATTACAAACTTTAACCATGTGCTGAACTTTAGCCCAGCGTTGATACCTCTTGTTAGTATAACGACCTCTTCTTAGCTTGTATGTATGATGGTGGATAAATGAAATATACAAAGAAAAGACCGGAGCATAACTTGTCAACTAGTCCGAAAATAAGTTATACAGGAACAGTCAAAGACACACCTTCTCATGTCACATTTCTATTCATTTCTATATAATTAGAGTTATCTAATCTAATTATTCATTCAAAACACTTATGCATAGCTGTATTTTATACAGTTCATACAGAATTCAAAGTGCAGGTTCATGTGAGTATTTAATGTACGGCTCAGATCTACAGAGTTTCTAGAGCAGACACAGAGCTCACGTCACAACAGGCTTCAGGCGCCATTTTAGTGACTTTAACAATATATTAAATTTTAATTTCGGTCTAGCTGACATTAGGTTATGTACGCAGCACGCAATTGAACCACATATTTTAGAAGCCAAAGGTTCAAAATAGTTGGGAGCAGCTTCACTTAATTATAACAGTGGTTTTGTTAGGAAAACAGTTTCTGTATACCGGATACTAAATTGCGCTGACGTCAACGGCTAACGTATCTAGCTAATCGCTACTGTTAGCAACACATTAACAGCAAGCTACAATGACGAGTAACAAAAACAAAACAGTAATAAGGTTTTAATGAAAATGTTTTACCTTTTCCAACAGTCCCAGAATCCAGAGCTTCAAAGTCCAGCAGGTACTGAAGACTGTTATCCGTTTCGCTGTCACCGTCCGTGAGAAAGAGTTTTTTTTTCCCTGAAAGGTCAAGGCCCACCGCTCGCGCACTCTGTCTGCGCATGCGCATCCCAACGACTGAACCCCTCCGTCCGCTCCCGGGAGGTTATAGTATGACGTGTTCTGACGTCACTCTCTCTCTCCCTGTATTTATTTGGCTCGAAACACATATTAACAAATTGCTCAGTGATGAACAACTACTCAGATCATTTACCTAAGCAGTGTGCTTTGTCAAAACGAAGTGTGTGTTCATTACACTGACATTCTGTTCTGCAATTGTTATTTACTTGTATTTTATAATTTGACTTACATACTGCTGGGTGGTTTGTAAAGTTTACAATAACTAGTATTATCATTATGCTATATTTTCAAAAAATATATAATAATCTCAAAAGTAATGCCTTGGAGTAGAAAATAGTAATACTTTATTAACATTTAAAACTAAAGTACAGTATTTGAATGTGTGTATTGTGTCTACTGTTTGTTAACTCACCATATTCATAATGGGTTTGCAGGGTTAGGGGTGTGTGTGTGTGTGTGTGTGTGAGGGGGGGGGGGGGGGGGGGGGAGGTTAGGGTCTTTAGGCTTCCCCCCCCCACCCCTGCAACCAGTATATTTTTAAGCACACTTTTATTTGAATATTCAGTTTCCTACCATCTTCTCTTAAAGGGTAATTGCCAGGTAACCCGCCCTCCCCCTTCGCACACACATGCACACAAAGAAAACACACAGTATAATTCACAGCCTCGTTATAGTGAATAAATATTTATGCCATATACACCATCAAACTTTGATTGCTAAGGGTGAAGAACCTTTTGTTCTTTAAAGAACCATTTGTAATAGCTGAAGAACCATCCACAAAATAAAAAGGTTCTTTGACGTATGATGGTTCTTTAAAGAACCATGAAGACATCTGAAGAACCATTTAAGAACCATAATTTTTCTGAGTGTAGAGTAGCTTTGCATGATTCACAATTTTTAAAAATTGTCTTTGTCAGAAACAAGCTACTGTCTCGTTAAGGTCCCTAAAAGCCCACTTTCTCCTGATTGGCCTCTTTCTGGAAGCATCCAGAGCTTCTGAGCTAATGATTGAGGATAACACGGTGTGTATTTGAAACTGTCGATCACATTCTCCAATAACCAGACCTCGTTTTAAAAGTAGCTAAATTGTAGGTAAATTGTAGCTACATTTAGCTACAATGTAGCTACATTTAGCTACATTTAGCTACATTTAGCTCATGTTTATCAAAGAATCTGGAAAAATTGTGTATTTATGAACTTTACTCATAATTCAGCCGACAAAACTAAAAGAAATGAATCAATGTGAACCGAACGAGAGCTGCTACAGGACAGAGAAGTGCTGAACAGAGAATATGACAATAATATATCAATAATTTATCTCAATTACATCGCTGGAAGCCAAACTTGTTGTTTAAATTAAAATTCTAAACTCAAAGTTACAAAACGTCCAATTTACAGTGAACACCTCATCTGTATCTGACACAGGGCTGAAGATATACCACGGGCCTGAATGCAGCAGAGCTCTCATCAGGTAAGCACGGGAAGACACCTGGACTGTGTTTAATGTGGCGTCTGTATCGATGCTGCAGGAAACAGAGAAGAATCTGAAAGGGTCACAACAAACTCAGAAAAGGTTTCAATTTTTTATTCAACATCAGGAACCAGGAAGTCCAGGAAGAGCAAGTTCTAGTTCTGGGAAGCTCTTCCTCTGAGCAGGAGGAGCTAGTATCAAACAGATGCTCCAAGTTTCTCAGCTCAGTGAACTGACACAGATCTGCTCACCTCACAGGTTAACATGACGTCGACAAACAGATGCTGCGTTTGATGTTATTGATGCTTTTGGACCAACAAAACAGCTTTTTACACCTGCACTCAGAGCGATCTGATTGGTCAGTAGGTGATTTTGTTGATGCCTGGTCTTGAACGCGACCGTCTTCAGCGCAGGTTAGGCCTCGACAGCGAGTCGGCACAACGGTCTCCTGATAGGCGGGACTTCAGGACTTCTCAGCCTCTGTACGCCGCGCTGATGAGCTGATGAGCTGACACTCTGACGGCGGTTTCAGCAGAAACACTGAAATCTTAATAAATAGACTGTACGATGTGATGGGCGACCTGGTGCAGACATGAACTCCACCTGGTTCCTGTGAGCTGCAGGTAAACACGGTGGACAGGTGAGTGTGCTGTGCAGGTGCTAGCACTGATCATTATTAGGGAGCTTCAGCATAATTCAGATAAAAATTCACTCGCTTGTATTTCCTGTTTTTCATCAGCCTTTCCGTTCGTCCTGTTGGGAATAACTGAGGAAACAAGGAGCATGCACACTTTCACTTTCACAGATTGTGGAATGAAATATTTGAATAAAGGCTTTAAAATCTGATCCTAAAGCAGAGCAGCTGTTTGTACTCGCTGACTTACATGGTATTTGTCATGAACTCAGTTACTTTCCTCTCAGAGTTAAAAGCTGCGTCCTGAAATCTGTCAGATCTGATAGTTTAACAGAGTCTCACAGGTGGAGACAGTTTTTTATACTTTTACATACATTTGAAGAGCTCAGGTGGGTCTCAGGAGTTTTACCAGGATCGCTGATTTGAGAGACTTGACCTGAGAAAATGAGCTCAGCTGATCTGAGCTCAGTGAACTGTCTGAATAATAAACCAGGGGCGGAGACCTGTCAATCACAGACAGGCCCGCCCACTTTAGCTACAATGTAGTTACATTTAGCTACATTGTAGCTACATTTAGCTACATTTAGCTATAATGTAATTACATTTAGCTACAATGGAACTACATTTAGCTACAATGTAGCTACATTTAGCTACATTGTAGCTACATTGCAGTTACATATAGCTACATTGTAGCTACATTTAGCTACATTGTAGCTAAATGTAGCAACATTGTAGCTAAATGTAGCTACAATTTACCTACAATTTAGCTACAATGTTGCTACATTTAGCTACAATGTAGCTAAATGTAGCTACAATGTAGCTACAATGTAGCTATATGTAACTGCAATGTAGCTACAATGTAGCTAAATGTAGCTACATTGTAGCTAAATGTAGTTCCATTGTAGCTAAATGTAATTACATTATAGCTAAATGTAGCTAAATGTAGCTACAATGTAGCTAAATGTAACTACATTGTAGCTAAAGTGGGCGGGCCTGTCTGTGATTGACAGGTCTCCGCCCCTGGTTTATTATTCAGACAGTTCACTGAGCTCAGATCAGCTGAGCTCATTTTCTCAGGTCAAGTCTCTCAAATCAGCGATCCTGGTAAAACTCCTGAGACCCACCTGAGCTCTTCAAATGTATGTAAAAGTATAAAAAACTGTCTCCACCTGTGAGACTCTGTTAAACTATCAGATCTGACAGATTTCAGGACGCAGCTTTTAACTCTGAGAGGAAAGTAACTGAGTTCATGACAAATACCATGTAAGTCAGCGAGTACAAACAGCTGCTCTGCTTTAGGATCAGATTTTAAAGCCTTTATTCAAATATTTCATTCCACAATCTGTGAAAGTGAAAGTGTGCATGCTCCTTGTTTCCTCAGTTATTCCCAACAGGACGAACGGAAAGGCTGATGAAAAACAGGAAATACAAGCGAGTGAATTTTTATCTGAATTATGCTGAAGCTCCCTAATAATGATCAGTGCTAGCACCTGCACAGCACACTCACCTGTCCACCGTGTTTACCTGCAGCTCACAGGAACCAGGTGGAGTTCATGTCTGCACCAGGTCGCCCATCACATCGTACAGTCTATTTATTAAGGTTTCAGTGTTTCTGCTGAAACCGCCGTCAGAGCGTGGGCTCATCAGCGCAGCGTACAGAGGCTGAGAAGTCCTGAAGTCCCGCCTACCAGGAGACCGTTGTGCCGACTCGCTGTCGAGGCCTAACCTGCGCTGAAGACGGTCGCGTTCAAGACCAGGCATCAACAAAATCACCTACTGACCAATCAGATCGCTCCGAGTGCAGGTGTAAAAAGCTGTTTTGTTGGTCCAAAAGCACCAATAACATCAAACGCAGCATCTGTTTGTCGACATCATGTTAACCTGTGAGGTGAGCAGATCTGTGTCGGTTCACTGAGCTGAGAAACTTGGAGCATCTGTTTGATACTAGCTCCTCCTGCTCAGAGGAAGAGCTTCCCAGAACTAGAACTTGCTCTTCCTGGACTTCCTGGTTCCTGATGTTGAACAAAAAATTGAAACCTTTTCTGAGTTAGTTGTGACCCTTTCAGATTCTTCTCTGCTTCCTGCAGCATCGATACAGACGCCACATTAAACACAGTCCAGGTGTCTTCCTGTGCTTACCTGATGAGAGCTCTGCTGCATTCAGGCCCGTGGTATATCTTCAGCCCTGTGTCAGATACAGATGAGGTGTTCACTGTAAATTGGACGTTTTGTTACTTTGAGTTTAGAATTTTAATTTAAACAACAAGTTTGGCTTCCAGCGATGTAATTGAGATAAATTATTGATATATTATTGTCATATTCTCTGTTCAGCACTTCTCTGTCCTGTGGCAGCTCTCGTTCGGTTCACATTGATTCATTTCTTTTAGTTTTGTCGGCTGAATTATGAGTAAAGTTCATAAATACACAATTTTTCCAGATTCTTTCATAAACATGAGTTTTGCTGTAAGAAAGCAGCCCTGCTTCAGCAGCTGATGTGAGTCAGAAAGGTAAATCACAATAACATTTCTATAAAAATATGAGTTTGTAAAAGCCAGTATCAAGCTTGGATCTGAAAAAAGATTTTGTGGAGCGTTTAGGTGAGTTTGTGTTGCGTTAGAAGGTTCTTCACATTTATAAGCTGAAAAAGCTGCAAGTGTGGTTTCATTCATCCTGCTGCGAGAATGAACTCGGCTGACAAACGGCAGCGTTCGAGCTGCTGTTGTGCTGTCAGGCAGCAGGGGGCGACGTGGCGCTAGCCAGGACCATCCCGGCGCGAGAACAGATCCACACTCACTCCCCTGTCTGCATTGCATTCCAAATTTATTGTTGTATCGTACATACAACACCTGATAGAAATGTAAGAACACCTGTAAAGCACGAGCTTAGTGTGTAAACAACGATATCGTATAGAAAGCCACATTCGTACATTCAGTCGTGCATAAAAGAAGACCAACAACAGCGTAAACAGGAGAGTCTGGAACACGAGCCGTCCCTGAAGGTCTCACTTCCATTAGAAAACAGGCAGGCGGAGTATAGAGATATAAAGAAGTATATCAACATATTGCATCATGCAACAACGAGGAAGAACCACTTGTATTGATATATCGTCATCATCATCAGTCGACGGGATGCATTTTGTTTGTCACAGTCTTACTGGAGAGTGCAATAGAAGTGTGATCCGTGCGTTATGACTCATCAGAGGAATGACATGAAGGAAACTGATTTTATCCCACACAGTTTTCATGATGAACCTGCTCTGGTTAGCGTCTTTAAACGATGTCAGGCACTCTGGTTTTTCCCCCTCACAGCTGGAGCTCCCCTGCAGCGTTAAAGGGGACCTATTATTGTCACATTATGCTCAGCTTTACATTTTTATTCTAGAGTAGCTTTGCATGATTCACAGTTTTTAAAAATTGTCTTTGTCAGAAACAAGCTACTGTCTCGTTAAGGTCCCCCTCCCTAAAAGCCCACTTTCTCCTGATTGGCCTCTTTCTGGAAGCATCCAGAGATTCTGAGCTAATGATTGAGGATTACACGGTGTGTATTTGAAACTGTCGATCACATTCTCCGGTAACCAGACCTCGTTTTAAAAGCAGCGCCGTGTGTACCAAATGAGGCTACCAAATGTAGCTACATTGTAGCTAAATGTAGCTAAATGTAGCTACACTGTAACAAAAGTCAGTAAAATATACAGCAAAACACCGTCAAATTCCAACGGTAATGGAGCGTAAAACCAAAAACTTCCTTTTACCATATTAATAGATTGAATAACCGTTAATTGTGAGACTGGATAAAACTTTGTTTTTTACTGTAATAAAATGTTGAAATTATAAATATTTTCTGTGAAAACAAAGAAATATGCATACATTTTACAATTAAATATTGTAATGTTGAAAATGTCTGAACAACTTAGATTTTACGGTATTATTTGAGTAAAACTACATCTTTTGGGGTTGTGCACATTGGAATTCACAGTATAAAGCTGTAGATTTTTAAGCAAACAAAAACATTCATTTTTACAGAAGCAAGATGTTAAAAAATAGGGTCCACCGTAATAATACAACCAGTAAATACCATTTAAAAAAAAAAAAAAAAAAGCAAATATCAGCAGTGAAAGACAATAAAATTGATAGTATTTTTTTATTTTATTTTAAAATTCAGATACTGATATACAGATTAAAAGTTAGGCCTGCAGTATATCATTGTTAACCTTCTGATAAAAAAAAAATCAACAGCAAAAGAAGATGTTAAAAATAAATTTCATGGTTGTGAATAAAATTGATTTCAATAATCTTTTTTAATTATTATTTTAAAACAACTTTATGTTGTTGTGTTTCACGCCATATTATCAGACCACCTTAAGTGGGTCCGCCTTAAATTTTGAGTTTGTGTGATCGCTGTTGATTGGTAGCTAAACTGCTGGTAAACTGTGTACAGACGTTTTACGTTCGAATTGCAGAGAAAAAAAAATTCTGGTAGCAACATTGTGCAGTATGAGCGAACCATTTCACCAAAAAAAGGGGGAGCAAGGCAAGACGTGGCTGCAGGTGACTTCTGATCAAATTCGAACCTCCTCCTAAAGAAACAAAGAGCGACGTTACATTGCGGGATGACGTCACCTGAAAATGACCAATAGCGCGGCGCTGCTGAGCTGTGTGCCAACCGCTCTTTTTTTCATGCAGGAGACTCAAGTTGGCTTCGCTAACTGACACAGTTTTGAACTCTTATATTAGCGCCATTTATTGCTGCTTGGACCACAGCATCTTCAGAATTTGTAGACATCCTGGCAGCTTACAATTAGTTCGAGGTGAGGTGAGTACATGCACCTTCAAGTTATCTCTGTTATAAAAATCCACCAGCCCAGCGTTTATAGATAATTTTAGCAGTTCGTTTTTTATGAGTGAGGTTGTGAATTTATTTAGCATTTGTGAGTTGAGTTAGCATTACTGTCGCGAGGGAAGCATTGCTCTGGATTAGTTTCTGTGTTTGGCGTGCTTAATTCGCTAGGGAGGAATTACCAAAGTACATGGAGTTATGTTAACCTGTAATTTCTGTGGTAAGGTAGTTCAGTCATCAAGGGGCTACGTGCTTCATTGTAAACTGCATCGGAATGAGCCACGTTGTTTCTTTCGGTGTATTGAAGCAGGCTGCAAGCAGACATACACCAGGTATGGCGCGTTTAAGGCTCATTTTTACCGAAGACACTCTGCCCCCACCCATGTCACTGGTGTGGCGGTGGTTTCTTCGTTTACATGTGCAATGGCGATGTGTGAACGTCAGTGTCAGAACTCTAAAGAGTTAATAGCTCAACTGAAGAGCCATATTGTGGAAGGACACGTGGTCACTTGTCCAGTAAGAGGATGCACAAATACCTTTAGAGTTAAATCATCTTTTACTGCTCACATGTCACGTAAACACAGTTTTCAGACAGCAGCATTGGTGATTTATATAGAGAGTCTGCATGTCAATCATCATCTGTTCCAATCACATCCGATGACTTTGTACCCTTGATTTCCGAGCCTGCTGCACAGTCTATTACAGATGAAGATAACATGGAAATGCCCCCTGAATTCTGTGATCTTTTTCTGAGAAATGTTTCACTATTCTACTTAATTTAAGATGGCGGCGCGCACAGACGCAGAGGCTCACTGCTCCTCACGTTCGGTGTTTTGTTTTTTACTTTTTCTACGTGTATCTGTGTGGATGTGTGTGTTTTTTATTATTATACATCGAGTAGAGTCCACCTACAGTCGTCAGGACCTTCTGAGTTTGGGATTACGCTGTGCAAGGAGCATTACATCGGACTACCACCACTTTCACGGCATTCCGGAGGACATAATAAGAGCTCCAGGGTCTCCGTGGTTGGTTCTTCCCAGCGGCAAGACAAAGAGGAAACGTAAACAAAGGAGGCAAAAGCGTGGCTGCAGGGCGGGCCCACTAGCTCGGCTAAAGAAACAGCCATTTAAGCCACCGCTTCCGAGTATTTTCCTCTCCAACGTCAGGTCCATAACCAACAAAATCGACGAACTGAGATTACAAATTGCAGTCAATAAGTGTGTACGGGACAGCAGCATAATATTACTCACAGAGACTTGGCTGCAGCCATCAATTCCGGACTCGGCTATTGAGCTAGCAGGCCGCACGGTCCACCGTCACGACAGGAATGGCCACTCCGGTAAGATCAAAGGAGGGGGTTTATGCATCTACACCAATGACAGCTGGTGCAAAAACACAAAGACTGTAGACAGCCACTGTTCCCCGGATTTGGAATATTTGACTGTGAAGTGCAGACCCGTCTACATACCTCGCGAGTTTACTGTTGTCATGGTAACGGCCGTGTATGTACCACCCGATGCTAATGCTAACTCGGCCATGGAGGAGCTGCACAAGACAATAAGCAACCAGCATAACTCCCATCCAAACGCAGTGCACATTATAGCTGGGGACTTCAACCATGCTGATTTAAGGTCAGTATTCCCCAGATTTGAACAGCATATTAAATGTGCAACGAGGGGGAAAAACACATTGGATAAAGCCTACAGCAACATCCAAAAAGGCTACAGAGCAACCCCTCTACCACATCTAGGTTTGTCAGACCACATGTCCATGCTGTTGATCCCTGCATACACTCCCATTAGGAGAAGAGCCCCCCCAGTCACAAAAACTGTGAAAACCTGGCCAGAAGGTGCATCACATCAGCTGCAGGACTGTTTTGAAAACACGGACTGGAGCGTGTTCGAACATCAGGACCTTGAAGAGCACACAACATCAGTGCTCTCATATATTAACTTCTGTGTCAACAGTGTCACTGTGGACAAACGTCTCCGAGTGTATTCCAACCAGAAACCCTGGATGACTAAAGAGGTCCAGGTCCTGCAGATCTGAGTTGAAAAGAGGCATCAGAGAGGCCAAGGCAGTGTACAAGAGAAGGATCGAAGACCACTTCAGCACCAAAAACTCAGGACAGGTATGGCAGGGAGTTCAGCACTTAACCAACTACAAACCTGGCAATACCACGTTGACTGAGGGTAACGCGGAGCTTGCGGAGGAGCTGAACCACTTCTTCGCACGCTTTGAGGTGAAGGGACCAGAGGCAGCAGCAGCAAAAACATCGGACAGCAGCAGCAGCCCAAGCCTCATAGTGCAGGAATATGAGGTGAGGCGCACACTGAGGGCAGTGAACCCCAGGAAGGCCGCCGGACCAGATGGGGTAACCGCAAAGGTCCTAAAAGAGTGTGCAGACCAGCTGGCTGGGGTCTTCACTAAGATCTTCAACACTTCACTGTCCCAGTCCTGCATCCCGCCGTGCCTAAAGTCAGCCACAATTGTCCCACTGCCAAAGCATACTAACATTAGCAGCCTCAACGACTACCGACCAGCTGCTCTAACACCTGTTATAATGAAGTGCTTCGAGAAACTGGTCCGACGTCACATCATGTCCTGCTTGCCACTAGGGCTGCCACAAACGATTATTTTGATAGTCGACTAGTCACCGATTAATTTTGCGATTAGTCGACTAATCAGATCATCATCCATTGGACGTAAAACTACAGCTTATTGCACCAGCAGCATCTGCTCTTATATAACTATCATTAGCTTACAGCTTTAAGTGTTTAAGGTGCTAACTAACAATAAAGACAAGATGATAGTTTCTTAAATTTTAATGAAATTTGCAGATTGTTTAGGTGAAGTTTAATAAACTCAGCTGTCTGCTCCTTGATATCTAACATATAACGGGACACCGGAGTAAATTCTGGAGCATCTCACACTTCTGATAATCAGCTGTCTGCCTGACGTTTATTCAGCTGTGTAAAAACTATAACTTTGATCTCAGCCAAACCGATTTACTCAGGAACAAATAAAATACTAAAAAAAGCCAAACAATAAAATATTTAAGTTATCTAAGTGACTCATATATGTTTAACCTGAGTAGCGAAAGACGGAGGTGGGTTTGAAGCCGGGAGTCCGGTGTTCTCACGGCTCTAGTGAGCCTTGCCCCGGCTAGCTATTGAGCTAGTGGGTAACAGACAAAACGTCGGAGCGCTTTTGAAAATATGTGGTGTCTTGATAAACTGAGCAGATATTTGAGGTTTACACAGCTACATTCTCGCCTGAAAATATGTTAAACGTTTATTTTGTGACCCAGAAAGAATAATAAGAGTAACATTAAAACTAACTAGCTGCCGCCATTGTTGGAAACTGAGCTGGGCTGAGCTATGAATTCTGGGACACAGCTACTTCTTCTTCTTCGGGGTTTAACGGCAGCTGGCATCCTTGTACATGCAGTGCTGCCACCTTCTGTTTCAGTCCGTTATTACACTCTTAAATTCTACTACTTATTCCTGCGTCTTTTGTGATCTTACAAAGCTTCAAACGATGCGTCGACTATTAAATTAGTCGTCGACGATTTTGATAGTCGACGTAATCGTGACTAGTTGACTAATCGTGGCAGCCCTACTTGCCACCCACACTCGACCCGCTCCAGTTCGCATACAGAGCTAACAGATCAACTGAAGATGCCATCGCTACAACGCTCCACACCACCATCTCTCACCTGGAAGTGCAGGGCCGTTACGCCAGGCTGCTCTTTGTTGACTTTAGCTCTGCTTTCAATACGATACTCCCGGACAGACTAATAGTTAAACTGCTGGAAATTGGACTTCCTTCTACCACCTGCCGCTGGATCAGAGACTTCCTCTCAGACCGTGTACAGAGAGTTAGAGTGGGGTCTCATCTTTCCTCAGCCCTCAGCCTCAACACCGGCTCTCCACAAGGCTGTGTACTGAGTCCCCTACTGTACACTCTGTACACACATGACTGTGTTAGTTCCCACCCAGACAACACAGTCATCAAGTTTACAGATGATACCACCGTGGTGGGGCTCATCTCAGGGGGAGATGAGACGGCGTACAGAGCTGAAGTTCAGAGGCTGTCAGATTGGTGTGCAGATAACAACCTGGACCTCAATACCACCAAGACAAAAGAACTGGTAGTTGACTTCAGAAGGAGGAAGTCCGAGCTGCAGCCTGTCAGCATCAACGGGGAGTGCGTGGAAAGGGTCTCCAGTTTCAAGTTTCTGGGTGTGCACATAGACACAGACCTCCAATGGAGCTCTAACACCTCTGCGGTCTTAAAGAAGGCCCAACAGCGTCTCCACTTTCTGAGAATCCTCAGAAAAATGGACCTGAAGAAGGAGCTGCTGACCGTCTTCTACCGCTGCTCCATTGAAAGTGTGCTGACATATTGCATCGGTGTGTGGTTCTCCAGCTGCACCACAGCACACAGAAAGACACTCCAGAGGGTCATCAATATGGCCCAAAAAATCATTGGACATCCTCTTCCCTCCCTGAAGGACCTGTACAGCACTCGCTGTCTCAAGAGGGCATGCAGCATCCTACGGGACTGCACACACCCAGGACACCGGGTGTTTAAGCTGCTGCTGTCTGGCAGGAGGTTCAGGCTGCTGAGGTCCTGAACAAATAGACTCAAGGACAGCTTTTACAACAGGGCAATAGCCCTGATCAATGCTAACAGCTGACCTGACTGGATACCTCCCTGGACTTTTTTAGGGGGGAGGTAACAATGTTTAAAACAATAACAATAATATTTATATTTATAACAAGGTGCAATAATAATTAATGTGCAATAATAACAGTGTGCATAACACATACACTTATTCTTCTTTTTTATACTAAGTTAATATACTGTGTTGTGTTGTTTGTTGCGTTGTGATGTGTCATATCGTGTCGTGTTGTGTTATATGTAGTGCCGACGTAGGACAGTTTTTCCAATTTCATTGTACTACTGTACTATGTATGACTGTGCAATGACAATAAAGAGTTATCTTATCTTAAAATTGCAGGGTCAGTTTCTACTGCCTGCTTCAACCATACAGAACATTGTGGAGGAAATGCAGAACATACATGAGTTGGGACAGACATACAGTTTGGGTAAACTTGCATCACTGTTAAAAGATGACACATCATTATCAGAGGAGGACATCAACAAAGTCTGCGAGTCTGTCAAAAGCTATGATCTTTTTTCTGCATGTCATACCGGGCCATTGAGGACAGTGCACTCCAGAGCTCAGACCTTTAAAAAAGCCTTCAACTATGTGGAACCAAAGAAAATATTTTTAGGGAGAGATGAAAACAGAAAAGATAGGTTTGCCTATTATGTGCCTTTAAGAGAGACTTTGAGATGTCTGCTAGAGTCTGATCTGTGGCAGAAATCAGAAGAGCCCTCTACTGAGCCTCCTGCTGATGTTCTGTGTGACATAAGTGATAGTAAGCTGTTTAAATCAAATGATTTTTTTTGGTCAAAATCCATCATGTCTCAAGCTAGTACTCTACCAGGATGCCTTTGAAGTCGTTAACCCTTTAGGCTCTGCAAGGACAAAACACAAGGTATTAGCTGTATATGCATCAGTGGCAAACTTGCCACTTCATGTGCGCTCAGACACAGATCACATGTCTCTTGTCTTACTGTGCAGGGAGAAAGATTTTAAAGAGTTTGGTCATGCTAATGTGTTCTCTGAATTACTGGCAGACTTGAAAGAATTGGAGGACAGTGGGATTGTTGCATCAGATGAAACTAGAGTCAAAGGAACTTTGTTTTGCATTGCTGGTGATAATCTGGGTTCTCACAGTATTGGTGGCTTCACTGAAAACTTTAGTTCTTCAAAGTACTTCTGCAGGTACTGCCTGATAACGAAATCTGAATTTCAGGGTGCTGACCCAAATCTGTGTGGACCAGAACGTACCAAAGAGAACTACAACTCTGCTGTTGATCGCCTCCAGATTGACAATACACCAGACGTCGAAGGAGTGAAGTTCAGGTCAGTGTTCAATTCACTGAAATACTTCAACGTTTGTATGCCAGGCTTGCCACCATGTCTAGGTCATGATATCTTTGAGGGAGTTTTGGCTTATGATGTGGCACTGTATCTGAAATACTTCATAAAGAAAAAAGCATGGTTCACTTACTCCACTCTGAACCGACGCATCAAACAGTTTAGTTACCATGCCTCTGATGCTTCTACAAAGCCATCTGAGGTCAGTCCTCAAGCAGCTAAACTCTCAGGACAGGCTGTACAGAACTGGAACTCCCTCCGATTGCTGCCTCTCATAGTTGGTGACATAGTGACAGACCCCACAGATGATGTGTGGAACTTAACTCTGCAGCTGAAAGATATTGTAGACATGGTGTGTGCTCAGAAAATTTCAGTGGCTCAGGTAGCATATCTTGATATTCTTATTCAAGGATATTTAGAGTCAAGAAAAGCTCTGTTCCCAGAATGCAACCTGAGACCAAAACACCATTTTCTACGCCATTACCCAGCACTGATTCTGAAATTTGGCCCACTGATAAGATTATGGACAATGCGCTTTGAAAGTAAGCACAGTTATTTCAAGAGGTGTGCCAGAAATCTGAAAAATTTCAAAAACCTCTGCCATACACTCTCTGAAAGACATCAGAAGTTTCAAGCCTATCTTGCAGCAGGGTCATTGTGTCAATCTGTCTTGAAAGTCAAAGATGGTTCTCCATTTTCCTCAGTGCTGTACAGTAAAGCCATTCAAGAAGCAGTTCAAATGTTTGACTTTACTGAAACCAATACAAAGGTCACAGTAGAAATGATGTACAAGGGAACACAGTACAAGAAAGGACACTTCCTTGTCACAGGGGGCTCTGACTCTGTTGAGTTTGGTGAAGTAGTTCTCATTTTGATTAAGAATGACAGTGTTTATTTTCTGGTGTCGGTGCACGTGACAGAATACCATTCTCAGTATCATCTGCACTCAGTGAGAAAGGAAAAAGAAAAGATGCAGTGTGTGAACATCATTGACTTAATTGATTTCTATCCATTAACATCTTACATGAAGTATGGGTACCAAATGGTTCCATTGAAACACAGTGTGCTGTCACAATAATGGTGCTGTTAGTTTGGTACTTACGAAACACTGTATAAAAGTGTAGTATCAAGCAAGATCAGCTTCATATTTTAAGACCAAAGGTACCACTTGGTGTAAATTGACCTTTATTCACATTCTTTTATCAGACGTCTCGGAAATGGGGGACAGCATAAGGAGTTCCATTACTAAGGTGCTGCCGGACCTGTCTGCCTTAATCCTTGAAATTGTACTGGAGGCACTACAATCATTAGGAGTGGAGACATCTGAGGACTTGCAGTTCATCAGTGAGACTGATCTGAACTCTGTCCTGAGACCAGTTCAGGCAAGAAAACTGCTGGCTGCCTGGAAACAAACCAGTAAGTATTATGATTTCATTGCACAATAGCCATGAAGGGCTTTCTGTTTTTTCTATTATGCTTTGGCCAAGGTCCAAAAAGTACAATTAATCTATTGTTTGTGATATTGTTTTACAGCACCAAATATGGAAATTTCAAGCCAGGCCAGCATATCGTCTCCATCTTCTTGCTCCTCATTTTCTGCCTCCCCCTCACCCAGGCCAATATATTCTCTAGACTGGGTAGATAACTTTAGAATTCCAAGTGAAGATTTTCCAGAAGACTTGATCCAGTGTCTTCAGAGAGAGAAAAGACCAAAGCCTCGATTGCGGAGGGAGATGATCCGCATCATTGTGAAGGAGATGATGAAATTGCAAAAAAACTGGTTGCGATGTATCCCAAGTCACTGCAGGATGTCATAGAGGGGGATGTGGTAGGACAGGGGTACCACTCTTTGGTAAAACAGATTCAGGCACGAATTGAAAATGTGAAGAGGTCTACTTCACCAGTGTTACAGAAGCGCAAACAGGGAGGATCAGATGACACCGATGAAGTGACGCCTGAAAAGCGAGCATCTGTTCAAGACACATATGGCTGCATAAAGTGGGACATGAAGTTTTTGCCAGTCAGTGAGACACTGGAAACCCAGCAGGAGAAGAAGGAACGTATGAAGATTCTCAGTGAACAGACAAGCTTCAGTCACGAAGAAGTAAAAACTCTAATGAAATGCACCTACTACTCTCAGCGCAAAGCAATAAACAGCGGAGCAGACATGCAAACCCTCAAAGAAGAGTGGCCTTTTTTGTTTCAGGCGATTGGAATGACAGTCCATTTTGAAGAACTTACTGGGGTACCGCTGAAAGAGACTTTCCTCACCAGTCTGGAAAAGAAGGGAAAACGGCTTCTGGACTTTCTGAAAACCACTTGTGCAGACAAGAGCAAGCATGTCTTGGAGGCTGTCATAAAGCTTCGAATGCAGAGGGGACAGCTGAAGGGCTGCTCAGAAGACGTGAAAGATATGATGCTCCTCCTCCTCTCCTATTTCGATGAAAAAGAGGAGACCCTCTTCCACTATGTTGATGAAACATGTCTGGCAAAAGAAGTCCAAGTGGAAAGCCTGCCTGTGATCATTGTTTGTGGTGAGTTGAAAATCAGTACAGTGTGCACAGAACCTAAGCTAATGCAAGGATACGCTATATTAAATGTCTGCACTTTCACTATTTTAAGACACATTTGAATGGTAAAGGGGGTTTTACAGTTAATTCTTTTACACTTGTATTTCATTCCAAGGATCCTCCTGCTTTGCATCGAGACTGTTCATGCTCAGCATTGACCACAAAGTTGTAAATGACCAAATAACTGACTTCATCTCTGCAATCTGTCTGATGCTTGGTAGCTACTACTGCCTGAACATCCACTATCCCCTGGAACTTGGCTCCACACTTGAATTTCTTCAGAGGTAATTCTTTTACTTTTCCCTTGCCTTTCCCTTTCTTTTTTTTTTTCATTGTATAGTGTTTTATTATGGATTATTGTGTTTATCAAGGTGTTTCTTCAACATTAACCCAGAGAAGGGAACAAAAGTTGAAAAAACTAAGAAGAAGACACTGCATGTGAACCCAAGAGTACTCACCCTCATCGCCGATCTCTCTGATCACGAGTGGCGAGAGACCGTTTAAAGACATTTTGAACAGATCGGTACAGTCAGCTTAACTGTACCTTGACTGGGAACTACTGTGTTTTTTATGTTTTCAGTTATCCCAGCTGATATTGAGGACTGTGCTCTTACCTGATTTCTGTTATCACAGGCGTGCTTTTCAGATGTTTTGACCATATATCTTTAAACAATCCCTCTAACTAGGGATTGTTACTGAGAACTGTACTTTTGATGTTTCAGAGATGTTCTATATTCTATACAACAGAGTTTAAACTATTTGAATTTTGTATTGCCCTAATTAGCAAACAAGTTAAGTGTTGCACTGAACTGTTAACATTGAAATTTAAACAGCACTGTCTGTTACAAACATTACTTGACTTTAACTGTTATTATAGCATTTTGTAGCTGTACGTTTCTGCAAAAGTGATGTCACAAGCTTATGTGCTTGTTCAAATTCATGTTTTCCTGACAATGGTTAATATACATTTGTTAGTTGACTTTAAGTGTAGAGCTTAAGCAGTTTTGGCTTTCTTCTTTTCATAATGCCAGGAGAAGCTTTAGATGCTTGTTTTGCCTTTATTTGTTTAAAGCAATATATTTGACTAGCAGCAAGTGTGTGGAGGTCAAAATATGTTCAAGACAATAAAAATGTCAGTGAAGGACATCTGAAATTTTGTTGCAGTGGTTTTCTGATGCATGTGTTTTAAGGTTTAAGGGTGGTGGCACAGCTAAGACCCAAGAGTCTCTTTCAAGGTTAGTAAAGTAAACAGATTCAAGAAGATATTTTACACATTTCTTTGTTGTCTGTCTCTAAATCTTATTTTGTCTTTATTATGATTAAAAAGGTTTGTTTTGTTCCTGCCCTTTTCAGACACTGAATTTGAGCAGAAACCTGTGACTCTCAGGAAATGGTGAGATTTCAGGTCATAATCTTTTTTTTCTTTTTTTTCCCCATTAAATTCATTTTCCTTTTTCCCTTTACAATATTGCTGTTTTGTTTTTGTAAACAGCATCAAATGAGAGGGACAGATGAAACAGTTTCAAGACAATGGCAGGAAAAACATGCTGAAGATTGAAACAAACCTTGGCTGGAAATATTTGGTATGTGTTTTACCTTAAATCAAATTGTTGAAAAACATTCAGCTACACTGCAACACAGGGAAACTTGATTTGCACTTATTTTGTTACTTTAATTTCTTGTCTCATTATTTTTGTCAGTTATTATTGTTTATGGTGTATGCCCTTCTTGTTTTCTTTCTGAATGCAGAAGGTATCTAGACAGTCCACAATGAAAGCTTCGTTGCACCCCATGAGTCTTCTGGCAGAAATGATGGCGCCTGTATTCTTTGGTTTCCCTAAACATCACACCCTGCCTGTTTATACGAGGCTCTTCAATTAAGTCTGCACCCAAAGATTCAATAAGAGGTAAGCAGTGGTATTATTCAAGTTTTGCTAAAGAAAGATGGACAGGAGACACTAATCTTAATCAGCCGAGCTCAGGTTCATGTCCAGGTGAGCAGTTTCATACGCTATAAAATGTAGATTGAATGATAGGTCTCATCACCATGCATTCAGCCATTAACTTCAAGTTCTATGATAAATCAATAGGAAACTGAAATACGTTTTCCAACAAATTATGATTGTGATTAGGGCTGCGTTGTCTATGTATCACTTTTACATAAGTAGATTTAAAGGATAACTATTGCCAAAACGCAACCTGGGCTGTTTTTTTTTTTTTTTTTTTTTTTTTTTACTGTATCGATTTTGATGCGCTCAAATTTATGCCCCGGCCCCCTAGTATTCCCATTCACTGGCTATTGACCACAAAACAAAATCACGGTCAGTCTCAAAAACGGCTCGTTTGTCATAATTATGCTTTTAGATGTATGTTTGTCTCGTTTACAGTAAAAAAAAAAAAAAAAAAAACAGCCCAGGTTGCATTTTGACAATAGCTATCCTTTAAGAACTGTATATTTTACACTTAAGAAATCATTTATCATTAGATCTGTTTTTGGCAGCACGTTTTGTTCATTTCTGTGCATTTTGCTCAAGCACTGATCAAACTTTGTCCATTTTTTGCTGCAGAGGGGATCCTGCCAGTCCAAAGTGAACTCCTGATGGACATTGAAGTACTCCTGCAGAGCTTGTATCTTCGACACCATGCGCATTAGAAACTCCACTGAGTCCTTTCCTTCACCAAGGCAGGACCCAGTGACTCATTACTGTTGATAGGTCAGGGGCAGGTAATATTTTGTTTCATGTTTATTCATTCCTCCATGGATTACCAGCCATATATATGGACACATGCTGTATTCTCAAGATCTATGCTGTTTTGTAGGAATAGAGAAAATGATATGTTTAGTCTGTTTTCAAATGGTATGTCAAATTTTCTCATTGTTTATCAGTAATATTCACTACCTTGGTTATATATGAGCATCTTTAGATTTTTCTATATTTAGCGGTTGCAAATGTAAAATGTACGGTAAACCATTTATGTTCCTCATATTGTACTGTATTTTTAGCGGTAAAATACCGGCATCTGTGGTTGCCAGGAATTTACCGTAAAATGTATCTGGTCAAAATAAAATGCTGTAATTTGTTATACAATTTCACTGTGTTTTTTACTGTCAAAGGTTTTAATAAGGTTTAACATATTTCTGTTATTTTTACAGTTATTTACAATAATAGGGTCTATCCTATTACTGTTAAATTAACAACAAATTACTGTAAATATTATTATATTATAACTTTTTTTTTACTGCAAATATCCGTAAAAAGCTATGGAAAGTTCAGATCAGCTGAGCTCATTTTCTCAGGTCAAGTCTCTCAAATCAGCGATCCTGGTAAAACTCCTGAGACCCACCTGAGCTCTTCAAATGTATGTAAAAGTATAAAAAACTGTCTCCACCTGTGAGACTCTGTTAAACTATCAGATCTGACAGATTTCAGGACGCAGCTTTTAACTCTGAGAGGAAAGTAACTGAGTTCATGACAAATACCATGTAAGTCAGCGAGTACAAACAGCTGCTCTGCTTTAGGATCAGATTTTAAAGCCTTTATTCAAATATTTCATTCCACAATCTGTGAAAGTGAAAGTGTGCATGCTCCTTGTTTCCTCAGTTATTCCCAACAGGACGAACGGAAAGGCTGATGAAAAACAGGAAATACAAGCGAGTGAATTTTTATCTGAATTATGCTGAAGCTCCCTAATAATGATCAGTGCTAGCACCTGCACAGCACACTCACCTGTCCACCGTGTTTACCTGCAGCTCACAGGAACCAGGTGGAGTTCATGTCTGCACCAGGTCGCCCATCACATCGTACAGTCTATTTATTAAGGTTTCAGTGTTTCTGCTGAAACCGCCGTCAGAGCGTGGGCTCATCAGCTCATCAGCGCGGCGTACAGAGGCTGAGAAGTCCTGAAGTCCCGCCTACCAGGAGACCGTTGTGCCGACTCGCTGTCGAGGCCCAACCTGCGCTGAAGACGGTCGCGTTCAAGACCAGGCATCAACAAAATCACCTACTGACCAATCAGATCGCTCTGAGTGCAGGTGTAAAAAGCTGTTTTGTTGGTCCAAAAGCATCAATAACATCAAACGCAGCATCTGTTTGTCGACGTCATGTTAACCTGTGAGGTGAGCAGATCTGTGTCAGTTCACTGAGCTGAGAAACTTGGAGCATCTGTTTGATACTAGCTCCTCCTGCTCAGAGGAAGAGCTTCCCAGAACTAGAACTTGCTCTTCCTGGACTTCCTGGTTCCTGATGTTGAACAAAAAATTGAAACCTTTTCTGAGTTAGTTGTGACCCTTTCAGATTCTTCTCTGCTTCCTGCAGCATCGATACAGACGCCACATTAAACACAGTCCAGGTGTCTTCCCGTGCTTACCTGATGAGAGCTCTGCTGCATTCAAGGCCCGTGGTATATCTTCAGCCCTGTGTCAGATACAGATGAGGTGTTCACTGTAAATTGGACGTTTTGTTACTTTGAGTTTAGAATTTTGATTTAAACAACAAGTTTGGCTTCCAGCGATGTAATTGAGATAAATTATTGATATATTATTGTCATATTCTCTGTTCAGCACTTCTCTGTCCTGTGGCAGCTCTCGTTCGGTTCACATTGATTCATTTCTTTTAGTTTTGTCGCCTGAATTATGAGTAAAGTTCATAAATACACAATTTTTCCAGATTCTTTGATAAACATGAGCTAAATGTAGCTACAATGTAGCTACATTTAGCTACATTGTAGCTAAATGTAGCTACATTTATTAAATTAAAAAAAACATTAAAGACTAAAGGTCAAGGTTAAGTGTAATATGTAGCTCTGAATGCTATAAGCTCCCATAACAGAATTGTATGAACACCAGTGTGGACAGAGTGAAATACTAACAGGACACTGTCTTATTGTGATTACTAATTGCATGTGGTTGGAAATTAATTTTGATATGAAAAAAGAAAAATTAAAATGATAAAGTTTTTTTCTCTTGGAGGCGAAATCTCCTCCAGAGAGTGATGGGAGACTTATGGCATTGGGGCTATTAATATTTAGAAATATGAGTGACATTGTAGGTTGTAGTGTGTATTTTAACCATACCTCCTTGGAGATCACTGGAGATTGTGGGATTAAGATAGTTGGGGTGATGGTTTTAAATTAACAATGCATAAAAAAGGAGGTACAAGAGAAGCCGAAGAAGAAGAGGAGGATGCCTTTGAGAAGAAGAGGAGCCAAAAGGGGAAGTAGGATGTTGCAGCCGATACCTAGGACCGTGCAATAAAGTTTCAGATGAAATAAACTGAGCCAAAACTCTAAATACCTAACCAGCCTGTGCCAGGAATCTGTGTCTGTCATCCTCCCTGCAACGAACTAAAAAGTCTTTTCATAAAAAGACAACCTAGCTCTCTTCTAGAATATGAACTGCACCTCCTCAGGCTATAATGGGGAGTTCTAAAGAGGTTGAATTGGATTTTGGAAAGATGTAAAAATCTAAACTTAACCTTTTTGTCTAGTTATATCCTCAGAACTTGTGAATAAATTGGAAGATGACCCTACCCAGGCCACATGACCCTAAACTTAACCTCTTTGGGGAAGTGATAAAGGTTGGGGATAAAAACTTGGAGGAGAAGCAGCCCTGTTTTGGGAGGCCTAAAACTTAAAAACTTAAACATCCTGGCTATTATGGCCCTCAGAGCTTAAAAGGCAATTATTAAGCCCCTGGGTCAATAACCCTTATTGTCTATATTAAAATCTATAAGATATACCCCTGGTCTTGTATAGGGGCAAGGATAAGGGTCAGTTTAGGGATCATAACGCCTAACTGAGGAGGGAAACTGCAAATGACACATAAGTGATTTCTGGTTTTGTTTGTGTGGTTTTGGATCTCTGCTGGGTTCTTTGGGTGGGTGTCTTCCCCCGACCACTCGTTAAGGATTAAAATTATTGTTATTAGTTGTATCCTTGTACTATATAGAGAGATGAGGGGGAAGTATTGTTTTTTCCGGAGGTACTGGAATGCACCATATTGAAATCTCCCCCTTTTTTGAATGGAAAGGTCCCCGTTCCAGCTAACTATTATTTGATATAATGTTTTAATTTTTCAATTCTTAAATTAAGGTGAATCTGGGACGCTTGATTTGTTGTTTGTCAATCTTTGTGTAGATTGTTTCTTGTTCTTTTCTCCTCCCCCCATTTTTTCACGTTCCTGCTCCGGGTGTTACCCGTTGTCGGGTTCTCCCCCTGGTCCGTGACAGCCCTAAGACTCCCTCACGGGCCCCACTTCCCTACCTAGTTTGTTATTTTAATTAAGTTTATTCTCTTTTCCCACCCCCACCCAATTTTCATTTTTTGTCTTCATTTTATTTTAATTTTGTCTCCTCTTTTGTCTTCTAGAGATAATTTATTTTTTAACTTTTTATATTTTTTATTAATCATCTTTAGCAGGATGATTTTTATGAGGTTTTATGTAGGTTCATTTATATAGATCTATTATAAGTAATAATTTTATGATATTAATATATAGGAGTGACACCACAAAAGGTTTTTTAATTTTTCTTCATATATGGGGTTTTTTTGTATGTCTTTTTTTGGCCTGGGCACCTGAATACACCTGGGAGGGGGGTGTGGCATGGGAATACATTGTTGCTCCCATGTGATTCAAGATGACCTATCCTGGGAGAGGCCCACGGGATTGGGCGTCTCTCAGAAAATGTTTTAATGCCTCGTTCTCTCCTGGCCCCCAGTAGCGTGTATCCCTCTGAGGAAGCGGGAGTTCCGCGAAACGTCAGGGACGCGAGGCCAGACTTTTGGGAGGAAGGCGATTTTTTATACAGCTCTCCCAGTGACGGGCACTAATGACAATGTTTTAGCCCGTTCACACTAGAGACTATTGCTTTTTAACGGACTTTTTTAAGAAAACTGCTAAGTGGGGAGCTCTTTTTCCACCTGTTGGATTCTCCTCGTGAACTCTAAATCTGAAACTGAGAGGTGGCGTGTGGACAGAACGAGGCATCGGTGTGCGACTTAACCCTCTTGTTTTTGAGCTCCTTCCGATCAACAGACACCGTAACGGGGACGCCCGTGGTCAGTGGAGTCACTACCTGTAAAAGGAGTGTTTAGGTGCAGGATGGAGGCATACCGGATGAGGACGCCGCGGGAGCAAGGAGGCGAAATGCAAGACGGCGGATGGACGTTTCCACGCCACCAGAGGAGAGCTCGGAGAAGGCAGAGATCACCAAGCATAAATCGAGTGGCTCAGCGACCGCGAGGAAACACAGGTGAGCTCCCCACTGACAGACACAAGGTTCAAACAGACATTTCTGAAACCTTAGGGGAAAGTCCGATTGATGTTGATCTGGTTATGCAGGCTGGGGGTCGGGATGAGACGAGGCCGAGGGAGGGATTGGGACAGCCGGGTTGCCCAGGTTTGAGACGCTTTGGCAAGCCGGCAACCTATGTAGCTGCCTCTGGATTAAATCGTGCGCTAGATACAGAGACTAGAAAGTGTGCGAAGGACATTTTTAAATTAATCCAGACAGTGCATCATAAAGGGGTGATCGAAGAGGCGCGGGATACAGGTTTATATCCCAGGGGAATGGTGAGACAGGTGTCCAGGTTGTCTGACTTTATTAAGCCGGCTGCACCTACAGAAAAGGTCAGGATGCAGCTCGAGCAGAATACGGACTCCTGGATGGCTAAGAACATGGACATACTTTATGAACATTATGTTAATGTCATTCAGCTTTTAAATGGGATTAAAAAGAATGTGGTGTCGCTCCAGGTAGCGAAGGGGTGGGCTTTAAAAAGGTACGGGGCCCGTTTGAGGGCGTCCACAATGTCACTGGTGGAGGCTCTCCTTGATTCACCAGGGGAGGAGGGTGGAGGGGCGACCAAACCTCAGGCCGAGCGCACGGAGAGACAGGGTGAGAGGGGGGAGGAACCGGGTTCAGTAGTGATTAATTGGAGGGATGAGAATGAGTTTCCGGCTTTACCTACAACTGTGGCGGGCCGCGATACTAGCAGCAATAATAAACAAAAGGCATCCTATCAGAAGAACCTGTCGCTGGGAAAAAGGAAAACTATCTTGGAGGAGTTAAGTGAGTCCCGGAAAGCGGAGACCCGTGCGCCGGCCCGTTTGGGTGCCTTCGGGGAAATAACTGCTGAAACGGAAAGGGACGGAGGTGGGGGGAAGACAGGGGAGGGTAGGGTTGTGGCGGGTGTAGCAAGTGGGATTAGATCAAATGTTGCGGTGGATTTAGATGGGAAGGATGATATATTGCCTGCCTCTCTGTGTTCTCCCTCTGCATGCCCCGTGACCGCCGCACGCCGTGACTCCTCCCTGAATACTCCCGGTGCTTTGCCGCCTCGGTCCACCGCCCCCCCAGGTCCTTTTTCCTCGCCTCGCGAAGGTGACCGAACGCACATGCCGGCTGCGTCTACAACGGAGAGGCCCGTAGCGAAACAGCAAAAACGGCTAAAAATTAAATCCTCTGCTCAAACAGGTGGAAAAGAAGTAGGGGAGATGACGATAGAGGTCCTGCAACAGCAGGACCAAGCGGGCAATATGAGCTGTGACTCATTGGACCGCGCAGATCCCCACCATTTCAATCTTAAAAGTAATTTCCACCTGAGCGAGGAGGTCAGTGAAAGCAATGACTCTGCTGACGAATTTAAAACCGTGGGGCCGAAAAAGCGAGCGGAGGGACGCAGCCGGTGCCAGTCCACAAGGGATGAGGAAGTGACCGGGGCGGGGGCCGAAACGGAGACCGTGGGGGGGGTGGCACACGCCATCATACCACCGAGTACGGGTGAGCCGTAAGCTACAAGACTGGAAAATCAGGGTTAACAAACCTGTAGCTTTCCTGGGAGATTCGAACTTAAATAGGATACCCCCCTTTAAAAACAGTCAGATTCAAATTGAGAGCTATCCGGGAGCGAACTTTTATCATTTTTTTGAACTTGCTGGAGACGGCGCCGGTCTGCGAGGACACGGGAGTGGTGGTGCTTTCGGTGGGTTTAAATAACATGGATCAGGACCCTCAAAAAACTTCGATTGAGCAGTTACGTAGGGTGGTGCATGGCGCGCAAGCTGCGTTTCCAAATGCAGACATTTTTGTCGCGCAGATTCATTTTGCTAAATCGCTGTCGAAAATTCAAAAATACAATCTCACCATGATCAATAACTTCATTAGCACACACTATAATTACTTGCCGTGCATTTCACAACATGATTTCCACACCACAGCGGATGGGATTCATTGGACGAGGGAGGCGGCCGGAAGAATCTTTGGGAGCTGGTGTGAGGGCCTGCGGTTAAACGCGGGTTTAGAGACACACGATTAATAATCCACATAGTGGGGTCTCTTGGGCAGTTCGAGGAAGATTCTCCTTAGAGATAAAGAATGTGGTTTATACCATTCAGTGTACATGTTGTGGGTTGATTTATGTGGGGGAAACTGGGGCCTGTCTGAGAGCACGTTTACAGCAACAGGCGAATCCGGGTTGGTCAGTCGGTCAGCGGAGGAGGATGGAGAGGATCTGGATAGACAGATTAAATACTTATGTGTCACTAGGTTTGAATGCACCTACGTGAGATGGTTTTTGAAAAATGTGTTTTTCTTGCGCCTTCACCTCTAGATATATGGTTTGGGTGGCCGGTTTTAACAATGTCTTGTACTCCAGAGGTGTTGTTAATATGAAGTATAAGGAGTATATGGTTTAAATGAATCCATCAGGACCCCGATGGGTGAGGGAGGGTGGGCAAAAAGGTTTTGGATGTCCGTTTGTGAATTTCCAGGAGCCAAGGTCGGAGGACTTGCCCGTACACCGTGATCTCCGCCTTCTCTATGAGGAAGACTAATAAAGTGTTAGATTACATCTATAGAGGCATGGTTAAGGTGGAAAGTGAATAAAGAGAGCTTTAATAAAGGCAATGGACTGACGATCTGCTGTTTTCTATTAGAGCATAGAAATGATGGAAAACGTTGTGTAAATACTCTTGTGTCGGGGAACAGTTCTCATTTTCTGCACTGCATAAATTGTCACAAAAAAAAAATAAAAATTAAAGACTAAAGGTCAAGGTTAAGTGTAATATGTAGCCCTGAATGCTATAGGCTCCCATAACAGAATTGCATGAACACCGGTGTGGACAGAGTGAAATACTAACAGTACACTGTCTTATTGTGATTACTAATTGCATGTGGTTGGAAATTAATTTTGATATGAAAAAAGAAAAATTAAAATGATAAAGTTTTTTTCTCTTGGAGGCGAAATCTCCTCCAGAGAGTGATGGGAGACTTATGGCATTGGGGCTATTAATATTTAGAAATATGAGTGACATTGTAGGTTGTAGTGTGTATTTTAACCATACCTCCTTGGAGATCACGGGAGATTGTGGGATTAAGATAGTTGGGGTGATGGTTTTAAATTAACAATGCATAAAAAGGAAGTACAAGAGAGGCCGAAGATGAAGAGGATGCCTTTGAGAAGAGGAGGAGCCAAAAGGGGAAGTAGGATGTTGCAGCCGATACCTAGGACCGTGCAATAAAGTTTCAGATGAAATAAACTAAGCCAAAACTCTAAACACCTAACCCTAGCCTTAACCCCCAAATTTGATTTCCCCTTCCCGTAGACGTGTCCAGCAGGGGACAAGTGGCAGAGGCAGAGGGATGGACAGAGCACCGTCTGGACCCTTTAGGGACCGGACTCAATCCCACATCCCTAACCCTATCTGGCCCTAACCCTAATTAACCCTAATCTGCCCCTAACATGATTCTTTAATTAAGCCCCAACCCACATGTTAAACCCTAACCACAACCATTTGATTATTCTGGCCTTAACCCTAATTAATTGGATTCATAATTAAATCTTTTTTGATTTGGCCCTAAACCTAATTACTGGATAAAAATTAATTACAATTTCAATTTGGCTCTAATCCTAATTGGGACAGTATTGCAAATTTACAATTAAAAACTCAATTCATTAATTACATTAAAAAATTAGAAAACACATTAAATATACAGTTGTGATTAAAAATACTACATACACGATAAAAAAAATACAGTAGACATGATTAAATGTGATTAAAAATTGTTTACATGATTAGAAATTATTTACATGGTTAAAAAATTAAAATCTTTCTAAAAACATGTTATTGCCAGTGAGGAGTGATTAAAAAATACATTTGTAAAAATTCTATCCAAAAAACTGAGAGCGAAAAAAGTAAAAACACTAATTTGACTTTCTAAACCTAAATTCGAACTGAAAAAAAGTGGGAGGGTATAAATAGAAGCGGAAGGCACTCTCTGCTCATTCCACTCCAAACCATCGGACAGAGCAGATCGCTGAGAGCAAGCCTGTTTCTTTTCCTTTTTGCTGTGTGCCTAGGCCTGAAGAAGACCTTTTACAGGTCGAAACGTCGCCGCACGGGCACACTAATTAATATTCATTTGGCCTTTTTGTAATTTTATTTAATTTTTCTTTAAAAACTAAAAGGTTTTTTTCAAAACAATTGATTTTTTTCTTTTCATTCTTTAAAAACTTAAAAATTTGAGTTAAAAATTTAAAATTCTAAGTTAAAATTTTTATTTCATTTCCAATTTAATTTCATTTGGTAGAGAAAACAAATTAAAAATTAAAGCTGCAAGCAGCGTTATGAGGGCCCTCGCACCCCATCACATCGAGCCACGCCCAACACCTAAAACCAGCACATCCGATCTGATGTCACATTGATGGAATTCATGCATTTAACCACCAGCTAACATCTCACCTAATTCAATCATGATTAGTTAGTCGTCCCACTAGGTGGCGCTCTAACCATTAATGACAAATGGCATAACAAACATTTCCGAGCTCGAGTCTCATCACGCCTATGACCTTTGGGAGAGACTTGACATTGTGTCACAGCTGTAGACGTGATAGGGTAGGATCCTCCTCTGTCAATAGTTTGTATACGTAGCTATTTTCTCTATCGTCAGCAGCTAAAACGTCAGCCAGCTGTCATCTGATGGTTGCTGCTTAAAAATAAAACACTTGGATCACTGCTTTGAAAACACTGCCCTTTCCTGTGTGATGTAATATGTATACTACTAGCAGTAAAAACAACATCCTTTTTCTGATGGCACTATAGCACAGAGTAGTTTGTTTAAACACAAAAGAAAGAATAACAAAGTGCAGCATTTAATAGCTTCTAAGACGGATTTAATCCAGGTTTCAGAGCCCATCACAGCACAGAAACAGCTTTGCTGAAGATCACAAATGACCTTCTTATGGCCCCTGACAGTGGACTTCTCTGTGCTTGTCCTGCTAGACCTCAGTGCAGCATTCAGTACTGTTGACCATATTTTATTAGAGTGATTAAAGCATGCTGTAGGTATTAAAGGTACTGCACTGTAGTGGTTTGTATCATGTCTATCTAATAGTCTACAATTTTTGTCATGTAAATGGAGAGTCCTCTTCACACACTAAGTTTAATTATGGCGTTCCACAGGGTTCAGTGCTAGGACCAATTCTGTTTAAACTATACCTGATATGCCTTGGGCAGTATCATTAGAAGACATAGCATACATTTTCACTGCTATGCAGATGACACCCAACTCTATCTATTCATGAAGTTGGGTAACACACACCAATTAGTTAGACTGCAGGAACGTCTTAAAAAGACAGCTCATAAAGATGTCTCATAATCACATTGATGAAGTGTTTTGCTTTTTCTTTTGCTTCTAATCTAAGAAAAATGGTATCTTTTTTTTATACTTTCTTTTTATTGTTTTTCTTTAAACATTATACAGGGGGGTAGGGGGGTAACAACAAAACAAAACGACTACAAAAAAAAAAAAAAAGAAATACAACAGGTAGGATAACAAAAAAGAAAAAAAAACATGTTGGATCTCCTTGTTTCTACAATTTGATCATTTCTCATTATCAATGTGTTGGTCTTTATCCTTGAAAAAAAAAAGAAAAATGGTATCTAAATAGATGCTTGGCTTGGATGGCATCCTGCTAATTGCATACAAGGTCTTGAATAATCAGGCCCCATCTTATAGTACCGTATCACCACATGAGAGCACTTTGCTCTCTGAATGCTATCTTACTTCTAGGGTTCCTAGGGTATTTAAAAATAGAGTGGGAATTATACTCCTCTCTCTACATTTAATTATTAGTTCTTATTAATCCGTAGTTCTCTTCCGAAGCATGTCTTTGTCCTGTTTTCCTCACCTAAACCAAACCGGTCACAGCAGATGGCCCCATTCCCTGATCCTGGTTCTGTTGGAAGTTTCTTCCTGTTAAACGGGAGTGCTTCTTTCATAATGTCTCCAAAGTGCTTGCTCATAGCGGGCTGTACGATTGTTAGGGTATTCACTCTACCTAGCAATATAAAGCACTTTGATGCACCCGTTTTTGTAATTTGATGCTATATAAATAAAACAGAATTGAATATTCATACAATTGCTTGTAGTTAAGTATAGTATTAAGTATAGTAAAAGCCAGTTCTATTTTCCAAAGCTGGTTAGGTTATGGTTACATTTTTTGGTTTGCAGTAGATCACACATGATGTTTTTCTTTGGTGTGTGTGCGCGTGTGCATGCGTGCGTGTACAGAGAAAAAAAATAGCTTAAGATTTGATCTACTGTAAGGATACATAGATGGATAGATATTCAAGGATAAATCTGTTTTGTTGTTGTTGTTGTTTTCTACTGCATTTCCTAACCCTTTCCCATGTGAGGAAATGATAAAGAATACAAAGTAGCCTCCTTAAAACTGAATTCCTGTCCTTTCTGAATAGAAAATATTGTTTAAATATCTACAGCTGAGAAGTTTTGTAAGCACAACACCAAGTATTTATTAGACTGCCACAGACACCTAGTGAAATGATGGCAAAGAACTGTTTGACAAATAAGCATTGTCTATCCTTCGTTTTTCTGCTGCCCAGAGCTTATCATCAATATCTACAGCTTGGGGTCATTGGTGAGGGTAAATTTACAGCTTTGCTCAGTTCCTCCCTCACCACACTGGACTGGTACAATGTCTGCAGCACTGCTGATGCCACATTAATCAGTCTCTCCCACTCCACTCTTGAACAAGACCCCAAGAAATTTAAACTCCTCTCCATGGGCCAGTTCAGTTCAAATCAATGCAGTTTTATTTATATTGCACCAAATCACAACAACAGTTGATTCATGGCACCTCATATTCTAATTTAAAGGAAAATATATAAACTTAAAACAAATTAAAAGAATTTCAAGAAAACTGCAAAAAATATTTGTCAGACAGCTGATAGATGCGTGACGTTTCCCTTTGGTCTGCAGTCCAGGCCCAGAGACCAAAGTGGTGGATCTAAAACAGACATAACTAAAGTTAATCAATTGGTTAGCTGCACAGAGATAACCAAGAAGCATAAAAAACATAGCTGCTGCAAGCTGCTCTGTTTTAAGTTTTGTTTCTTATAGCACAGATTGGATCACAGGGAAAGAAGGACAGTGGGGAAAACTGAGTTTGAAATGTGAAGTTCAGGTTAACACAACGGTTTTGTTTCTAGGAAGTTCCAAGGGTGCAGGCTCTGGATGGAGTCAGGAGTTTAAACATCATGTTAAATCTTTTAAACTGATTTTATTCCTTGAACACAGGTTTGCAGGCCCGGAGCAAGTATACTTGAGAGGAGAGTTGCTGAGGGTTTTAGAGAAATAATTTGACTAAGCTTTTTCTATTAATTTTATAAGAGGTGGTGAAGTATTTTCAGTTTCACTAGCTGGTCTTTAGTTTATTTGACACATGAAGTGTGTCAAGAAGGGGTGATTTTGTGTTTAATTTGAAAATAAGGGGCTTTGCGATCATGTTAGGATTTTCTGGGTGTTTGATAATTTAGCTATGATAAAACTTACTCATAAGTAATTGCTTTTATGCTTAAACTTAATTGATTGAAAATGCTTGTTTTGTTTTCTCTTTGATTTTTTAGTAGAATACATAGGGGGTCAATGTAAAAACAAAATGCTTCTAGACATAGATAACATGAAGGTTCACTTGTAGGTGAGAGTTAAGACACATTTTGCTTGGAAACTTTTGCACTTGCAACAGTTTTTTAATGCGCGCTTACAGACACAGACATGACGTAGATTAGTTTCTGGGGTAGAGGTGAAAAACATTTTGCTTTGTTTTTGCTTAGCAAGCAGTGATGGTGTGATAGATAAGCATGCCCTGAATAGGTCGACAGGAAACATCTGGAGACTGAGAGAACCATATAGGCCAAATGTGGTAGAGCTTGTAAATGTATGTCTGACTTAAAAGAGGAAGTAAGTTGAGTACAGGACGTGCTTGAGATGATCAGATAAGAGAAGAAGAGAGTTTCTTAAAAGGGTGTCAAAGGTTGTTAAAAGTGTAGCTTACCCAAATGAATAAAATTGAAGATATAGATAGATAGATAGATAGACCCTAGAACATGATTGGTTTTGATACGCATAGTAGACTAGTAAGGCATAGTCGGGAGAGGTGTTTTGTTTCCTTTACAGGAGATTTCGGGACCACAGCAACCACAGGGGTGGCGAGACTCCAGGGAGCACCGGACCGAACGGAACCACCAGAGAGGGGCACCCAAAAGAAGCACAGAGCACCACAGTTGAATAAAATTTGTTGTTTAGGAGATTAAAAGCTTGTCAAGGTTAAATGTGAGCATAAAAGTAATGAAGAGTTATGTAAATTGCCCAAGGAATAGTGTTAGGATCGGATTTATGTTACCCATAGAGGGGGTGGGAAAACTTAACTCTATAGAGGCTGTTTCCAAAGAGTGATAAACGTAAGTAGGCCCTTTTACCAGGAAAAGCTAATTCTATTTGTTGTTAGTAAACAGTAGTTATTGAGGGAGTCAGTTAATTAGGTTAACTAATAGAAATATGGTGACCTTTCTGGGGAAAAGGTCAAGAGGGGGTCTGTTAAGTAATGAATATATAATCTTAAATGCTCATATGCTGATTATATTGGTTTATATAAGAGAGGCCCAACTTTTAGTACAGTTTGTGCCGACAGGACTGACAGGAAATTACATGCTTTTGCAGGTGGAAAGTGAAACTAAGCAGAGGAATATGTAAATTAAAGATCATTTTTAAAGTAAAAAGACCACTTTTGAGCCGTGTCTTTCTTGGCCGTAAAGAATACAAAAGAACCGGAATTTAATACCTTCATTGGGCTCCGCCTCGAGGCAGTCAAAGTGCAAGCAGGATTTCTCTCCGAACACAGAGAGCTACCCACAATAATGGGTACTGTTGCAGCACGGGCAAAGTGGACACTCTTGCGTACTGAACTTCTTGTGCTTGCAGTGTGCTGAGTTCTATGCACGCTGAATTTAATTGCGACCTTGAAATGAAATTATTTCGCAGCCTAACATGTCTGGGCCTAAAAACTAGATAATACTACAAGCATAATCATTGCAATTATTGCACAAATGTAGTACAGAACAAGATATTTATGGTTTTCTGTTAACAATGGCTTTCTTCTTGCCACTCTTCCATAAAGGCCAACTTTGTGCAGTGCACGACTAATAGTTGTCCTATGGACAGATTCCCCCACCTGAGATGTAGATCTCTGCAGCTCGTCCAGAGTCACCATGGGCCTCTTGGCTGCATTTCTGATCAGCGCTCTCCTTGTTCGGCCTGTGAGTTTAGGTGGACGGCCTTGTCTTGGTAGGTTTACAGTTGTGCCATACTCCTTCCATTTCTGAATGATGGCTTGAACAGTGCTCCGTGGGATGTTCAAGGCTTGGGAAATCTTTTTGTAGCCTAAGCCTGCTTTAAATTTCTCAATAACTTTATCCCTGACCTGTCTGGTGTGTTCTTTGGACTTCATGGTGTTGTTGCTCCCAATATTCTCTTAGACAACCTCTGAGGCCGTCACAGAGCAGCTGTATTTGTACTGACATTAGATTGCACACAGGTGCACTCTATTTAGTCATTAGCACTCATCAGGCAACGTCTATGGGCAACTGACTGCACTCAGACCAAAGGGGGCTGAATAATTACGCACACCCCACTTTTCAGTTATTTATTTGTAAAAAATGTTTGGAATCATGTATGATTTTCGTTCCACTTCTCACGTGTGCACCACTTTGTGTTGGTCTTTCACGTGGAATTCCAATAAAATTGATTCATGTTTGTGGCTGTAATGTCACAAAATGTGGAAAAGTTCAAGGGGGCCGGATACTTTTGCAAGCCACTGTAGATATCTATCTATCGATCGATCGATAGATAGTACCCTCCATGGAGAAGAAGGCTAGAGGCTAAGATCAAGGTAGCACGTAGGGAGGTTAGCCAACTATCGGAGTTGCAGAAAGGCACGATGAAGAAGGTGCACATTCTACAGAGGCACTGTTAAGAGTATCCTCACCAGCTCCATCACTGTGTGGTATGACTCCTGCACTGGGTCCTGCTGGAAAAAGCTACAATGAGTAGTAAGAGCAGCAGAGAGGATTGTGTTTTCCTTCACGACATTTATTGCCTCACCCAAAAAGCCCTCTGCACTCAAACAGTTTTTTCAGTTTGCTGGAGACTGAAGAGCCTCTGGGCTAGAACCAGCAGACTGAGAGACAGCTTCGTCCATTAGGATGCTGAATTCTCTCCCTGCTTATCAAAAAGGAAAGTTTTAAGCCAAATTTCAAAAGTACAGTTGGTGTATGTCTCCTGAATCTAAACTGGAAGCTGGTTCCATGAAGAGAGCCCTGAAAGCTGAATGCTCTGCCTCCCATTCTACTTCTAAATATTCTAGGAACAACAAGTAAGCCTGCAGTCAGAGAGCAAAGTGTTCTAATTGAATGATATGGCACTATAAGGTCATTAAGATAAGATGGGGCCTGAGTATTCAACGACTTGAATGCAGGATTTTCAATTTGATTCTGGATTTAGCAGAGAGCCAATGAATGCTCTCTCTTTCTAGTCACTGTCAGTACTCTTGCTGCAGCACTTTGAATCAACTGAAGGGTTTTTAGGGACTTTTTAGGACATCCTGATAATAACAAATTACAGTAGTCCAGCCATAGAGACATAGAGGAGTACAGACTCTACTCTGAGCCATCCTCATGAGGCCTGTATTGCCAAACAGGAGTTCATCTTAACTCTTTAAATACTATGACGATTGTTGACTTCTGACCTGGGTATATCACCTTGGTAACTCATGCTGAAAATCAAAAGTCAAAATATGCCTTATTGTATAAAAACAATATGTATAGATCATACGCAAGAATTTGAAATTGCAATGCTCCCACAGCCCTGAGTGTTATACTAAAACAACATAAAGACAAAAAGATAAAAATCTTATATGCAATATAATACAATACAATACAATCTTCTTTTTTTTTTTTTTTTTTAAAAAAAGTGTCCAACACAATCAGAGTGGTTCTGAGATTTGTATGTTTGGTGTGTGTGTGTGTGTGTGTGTGTGTGTGTAGCCCAGATGCTCTTCAGTCTCCTTCCTGATGGCAGCAAACTGAAAAACTGTTGAACAGATGAGTGGAGTCACCTGTAATGCAGAGGGCTTTTCGGGTGAGATGGATGCAATAAATGTCCTGGAGGGAGGATAAAAGAAAACCCCACGATCCTCTCCACTGCTCTCACTACTACTGTGCCTCAAAGTGAGCAAAAAATGCGTTTAGCTCATCCGGTAGAGAGGGGGAACTGACCAGATAAGCTAAATGAATTTTTATCTTGCTTTGAGACACAGAACTACACCCCACCTCTGTCTGCTTCAGAGCAGGTTAAGATCGAGATTAGAGATCAACACGTATGAAATGACCAGTCATTGACCAATTCTTTAGAAAATAGCATCACTATCCCTGTGCTAATGTCTTCGTTTACCTAATGAGCATCTTTTCAATTTTTTTCATTGTCTGTTTTTACTTTATTTCTGTTGCTAACAAACAATTCCACAACAATTTTATTGGTCTAAATCCTCCAGTAAGGTAAGTAAGGTATCCTGGAGCTGTCTTTGACAAGCTTCGGGCAAATTATAGGAAGTGTGCATAAATAAAAACCAGAGTGCGTGTGGTGATGTGATGTGTGTGAGAGTCCAGTCCTACACCTGGTTCAGGGCCCGAATAGCCTGGGGGAAGAAGCTCCTCCTCATTCTCTCTGTTTTGGCCTTAAGGGAGCGGAAGCACTTCCCAGACCTCAACAGTGAGAAGAGTCCATTGTTGGGATGGGAGAGGTCCATCATAATCTTCCTAGCTTTGGTCTTGCACCGCTTGGTGTAGATGGACAGCAGGTCAGGGAGCTCTGATTGAATGATGCGTTTGGCCGAGCGCACCACTCTTTGCAGATCTCGTCTGTCATGCTTGGTGCTGTTCTCAAACCAGGTGCAGATGTTTGCCGTCAGGACGCTCTCGGTGGTGCAGGAGTAAAAGTTCTTGAGCACCTTCAGTGGCAGATGGAAGTCTCTAAGTCTTCTGAGGAAGAAGAGACGCTGACGGGCTTTCTTAACCAGGGAGTTGATGTGGCAGGACCATGACAGGTCCTGAGTGATGTGGACACCCAGGTATCGGAAACTGTCCACTCTCTCCACTGGCGTGCCACTGATGATGAGGGGCTTGTAATTCCTCGCCTGCTTTGTAGTGAAGTCCACGATCAGCTCCTTAGTCTTGCTGATGTTTAGGAGGAGGTTATTCTCCTGGCACCAGGTCTCCAGGTTCCTAATCTCCTCCAGGTAGGCTGTCTCGATGTTGTCGGAGATCAGGCCCACAACAACAGTGTCGTCAGCAAACTTGACAATGGAGGTGGTGTCTGATGCGGCTACACAGTCATAAGTGTACAGTGAGTACAGCAGGGGGCTTAAAACACAGCCCTGAGGCACTCCAGTGCTGAGTGAGATGGAGGGGGAGACTTGTTTTCCCACCCTCACTGATTGGGATCTGTCTGTGAGGAAGTTGAGGATCCACTGACACAGTGATGAGCTGAGTCCTAGATCCGTCAACTTGGTGAAAAGCTTAGAGGGAATCATTGTGTTGAATGCTGAACTGTAGTCCACGAACAGCATCCTAACATAATTCCCTCTGCCAGTGTCCAGGTGACTCAGGGATGTGTGGAGCAGGTGAGATATGGCATTGTCTGTGGAACGATTAGTCCGGTAAGCAAACTGGAGTCGATGGTAGCAGGAAGTGAAGAAGTGATGTGATCTCTCATCAGTCGTTCAAAACACTTCATCACAATTGAAGTCAGTGCTACTGGACGGTAGTCATTGTGGCAAGCAGGCTGTTGTTTCTTTGGAACAGGAACAATAATGGACTGTTTGAAGCACGTGGGAACCACTGCTTGGGCCAGGGAGAGGTTGAAGATCTCCGTGAACACCGGTGCTAGCTGGTCAGCGCAGGCTCTCAGGACCCGGTCAGGGATCGCATCTGGTCCTGCTGCCTTCCTGGTGTTCACCCTCCTGAAGGTGTTCCTCACGGCATGCTCTGTGATGATGAATGCATTTTCTTCACTGGTGCACTCCGAGCGCGCGCAGCCGTTTGTTGTTTTATTTGCTGCGGCTTCGAAGCGAGCATAAAACGTGTTCAGCTCATCAGCCAGTGAAGCATCGGCATTCATCACTGAAGAAGCTGGTCGTTTATAGTCCGTTATAGTCCGCAGTCCTTTCCACAGACTCCTAGAGTCGCACTGTCGTAGCTGTGACTCTAGTTTTTCCCCGTAGCTCCGCTTTGCCTTTCTGACCGCGCTGCGCACGTTGTAGGACGCAGCCTTGTATAGGTCCATATTACCGGAGACGAGCCCTTCATTGTAGGCAGCGGTGCGTGATCTCAGAGCGTCGCGGATGTTTTTATCCACCCACGGCTTCTGGTTGGGAAACATTCGGATGATAGTTCCTTCTGCTGTGTCGTCCGCTAGTTTCCCGATAAATCCCACAACCGCTTCCGTAAACATGTTGATGTCATCAGAGCTGCGCCGAAACATGTCCCAGTCTGCGTCATCCAGTGCGTCCTGCAGCGCGGCCACGGATTGGTCCGTCCAGCGAGCAACCTCCCTCCTGATTGGTGGTTGCTGCTTTAGCCTTTGTTTGTAAGCAGGCATGAGGAAGATGGCGGCATGGTCCGATTTTCCAAATGCCGGCAGGGGCTGAGCCTTGTAACAGTTCTTGAACGGGGTGTAGCAGTGGTCTAATGTCCTAGTGACCCGGGTGGGGCAGTTGATGTGAAATGTCCGTTTGAGATTCACTCTGTTAAAATCTCCCATAACAATGAGTGCGGCATCTTGGTGAAGTGTTTGTTGATGTGTGAGAGCCTCATGCAGCTCACATAAGGCAGTGTCCGAGTCCGCGTGAGGCGGAATGTAAACAGTGCAGGCAATGACCGCAGTGAATTCCCGAGGGAGATAGAAAGGGCGACATTTAACGATCAAAAGTTCCAGATTGGGCGAGCAAGAGCGTGTGAGTGGGGAGATGTTTGTGCTGTCGCACCATCTGTTGTTCACCATCAAACACACTCCACCACCTCTTTTCTTACCCGACTCCATTGTCCTGTCCATGCGGTAAACCGAAAAGAACCGCGTCGGCTGCACGGCGCGGTCTGGTATCACTGGGTTCAGCCAAGTCTCGGTGAAGCAGAGGAGGTTGCACTCCCGAATGTCTCTCTGGAACTTGATTCTGGCTCGTAGCCTGTTCCTGATGCCGGCTCGTTTCCCTCGAGGCCGTCGCTTAGGGTCGCGTCCTTTGTTCTCTCTCAGGATCTCGTTTGGCCAGGTTGGGTCCGGAGTTAAACATGGTGAAATGTTCGTGTATTGCAGACCAATAGAAACCAGAGTGTCTCTACTGTAGCGAATTTGTGTGTTTTGCATGATGCCCATGCAAGATTATGGCAGATATAGCAAAAAGTGACGAAAAACCGCAAAAAGTGGAGAAGTTGGGGCAGAGCATCCAGCACGGCAGCCGACCTCACCTGCGCCATTTTGCCATTTTGCCCAAGTGACGTACGCAAGTTTTTGGGAGTTAGACCAGAGGACGAGGTCTGGTCACAGAGTTGTTGTTACGATCTTTGTGGGAAAAATTAGCCTCTGCATCTGCCAATCCCTGGCAACCTTCAGTGGGCCCAGGTCTGGGGTTGAGGGGCTTGTCCTCGGCTTGTCTCCTTCCTGGACAAATGTTGATGAAAACTGACGCTGCTCTTGGTTTGTGAAAGGTTGAGCGATGATGGATTTTCTTTTGCACTCAACTTTCTCGGCTAAACACCTGAGAACCTGGTTGTGTCTCCATGTGTATCTGCCCTGAGTAAGGCTAGTCCTACAACCAACCAAGATGTGCCTGAGTGTTGCTGGGACTGTACACAGGGGGCAGGATGGGTCCTTTCCAAACCACAGCTGCAGATTTATTGGGGAAGGTAGCACATCGCATGTCGCTCGGATGATGAAACTTAGTCTATTAGACTCCATGCCCCAGATTTCACTCCATGAGAGTTTCCTCTTTTCCATACTCTCCCAATTCATCCAGCGACCCTGCTTGGCCAGTGCCATGGCTCTGGCATGTCTGGCTGTTTCCTCCTGTCGACGCACCTCCTCCACCACCATTTTTTGACGTTCGGTTACAGATGCCTGTTGCCACCGAGGTGTTACTGCGCCAAGACCAAATCCTCCTCTACCCTGTTGGACGTGACCACATCACAGTGCCGAAGAGCGGATTTCGCCTGTAGCACAGATGTGGCTGCGGTCCACTTCCTCCCCATTGCTAGGGTGGGAGCAGTGCCTCTCACTATGGGGTCCCGGGAGCCCGTGAGTGACATCTCAAGCCTTACTTTTGCACATTTAAACTCCTCAACCAGGCTAGGGATAGGCAATGACAGTATCCCGTCGCTGTAGAGTCCAACGCTGCTGAGGCATTTGGGAAGTCCGAGCCACTTCTTAATGTAGGAGCTCACTAGCCTCTCTAGTTGATTGGCATGATTGAGTGAGACCTCGTACATTGTCAACTTCAGTTTCCCTGGGAGTGCAGTGTTGCTAATCTGCTTGAGGTCATCAGCCAAGTTCTGCCTTAGTTGTTCTAGTTGCCACGTATCATTGAAGTCTGCATTATACCACCATCCCAGGCTCTTTATGGGCTTCTCTAAGACTGCTGGAATTGGTTCTCCACTGATATAGAATTGCTCGGCTGACAGTTTTCCTTTTATGATGGAGATACTGCAAGATTTACTTGGCTTAAACTCCATTCTTGCCCATTCTATGTTTTCCTGGAGCTTCTGTAGCAATCGCCTAGTACATGGTTTTGTTGCTGTAATGATGGTCATGCCATCCATGTAGGCCCTAATGGGTAGAAGACGAAGGCCACTCTTGAGTCTCTCACATCCCACTACCCACCGGGATGCCCGCATAACCAACTCCAATGCCATGATAAATGCCAGAGGGGAAATTGTGCAGCCAGCCATAACGCCAATTTCCAGGTGCTGCCAAGGAAATTGGAGTTATTAGTTATTATTAGTTATTAGTGATGTGTGAATGATGAGCAATACCTTTGTAGAAAGGCAATTTATAAAGTTCGTCCATTTACTAGTATAAAGGGCAGATCTGCCAGATGCAATGTGGTACGTGCTGACTAATCCACTCAATATGCTGTCTACGTCTGAATATAGATTTGAAACCTTATACCTTAAATTCCCCACCCCAACTAAAAAAAAAAACTTCGTTTACGCCCATGGAGCTTAACCTAAACCTAAATCCTTGACTTTAATCCCACTATTTTTAACAGCTTCTGAGCTTTCTTAATATTATTATAAGTTTTAGTGGGGAACGCTGCCTTGTTTATTGTTGTGTCATGAAGCCTTATGCAAACTGCAAGAAAACAGAGGCACCTGTTGCTACTTTTTTCCATCTTGTTCTGTGTGTGTAAGGTTCTTAAATGAAAATAGCTGCAGAGTAACTTGAAAGCTCTACTTTGGAGCTTGGAAGCCTGACACCGGACCAGCATGAAACAATGGAACTGTGAGAAGAGCTTGATGATTGGACTTTTCAACAACCCCAATCATGGAGCAAAGAAAGAACACAGATGTCATGAACAGCATGGAGTAGAGTGAGTGTTTAAAAAAACAAACACAAAAACAACACAAAAACAAAACAGGTGATCACCTTTGGTAAGCCTGCTTAAATTCTCATATTCATGGGATGCAACAGTGTTATAAGAGTTTCTGAAATTATGATTTCCATATCCTTTGGCCATGGTACTCAGAAGTTTACATTAGTTTGGACAATCTAGGACTGGGAATGAGTAAGACAAACACCTAGACCAGTAGTTTGCCCTGTCCTTCTCTACAGAATTTGTATATCTAATCCTAACCTGGAGATTCTACTGACTAAACCAAATCCCAGCGTTATTCCACTTTTGACAACTAGGGTATTCAAAGCACAGGAAATAAATCAGGATTGGACCCTAAATTTAGCTGATTTTATGAATGTAAATTAAAATGTAGTGCTTTTGTTGCCGTCTTAGGTTATCCTGGTGACTGTGCAGTTAGCTATATGGGAGTAGGGAGCAGACATGATTAATGGGGAGTCACGGATTACACTACACTTGTGGTTGGCTTTCTATTTGATTTATTCAAAGCAGTTAAGACAATATAAAGTCAAACTACAAAATCATTTACAATCACATCAAACAAAGTTCCAGGATTCAGTGCCATATGATATATTTTTTTCCTCCACGTACACTGTATATAAAAAGATGGAGATGGAGGCAACCGCCAAGACATTAAGTATTATTTCCGAGAAGCGTGGTGCGTTGAAACTTAGCTGTTTTGAAAACAGATGCAACAAATGAGGGGTGGAGCCCATTGAGGAAACTGAGGGATGCTCCTATGGTAGTGACATGCCAACTACACGGCTAACACCAAATACTAATATGGTCATTTGATTCTAACACCAGGCTATAAGGCACATCCTGTACAAGTGTGATGGATTCTGATTTGCTACAAACACACGATTCACTACGTTATGCCCCAAAACACTTCCAGCCTTATCTTGAAGTCTTGGCATCTCTTCAAAGAAAGGTCTTAAACCAGTGTTTTGTTGGCTGTGAGCTGTAGAAAGACATTAGTTTCTGTTCAGGACTGAGGTTTGATATGACAGGATCATTCCAACAAAAACACAGTGATGCATAATTACATGGTAATTAAATACTATAACCCATTTCTGTCAATACATTGCCCAAAATTTTACACACAACATCATTATTATGCTTGAAGCTATCGGCTGTAAAGTACTAATCAAGTCCATAAATGAATCAGGACATTCAGCATAGTGTAAATCATGATTTAAAGTTAATTCATCACTCTGCCACCAAAGAAAAGTTATCAAACTGGGCCAGTTCAAATGAGCGTGTTCCTATGGCAGCCCAGCCAGCCTTTGGGGTCAGTACCACAGCATTCTTCCACAGAGGGTATCCATTCAGTGACCCTGATGCATACTGTCCCTACAGTAAAGAGAAAAACATCTTTACATTTTCAAATCCGTGCAACAAGATAGACTTTTCATAGGTTAATTCGTAAATTAATGTGGCTGTGACAAGACAGGCATATTGCTGAAATGTTCAGTTACAGTGTGTCAACACAATAACCTACATCAGAAAGGACTGTTCCTGCACAGCTACCAGCAAGCAGGACTGATTACTGCCCCAGTTAACTGTGTCGTCAAGGTTATAATCCTTCACTTTTATTTTGTCTTCATATATGATCACAAACTGTTTACCTTGCCTTTTTTCAGTACAACCTCAAGTGTGACGTCTGTTATTTCTTGATTTTGACATACTGTATTAACACACCTACAAATCTACAAATCACCTAAAAAAAAAACAAAAACCTCCACATAAAATCCAAGTAGGAAAAAGGCAGAATTTTTGCTCTGTCTTGCTAATACATCATCTTAAATCTCTCATGTGATTTAGATGCTGACTCAAAATACTATTGATAATGAGAGTAGCTAATCTGAGTTGACGTAATCGCCAAGTCCTAACATGGTTTATTGGATTACAAACTCCTTTAATCATCATGACAGTGGAAGAAGTGAGAGTACAAAGAAACATTAGAAATAGTAAAAAGTGTCTACTTACTTTTACAGTGAGTGACAAGGTGTACCAGCTATGTACCTCAGTACCAGACTGTCCCTCTGCAAGTACAGTCTCGCCAACTGTTGACAAAAGAACAGTGATGAGAGGCACAGCAACAACAAACTGTCCAACTATGGAAATTATGGAGAAACTGTCTACGAAATAAAAGACTACAAGTGATGATTTTGGTTTTCAGTTTGGAGTTAAGTGTGATGAACCAATTCAATTCTATTTTATTTATACAGTGCCAAATCTTAACAGCAGTGGCCTCAAGGAGCTTTGTCAGTATTTTCAGTACTCTTGCTGCAGGATTTTGGATAATCTGAAGGCTTTTCAGGGAGTTTTTAGGACTTCCTGATAATAATGAATTACAGTCGTCCAGCCTAAAAGTAATACATGCATGAACCTGTATTTCAGCATCACTGAGACATGATATTTCTCATTTTAAAGATATTGCACAAATGGAAGAAAGTAGTCCTACATATTTGTTTAATATGCACACTGAAGGACATACCCTGGTCAGAAACAACTACAAGATTCCACACAGTGTCACTGGAGGCCAAGGTACTGCCAATCAGAGTAAGCCTCTGGTTAGATACTATATTTCTAAGATTTTTGTGGCCGACTATAATAACCTCAGTTTTATCTGAATTCAGAAGCAGGAAATTAGAGGTCATCCAACTCGTTATGTCTTTAAGACATTCCTGCAGTTTAACTATATTGGTGTGTCATTTGGCTTCATGGAAAGATAAAGCAGGGTATCATCTCTATAGTACTGAAAATGTATGATATGCCTTCTAATGACACTTCCTAAAGAAAGCAAGCATAATGTACATACAATTAGCCTAAGCATAGAGCCCTGTGGAACTCCATAATTAACCTTACTGTATGAAGAAGACTCCTTAACAGGAAAAAATTGGAGTCTATTAGATGAATGTAATTCAAACCACTGCAGTGCAGTCAGCCATGGAGCTACTCCAGCGCTCCATTAATAAACAGCTAACAACGCACCCGGACTGCGCTGTGACCATGGCAGGAGATTTTAACCATGCAAACCTGAAATCTGTCCTGCCTGGATTCTTTGAAAACGTGAGCTTCCCAACAAGCGAAAACAACACACTTGACCAGGTCTACACCAACATCCCAGATGCTTACAAAGCCACCCCACTGCCTCATCTTGGACTCTCAGACCATCTCTCTCTGTCCCTGATCCCTGCTTATAAACCTCTAATTCAAAGACAAAAACCATCTGTAAAAACAGTACGAGTGTAGACCATGGAAGCCACTACGGCCCTACAAGACTGTTTTGATAACATGAATTGGAGTGCATTTGCAGAAGGATCAGACTTGGAGGGCCACACATCTGCTGTACTCTCATTCATCAACTTCTGTAGTGAGAGTGTAACAACAACAAAGACTGTTAAAGTGTTCCCGAACCAGAAGCCATGGCTCAACAGTGAGGTGCGAGCCCTACTAAGAGCATGGGACAGTGCCTTCAGATCAGGAGACCAACAAAGAGGCACGCCAATCTCTGCTTAAAGGCATAAAAGAAGCCAAGCGGGAATACAAACAGCGCATCAAGGAACACTTTAACACAAACAATTCCAGAAACATGTGGCAGGGGATCAAGACACTCACTGGCTACAAGGACAGTCGCACACAAACAAACTCCCCGGACATCACCTTACCTGACACCCTAAACCAGTTTTTTGCCCGCTTTGACCAACAAAACAGGGACACCAACACCCATCCTGCTGTTTCAGAGAGGGACGACATGCTTTAACTGCTCTAACAGAATATTATGGGCAACAGTATGGAACGCTGTACTAAGATGATGTGCAACCTTAACTAATGCTGTTTCAGTACTTTGATAAGTTGTGAAACTTGACTGAAACTATTCTAATTTTAGATTTGTTTTATGTCTTATGTTTTTATGATTATGTAAACTGCATGCTTTTATGTTGCTTTTATTATTCTGCTGTGTACAGTGTCCTTGAGTGTTCTGAAAGGCGCCTTTTAAATAAAATGTATTATTATCATTTTTAATAAAATCAATCCTCTGTAGATGATCAGTTACTTGTTTTAGGACTATTCTTTCAAAAAATTTGAGAAAGAGTTGACAAATCTAATATTAATGTTAGGCCAATTTTCAAAAGGTTGAAGACTGGCCTAGAACTAGCTAAGACAGCGGGATCAAGTCATAGCTTTGTAAGTAATGGTTTAACTAGTGGAACATCAAAACCCTGTGGTACACAGCCCATTAATAAAGACAGATTGATCATTTTTTAAGACTCAATCATTAACTAATGGTAGGACATCTTTGATCACTCTTATATAAGGTTGGAGCAGAGACATATTGTACTGACCAAGATCATTGGTAACTTTGTAGGTGCCATCAGCAAACACCCAGAAGAAGACTCCTTTAGCACTGCGGATTGACTGTCCCCCTTTATCCACTCTGGCTGCTATGAACACACCACCAGCATTCATCTTCTCCATGAAGACGTCACATGTCACTTTCAGGCTCTGCCTGTATAAAATAACAATGTAACAGGGTGGAGAAAAAATATATATATATATATTTTGTGTGTCTGTGTGTGTGTGTGTCTGCCTACCTCCTGAGCCACAGACACCCCATGAATTACTTTAGTTGGGTTAGTGATAGTAGTGACTAACCCAACTAAAGTAATCATGGTAGTCACAGGACTACTCACCAGTAATAGTCTCCGATGACACTAATGGTCTGATCAGCATCCGTTGCCCATGTGATGGGCCTTTCTGTCAGAACCTGTCTTAAAGTGAAAACGTGAGGTCCAGGATCAGTCAGGTTAATGTAGTACTCAAACACTCCTGTCTGATCAGCAAAGTATGGAGCTTCTGAAAAAGGTGGGCTTCCTATACAAACACAGAAGCAGATTTAAAATAAAGGTCACATTTTCTGTCATTTTAATGGACGTTAAAAATTCGGTGAGATTTGGGTTCATGCACATGGTTAACTTACGAACATCAAAGTCATCCTTGTACACTTTAGGAAAGCGAGCTGAGGGAGGTGGGTCGGGATAGCTGCCTTTGCTTCCTGTGCTAACAGTGGTCAGTGTGTAAACCTCATCTTCAGCCAGATTCAGGGTAAACGAGCCATCTACAAGCTAATGTCATATAAAGACAGTGTTACAGTTGACAAACTGGTGCCCACATATCACTGAGGTGCATCTTTCTTCAGAGTGTAAACAGCACCTTCAGTGGTTTTAGTTTCTCAAAAAAGGAGGGCTTGTTCGTCTTAAAGTCAAACTGTGACCGCCACACTTGGAGCTCTTTAATGGATGCCTAAGAAGAAATAAATAATCTTGAACATGAGAGATGTACAAGTCAGAAACTCTAAGCAAGATTCAAGAAGATAACATGAACTTACAATAGACCCCTTTAGCCAGAAAGTTGCATTTTGGGATGTTACATTAAAGGGAGGTAGTGGAGGTCTTATGCACACTGAATGATTGTGAGTCTATAAAGGAAACAAAACGCTTTGTTAAAAGGAGCATTAGAAACATTAGAAAGCAGAGTTGGATGTGGCTGATAGTGCTCGTATGTTTGAGCTATATATTTATATGTATTTGAGCTACACACACACACAAACAAACATTGTCTACAAGTGTCTACAGAGTCGGCTAAAATGGTTTTACTAAAGCTCTGTTCCGCATAGTGATAAGATGATAAGACTCTCTGCTTGTATTTGGCATGACTTGTAATGAACAAAAGTAGAGGCCAACTTTAAGCCAATAGTACATCTTCATTGAGTTCTTGATGAAGGCTTTTAGGGTCCTGTTGTCAGTCATGTTGTACATTTCTAGCCACTCCAGGATCCATGTGTGAGGCATTGAGTTGGCATTGGCTTTCTTATAGTCAACCCAGGTGGTGCACAAGTTGGTCAGTCTGGTCTTACGGTCTACAGACTGCTCCATCTACCAGGAACTGATGTTTTGCCCCCTCTGATGTTTATTAAATTTCATTTTGGTTCCCTGCTCATGTATTCAGCCATGTGCCTGTTCATCTTAGCCGCTGTGAGGCCTGACAAGAGCTTCCATGTGTTGTTGAGGCCTGTTATTGACCAGAATGAGACCAGTCCCTTCTGGGGATCCTTACTGGATCCTGTTCAGGGAGGCTCATGGTGTCAACTCTTAGATCCACTAGCCACTAAGCATTGTAGTTATCTGTTGCGTCCTTCTCCCATATGTTCTTCCAGTGTTTCTGTCTCCAACCTGGGTAGAGCTATTCTGATATTATTTCGATGCCACTGAGTACACCAGACTGAAAGTGAATTACTATAAAGTACGTTAATATTTAAAAACATGAAAACTAAATTAAATTAAATTGACGTTAAATGTTCGGTACTTATTTTACCTGCTCTGTGTGTGTGTGTGTAACTAACTTACCATTGTTTCTATGACAACAGTGAGATTTCCCTTCCCATCAGTCAAGGCAATATAGCTTCCACCTTGTGCCAGATGTCCAACAGTCTGCAGGTAGGTCCATCCTGGCTGGGTGAACTGTGTGGTGTGGGCTGCAAGGAAAACATTTGAAAACAAAGGGTTACAAAACAATCACTCAGCCAGACCCAACAACTATCAAACTAATTCACTTCTAAAAAAAAATCTGATTGCTTTCATGCCAAAACTTTCGCCAACCCATCAAATCTGTCTCACAAGTGAGATGTCTTCTAATGACATGCAGTCTACCCCATCAGTATGCAACATACAGTCAACACTAAAAATGCAGTGACATAATGAATTATATTTACTGAGAACCTTAAGGGTTAGTGTCATGATTTCTGGATTTAAAAGTACACTGCTGACCTTTATGATCCGCGATGAATAAGTAACAGAACACTCTCTAATAACTTTGCTATTATGAGAAATGTTATGTTGATCTGAAACACATTTTCAAACTATCTGTCTCTGTATGCAGACCCGTGATCCAAATTGGAGACTCGACCACATAGTTGCCACTCCAGGGCTCCTCAGCTGTCATGAGCCCGTCCCTGCCGAATGGGAGATCCTCATAATAACTGGCCACCAGATTCCAGGAGATGGTGCTGGAGGAAGGATCACAGTCATATTAACCACATTGTTCAACATTAAGGCTTAACAGTCTGTCCAAAGCATGTATTCACCGAGTTTACACTTTATTCTAACTAAAAATAAACTTACCATCAAACTGATTAAAATTCAATAAATTTAAAAAACATTCTGTGTAATGCTTAATATTTTTGCTGGCATGTACTGCTTGTTTTTTAACTTACGCAGTCATTTGTCCATTGACATAGTTCTGGTTGAGGATACGAGCCCAACAACCTCCTCCCACCTCATTGTTAAAGGTGCTGTAGTCCTCTGACGACCACAGCTTCTTCTGTGTCTTCAGGGCCTCTGTTATTGTGGTGGTACCCGGGTAGTGAGCCCTGATCACCACATACAAAAGTCAAGTCAAGTCAAAATTTATTTCTATAGCACATTTGAAAGACTAGTGTACCGCAATGCGGGCAGAACAAGGAACAAGTAGTACAGTTACAATTAAAATTACATTGCATGGTGTAGTGCAGGACACTTGCCATCCCCAAGTTGAACAGGTGTGTTTTAAGCATGATTTGAACGACTGAGTTGATTCCGATTTACGGATATCAACTGGGAGATTATTCCAGAGTCTAGGGGCGGTAATGTCAAAGGCACGGTCACCTCTGGTTTTTAAACAAGACCTCGGCTGCATTACGAGCAGTTGGCTGGAGGATCTTAGTGCTCTCTTTGGGTTGTACAGATCAAGGAGATCACTTAGGTAGCTAGGGGCCAGGTTATTTAGAATTTTAAAAGTGAGCAGAAGGATTTTGAAATCAATGCGATATTTGATGGGAAGCCAGTGTAAGTTAGCGAGGGTAGGGGTGATGTGCTCATGCCTTCTAGTGCCAGTTAAGAAGCATGCTGCCACATTTTGGACTAATTGCAGGCGCTGAAGGAGGGAGAGTTGGAGGCCCAAGTAAAGAGAGTTGCAATAGTCCCATCTGGACATACAAAAGGTCAAACTTGGTGATCACAGTTCAGATTTCTGTATTCAAGCTGTTCCCATACAGCAAAAAAACAAAACAAAAGTAGCTACAAAAGGAGTTAAAGCTGAGTATCAAACAGTCACAGATTGTAAAGCCTGTATTTTATAGCTTGTGAAGCAAACAGTTATGTCTATTTGTCAGGGTTATATAGTGGATTGTCATTTATGCTTAGAAATATCTACTCATATATGCTTAGAGTTTTATAATCAATGTCATGTTGGTAGAGGTTTGATCCTTAGTAGTCTGTGGAGACTGTGTGCCTCCCAGAGCACTCTGGCATGCACACGCAACTTAAGGTCAGGAGAGAGGTTATATCTGCTCTTACTGATATATGGTATAGCAAACACACATATATCTGTTTAAGTCTAAGTGCCTTTTGTTTAGATGATCTGCTGGACTTCCAGACCAGCAGGTTTAGGGAAGTCATTTATGGGGTCACACACTGACCCCCCCCCCCCCACACACACACACACACACACACACACTTACACAACGCACAGGCAAGGTACTCTTTGTGTGTATGTAGACATCATATGTTAATGAACCTATGTATATTCATGTAACCTCAATAAAAGAAGTGCTATGGCTGAGAGTCTGACGGAGGTCAAGTGGGTGGAACGACACTTGGCTCCAGGCAGACAAGCCTCCCTCATGCATGAGTAACACAAAGAACTTTGCCTACTTGTGTCTTGCTTTTGCTGTGTAGTAAATTGTCCTTAACGTTCCAGCGAATAGGTTTATGCTACAAACCTATCACTATTACTTCTGTTCCTTGAAGGAGAGGAACGAGGTACAACACATAAGTATGGGATATCATGCCCTCACGTGTCCTGTCTGAGGAAACCTTTATTCACGCCTTTAAGTCAGATGACCCGTGATGACATGCGTATAGCGCCGCCTGCACATATAACCGCTGTCATCACAGACATCCCTCAGTTCGATAGCCGCTCTTCACCGAGCCAAACTGCTCAGTGGGGCCACCTTGTGTTGTACCGAGTGAATCAACTGAAAGGGAACACGCAGTTATGTCTATAACTTCTGTTCCCTGAAGGAGAGGAGCGAGGTACAACACATAAGTATGGAAGATATATACACGCCCCGCAGAGCAGCCACTGAATTGGACCACCACCACCTTAGTGTGCGGTAGACCCAGCAGAAAGGACAGTGTGAGCCACCGAAGGGGCTTTAATGTCGAACCAATAAAACCGCACAAAAGTGTGTGGTGATGCCCAACTAGCTGCTGCACAAATATCAGCTATAGGCACCCCAAAAGAGCCCATGAAGTTGCCATCCCCCTGGTGGAACTCTACCTCTGGCTGGACTAACGAAACAGATGAACAGCTGGTTACATAAACGCATATTCTGAGTATGCTCAATGTAGGTACGTAGCGCACGCACAGGAAAATGAGAATGTAGCCCTCTCTGCTCCTCAGATGCAAAAGGAGGGGAGCAAAAGCTCAGCAACTCAAACTCCATTGAGCTATAACATGCAGGCATGATCTTGGGAAAATAGGCAGCATCTGAACGCAATACACAGACATGTGTATGTGCACAGACAGCGCATGAAGGTCACCCACTCACTTTGGTGAAGCCAAAGCGAGAAGTAATGCATCTTATATGAGAGAAATTTCATATCCAAAGTCTCAATGTGTTCAAAGTGTTGGCCACAAAGGGCCTCCAGCACCAAAGATAAGACCCAAGCAGGGACACTGGGCCTAAGCATGGGTCTCAGCCGGTGAACCCCTTTCAGAAAATGTAAGGCAAGGGGAGGTGCATCTGGTGTCATCCCGTCAAAGCCAATATGACAAGCAGATATAGCTGCTAAATAAACCTTAATTGTTGAAAATGAAAGGCCCTTATCTAGCAGCTCCTGCAGGAATGTCAAAACAACCACAATAGAGCACTGAAATGGGAGAGTATGGCAGTCCTGGCACCATTGCTCAAAGCTCGCCATTTGTAAGCATACAAGCCTCTAGTGGATGAGGCCCTAACGCTCTGAATTGTCGCTATCACACTTATTGGCAGACCCTTAGCAATCAAGTTTGACCTCTCAGCAGGTAAGCATAAAGCCACCACAGATCCGAGCACTTCTCCTCGCGCCTGAGAGAGGAGGTCCCTGCGGAGAGGAAGCTGCCAAGGACTCGCTGCTAGCAGGCTGATTATTTCTGCATACCACAACCTTGTGGGCCACCAACGGGCCACTAGAATCAGAGAGAGCAACTGCTGATGCACTCTCTCCAGAACTGGAGATGTCTTTTTCACTGGGAGAAATGCACAAGGGAGCACGTCTGGCCATTGGTGTGCTAACGTGTCCATGCCCAACGGTGCATCGTGGTTGATTATGGAGAAGAACATGTGGAAGTGAGTATTTACCCTGGAGGCAAAAAGATCTACTTGTGCCTTGCCTAACAGATCCTAAATCTGAGCCACTATCAAAGGGTGCAACCTCCATTCCCTCACCAGAGGACCCCCCGCTAGAGAGAAGGTCTGGCCCCAAGTTCAGGTGACCCAGAACATGGATGGCTCTTAGAGACAGAAAATGAACACTGCACCATAACAGCAGAGCGAGACAGCTTCAACAGTTGAGAGGAGCGTGTTCCTCCATGCCTGTTTATGTAAGAGACCACTGTTGAATTGTCCGTCCTGACTAGGACATGTTGGCCCTCCAGGACTGGACGGAAATGTTTGAGAGCTAAGAACACTGCTAACAGCTCTAAGTGGTTGATGTGCAGCTCGCACCGGGCTGGGGACCAGATCCCTCTCACTGATGCACCGCACAGCGCTCCCTACCCCCTTAGGGAAGCATCTGTGGACACCACCTAGCGAAACAACACCCTCCCAGTCCAAGAGCCCTGATGCAACAGCCTGGGCTTCCTCCAGGGACAGAGAGCTAGCATGCCTCCTCCCGAGGTGACACGATGCCCACAGGCAATGAGAGAGAGTCCAGCACTGAAACACTCATCTTTAAAAGTCCAAACGGCACTACGGCGATCATAGATGCCATCATGCCCAACAAACCTAATATCGTCTGGAAATGCAGTCTGCGTCCCAGCTGAAACTGAATGAGGCAGCAATGCTACGACAAACGTGAGCGGCTGGAAAGCAAGCATATTTCTAAACCGAGGAAATAAATCTGCTGACTCGGGATTAGCGAGCTCTGAAAGTTCACAGAGAAACCCAGTGTGTGAATGTGTGACAAACCCAGTGACAGCTGAGTCTCCACCTGCTCTCTGGAGCAAGCTACGAGAGTTCAGTCGTCTAGGTAGGCTAAGATGCGGATGCCTCTCTCTCGGAGGGGTGCTAGCGCCACCTCGGCACATTTCGCAAAGGTGCAAGGAGCGAGCAAGAACCCAAAAGGCAGCGCCAAGTATTTGTAGGCTACGCCCTCGAATGCAAACCTCAGAAACTGCCTGTAGTTCGGGTGTATAGCCATATGAAAATAAGCATCTGTTAGATCGATTGTTGCAAACCAATCTCCCGGACCAACTGCATTCAAGAGCTGTCTGAGTGTTAGCATCTTGACCTTGTACATTCGTAGATACATGTTCAAGACTCACAGGTCGTGGATGGGATGAAGCCCTCCCCCCTTTTTTTTTTGAACAAACTAACGGCTGTACCAAATTTTTTCTATCTCAGACTGGGGGACCACTTGTATTGCTCTTTTCTGCATTAGCGCCTTTATTTTCTTCCTGCTGCTTTGATGCTGACAGTCTTGTTTACGACTCTGCGGAAATGAGGCGGCTTGACCTGGAACTGCAACTGGTAACCCATAGCAACAGTTCACAGCACACGAGAGGGGGTGGCCCTTTCTCAATTCTAAGTACGCGAGTACGTACTCGCGTTCTCGGCGAGACAGGACTTGCCGAGACCACACGGGAGTACGGACTTGCTGAGAACGCGAGCACGGACTCGCAATTTGTACAATTGGCACACCAGCGTACTTGATGATGTCACAGGTCCGGAGTTTTTACTGCCGTCCCCTCTTAATATGTTATAAGCTTAACGTTAATCACAGCCAAACCGATTTACTCAGGAACAAATAAAACACTGAAATAAACCAAACATTAACATTTAGAAGTGATCTAAGTGTCTTATATATCATGTTTAACCTCAGTAGCGAAATCTCTATTAATAAAAATAGTGTACATGTATGCCTTAATAAAAACACAAGTCACCACCGATGCATGCTCGATAAAACAGGCGGAGCGAGAACACATCCGGGACTTTTTCGCATTCTCAGCTTGATGCGTACTTTGAATTGGAACAGTACTTGGTCTCCGACTGATGACGTATCACGAGTACATGAGAACGCAAGTACGCACAAGTACGCATATTGAGAAAGGCCCGGTATGCCACCGAGGGAAGTGAGCAGCAAGCCGGCTAATCTGCAGCACTGTTGGCGGGGCGTTGTCGCCCCCAAGTGTGTCTGCAGGGGAATGCATCACCTGCCTGACCTGGCTCATTCTGCCTGCAGGATGACCTTTTTGCGATTATTTGAGAATAAACCCTCTTTGATTGCAACATGGGTACATTCATACATTTTGTTGGAGGCACCTTTCCTAGGGCACAGCAATGAAAAACAGCGGGAAAACTTGATGTGGTCACCTGAACATTTAACACACATGATCAGGGAATTACAACCTGAGGCATTTTGTGTGCAGGGAGTTTGTGCTTGGGAGAAAGTCTTAGGAAAGTGCAGAACCTTCTGGAGCTGACAACCTGAACAGAACTTCAGCGGCACCTCTGGGGCAGCAACAGAGGGGTAAAAGCAGCGTCTCCCTGCCACCGGACCCCCTTCTCTACTCAGAACCACAGCTACAGTGGCTTGCAAAAGTATTCGGCCCCCTTGAACTTTTCCATATTTTGTCACATTACAGCCACAAACATGAATCAATTTAATTGGAATTCCACGTGAAAGACCAACACAAAGTGGTGCACACGTGAGAAGTGGAACGAAAATCATTCATGATTCCAAACATTTGTTACAAATAAATAACTGCAAAGTGGGGTGTGCGTAATTATTCAGCCCCCTGAGTCAATACTTTGTAGAACCACCTTTTGCTGCAATTCCAGCTGCCAGTCTTTTAGGGTCTGTCTCTACCAGCTTTGCACATCTACAGACTGCAATCTTTGCCCATTCTTCTTTGCAAAACAGCTCTAGCTCAGTCAGATTAGATGGACAGCGTTTGTGAACATCAGTTTTCAGATCTTGGACGCCAGAGAAGGTTAGTCACAGGTGCCTCTGCGCTACTACTGTCGAAGCCATCCCTCTGCCCAGGGAGAGCACTGCACAGCGGGATGCATGGAGGATGTAATCCGTGCCGACTCTGACCTCGTTAAGAAGAGGTGCCAGCAGGCTTGTCATCAGGAACCAGCGATGGAGGCTAACACCAACAGCGGCAGTTAAGTTAAGTTCAAGTCAGCAGACAACGGACCTAACTAGCAGCAGATAGCTAGCCCAACTCAGCAGAGGTGTTCTCAGCGAGGGGAAGAGCGTAAGAACTGAGAGACGTCTGTGATGATAGTGGTTATATGTGCAGGCGGGGCTGTGTGCATGTCAACACAGGTCATCTGCCTTGAAGGCGTGAATAAAGGTTTCTGTTTTTTCTGAGTCCACTGTCAGAGGCCATAAGAAGATCATTTGTAACCTTCATCAAAGCGGTTTCTGTGCTGTGATGGGCTCTGAAACCTGGATGAAATCCGTCTTAGAAGGTATTAAATGCTGCACTTTGTTTAAACGCAAAAGAAAGAATAACAAACTACTCTGTGCTATACTGCCATTAGAAAAAAGCATGTTGTTTTTACTGCTAGTAGTTTAAATAATAATAATAATAATAACTTTACTTATAAAGTGCTTTCAGACAAAGTGCTGTACAGCTATTTGAAAATAAAGAGATAAATAAATAAAAGTGATGCATAGCAATACAAGTTAAAAACACAAATTAACAAGTTAAAAACATAATAAAAGTTAAAAACGATAAAAACAAAAAAAAACAAAGGCAAAGAATTAAGACATGTAGGATAGGGTGAACAAGAGGGTCTTCAACTTAGCTTTGAAAACCTCCACAGAGCATGCCTGCCTAATATCTTGAGGAAGGTTGTTCCACAAAAATGGGGCATGAAAAGAAAAAGCATGTTCCCTGATAGTTTTTTTTTCTGGCTCTAGGAACCTTTAAAAGGCCAGAATCCTGGGATCGGAGAGCACGAGATGGAACATAAGGGTGCAAAAGATCAGAAAGGTATGAAGGTGCCACACCATTTAAAGCCTTGTAGGTGGTTCATTTTTAAGCAGCAACCATCAGCTGGCTGAAGTTTTAGCTGCTGAGGATAGAGAAAATAGCTACGTATACAAACTATTGACAGAGGAGGATCCTACCCTATCACGTCTACAGCTGTGCTCAGCTCAGGGTCTAGCAGCAGAGAGAAGGCAATGGGCTCCCACAGGTTGTCACTGGCTATGATCTTGACCCTCTCCAGACCACTCTTATCCAGAGTGTATCGCAGCAGCTGGTGCAGACGGTCACAGTCATAGAAGGAGATTGACAGCAGAGAAGACGGATTCACAGCTAGCACAATTCAGAATTTGTCTATACAATGTTTGCTGCTTCCATATAAAACTTTTATATCCAGAACTAGTTTCTCAAGAAACTGGTGGCATTAAAGATGCTTTTGCAGAGACTTGATGCAATAGGAGGGATAAACTACTGACTACAGTTAAAATTTCAGTGATTCTGTCCATGTTTGGGACAATTTATTATCAATCAATCAATCAATGCTTTATTCGCCACATGCAGGTTGCCCTGCAGTGAAATGGGACCCCCCCCCCGACCATACACACACAACACAGACATCACATGGGGATACAGGTCGGAGATCGGTAGCGTTACAGAAAAACACTGAAATATACACTACAATGGGAAAGTACAAGAGGAAAAAAAGAGACCTCTACTCATGCTGGGCTCCTGGGAGGACAGCATGAGAACAGGAAACAAAAAAACCACATGAATGTCCACAGCACAACATTATGGAGCACGTGACAAGCCACAGGGTTGGGTAGGGGGTGAGGAGTAATCAGAAGCAAACACAGCAGCCATCCTGCCCAGCGCTATTATTCCAGCGTGGGCTCAGACCCACCGTGTTCCCCAGGAGGGAACAAGCATCGAAGGCGTTTGGAAAGGGAGGGGGGATGAGTGTGTGCATATCAGTGTATGTGTATGTGTGTGCGTGTCCATAGTTCAGCTGAGACAGTGTCCTTCGCCCTGCCAGGCTAAGTAAACAGTCTTCCAGCCAACCCAGGTGGCCTTGCATGGAATGGGAAGAACAGACTAAACACTGTCGTTATCAGGGAGTTTTTGTTCGGCTCCAGCCTTGAGCCCACAGCTAGCACTGAAGGGATAGCTGCAATAAATGGTGATTTTTCTTTTATGCGAGCAACTCATGAGAATTTCAAAGCTGCTCTTTAACACACACTGGTCTCTCAATCTCCTGTTGGAGAGCCGCGAGCCTCTCCATGATGTTATCAAACTTGTGCTCCGTGGTCTTGTCATTCTTGTGCTCAGAGAGCCGATTCTGAGAACTCACGATTGCAGTGAGCTGCTCCACGATGTAATCCAACTTTCCCTCAGAGATGTTATTCTGAGTGATCTTCTCCTTGATGTAATCCAATATACGCTCAGAGGTCTTATTCTGAGAATTCACGGCAGCCGTAAGCTTCTCCAAGCTCTTAACCATGCTGCACTCAGTGAGCCCATTCTGAGAAGTCGCACCTTGTCCCACCGTTTCAATCCCAGCGGGCAGCCTTGGGGGGGTTTGAACAGCCGGTTCCGCTTTCTTAATTCTCCGATAAGCCAGGGCCAAGCCAGGGCCAAGCCAGCTCCGATCAGCAAGAACCCTGTTATCATGGTTCCGAATAGGTAGATATCTTCAGCGTACTCGATCGACAGTCCCGCCAGGCACACGATCCTCCATGTCTGCCACCCGTCCATTGTGTATCCGGCAGGGAAGATCCCTCCAGGGCACTCGGGCTCTCCCGAGCCCAGACTTCTCGTTGAGAAAAGGGTGTCAATAGCATTCAGAGACCAGTTGATCAAATCCATAATTCTATCTTAGGTTTTAGAGAACAGACTGTGAGAGAGTGTTCACGGGAAAAGTAAAAACACGAGACAAGACAAGGACACAAGAGGCTAAGCAGGGAAGATAAGGGGAAGGAGGAGAGGAGAAAAGTGTGACTGCCTTCACCGAGAGCCAAAAGATAAGAGAAGATATTATAAGTCATCATTGAGGTTATGGCTCCCAGTCCTTCATATAATGTTTGATACATTTTGGTGCTCTCTGATGCTACAATGTTACTGTAAAGTCTTGAACCTTTCCTTTTTTTTCTTTATATTACACTAGGAAACGGAACATAGATGCATTCACTCCAGCTGTCTCTTCACCAGGCCAGCTATCACAGTCATGTGTCCAGGAAAGGGAATTTGAGGGGGGCAGGGATTGAGGCTGGTGATCAGCTTCATCTGCTTTTACACTAACTCTTGATATTTGGTATGGTTACCTTTATTCCTTAACAAGTTGCCTTTTGTTCTGTTCTGTCAAGATGATCCTACACTGCTTCAGTAATGTTAATGGGTCAGTCCATGACTGACAGTGTTTCACTATGTGTTTGTAGTGGGGTGTGGGGCAGTGTGGATGCACCTGCGTGGCATCCGCAATCACGCCCACCGTGTTAAAACCAATAAATCAATAAAATGGCTCAAAACTGTGATCTATGGACTGTTTCTTTTCACTGGAAATAAGAGGCTGAACACAACTCTTGAAAAACAACTTGTTGTCCTGGTGGCATCCTATGACGGCATCACACTGGAATTCACTGTGTGATGCTGTGAATTCCAGCATCACACATCACACAGAGCGACCCATTCTTTTACAAATGTTTGTAGAAGCAGTCTGCATGCCTAGGTGCTTGATTTTATAAGTGTGTGGCACAACTGTAGTCATTCGTTTTTTTCCTACAGTGGCACATCAACATGCTGTCACCCAGGAGAGACAGATGCAAATTAGACTCCAAATTCAATAAAAAAAATTCTCAGCACTTATGATTACTTTCTGTATTGGGTCAATATTCATGTTTAAAAAATGTTTTTAATGCAGCTTTAAAACCACCTAAGAAATGTGGCAGATCTGAAATTTTTTTCGGCAGCAACACACCTACACATGATTCAGCTCCGACTTTATCTTTCAAGTCCAGCAGAATAACAGCCACAAACATTCAGCTGGGTACTTGTGGAAGAAGAGTGTGCTTTAACAGAGACACACCCAAACTCAGTGGACATTTCGCATTTATGCAATCAGTCGTCAAGCACCAAATAGCCTTCAAGTAAACTTATAGCACATGGTAAAAGTTCTGCTTTTACTGTGCCATCTGGTCCAATGATTTACGCAGTGGGAGCGTTTCATTTCAAACTTCTTGAGACTCTGTACTTACCCAATCACATCAACAGAATTATTAAGATATGGGTCAAGGATCATAGAATTAGCGACGCTCCAATCGCCGTCTGCTGCGATGATGCCAACACCAATTAGACCAACGTTATCCAGCATGTTCCGGAGCACCTTTGGCGACAAAGACATGCTCTCAGTGGAACTCAGCTAGAGCTTTAAAATCATCCCAAACACCGTCACACTGCATCTCTCAGTAGGACAACTCAATGTTAGTGGCTGTTTTTCTACTTCAATTTACACTGCAGGCAAAATTATGACAAAAGTAGAGTGGAAGATTCCAGTAAGTTATGTTTACCTTAATGTACTTGATGTCAAAGCTTCGCTCATTCCAGATCTAAATGGATGAAAGAGAATTTTAGTTTGCAAACAAACTTTTGCAGGTTCAATTTCCTGCTAAGGCAAATCCATCAATCCAGTATCACGTGGTAAAGCTTTGATGCAACAGGCTTTATAGCAAACTGAACACAGTATTTGCAAAATAATGAAAACAGCCTTTCTTTACCTCAACGGACAAAGATGACTTTTATATTCCAGGCAGGCCTTCAGTACTAAGCAACTAATAAATGTCATCTGTCACATTTTACAACAAAGTCAGGTTTTGATACGTTCCCACTTACCATGTTAAAGTCACACTTTACTGGACAGAAACCCTTCATTTTCTAACAGGGCTACTTCCATGCAACAACAGTCGCACAGGATTAAGACAACATGAATGAATCAAAGCCATGTAAGTTACTGTAGAGAGCAATAAGTAACATTTAACATTAACAGAACTACTTTTTTCCTCCCTGTGTTTGTGGGCTGGCTTTCACTTGGTCACATTACCAGATTCACATCTGGTACTAGAGGTCCATCTTTGTTCCAATTCCTGGTTTATATTTGATGAAATACAGAAGTTGGTAACTATGGAACGCCAGGACTGGCATAATGAATTAATTAAATAATTAATTAAATGTGGCAATAATTAATTAAAATTGGAATTAATTAATTAAATAAATAAATAAATAAATAAATAAATAGGTATGACACATATAATTAATTAATTATTGACACATTTAATTTCTTATTTAATGATATATTTATTTATTTCACTTTGGCAGTCCTGGCGCCTGGCTCTCATCTTGAATTAATTTTATCTGTCAGCCTCACCCATCAATCCCAGGGGGCGGGGTTAACGCTGATCGAGTCAAAACCATTGCTTTGGCCTGGTGGCCATTGTTTTTAGCACACAACAACCGGCATGTGGAAACTAACAGAACTGAACTTTGAAAAACCCTGTTTGTGTGTCACCAAATACCGTTTTAATATTTTTTTAGCCGAGAATGTAGCAGTTTAATCTTCATATGTCTGGTCGGTTTGTCAAGATACAGCCTCTTTGCAAAACTGCTTCGATGATTTCGGAGATGTCTGCCCAGTCTCACGGCAAAGCGTGGGATAGACCCGTTCGCCTCGCAAGCAATCGAGCTGTTATTACCACCGACAAAGCGCAGGCCCCGGTACACAGCTGTAATAACCCCCGCTGACACTGACTTCTTTTACTGAGGTTATATTTATCGGGGTTTTATTTCCTGATGATTTCCAGCTGATCTTTGGGTTTTTGTTCAGTAATCAGCGTGACCTGCGTATAAACGCATAAAAGAAATAACGTTGGTGTTTCCGTCATGTAGTAACTGCTGGCTTTAACTGTACAAAGGTTGTTCGACACTATGAAACACATACAGACTTCATGATGTTCGGCTAATATTTTTATTGTGAATATTAATCATGAGGGTAAACGGACCTGTACACCACGGAGCGAGGTCAGCATGTCCACAATATCTTCAGCTCTATGAGTTAACACAGAGTTTCCCAGCTGACTAATCTAACGGTCATCTACGAATATGTCACGGCTCATATCAATATGATTTTACAGAAAATCATCCTTAATACTGCCAACTATTCCAGAGACGTGAACATCTACAGCATAAAGACCAAAAAATATAGCAGTCTAACGCAACACTGTAACAGAGATGAACCGCCAGTTTGTCGCAGATCAAAGTGGAATGAAAGTGATTGGTTGAACAGGTGTCCGTGATCTGTGTTATCTGCATTTTCATCAGCGTAAGAGACTCAGCAGCAGATTAGAATAACAGTTATACATTTAATAAATCACCAAATGAATCCACGCAAGAAACGAGCAAACCTGTTCGGACAGTTTGAGTTTGTGTTCCCTCAGCTGCAGACTCGCTGCTGTTTAAATGTTTGAGAGGAAGATTAGATATAAACAAACGTCATAGACTCAGTCTGCGTTCACATTTGATATGAGGCCAGCACGTACAGTGGCTGTGTCCTGTTTTCAGATCATACATGTAAAATTGTTGTCTGACCTCCGTCGATCCAGCCGCTCAGAGTCCGTGGTTACCATGGTTACTGCATAAGCAGCTATAATGTTAACAGCTGGCACGGCGGAAACTTACCGGGAGCATGAGTGTTTATGTTTTTCATTGCAAAAGAACCGTCTGAATGGTTAACTGAAGTTAACTTGGATAAATTATAGTTAAGGAGTATCACAGATAACGCCCACGGAGCTGTGTGACTGTTCACCACTACACTGAAATCAGCAGGCTATTACTGAAATACACGTGCTATATCGTAAACTATGATATAAATAGGGAGGTCCTACTAACATGTTTAGTTTTAAAGGACACCTTCCTGCCTTTAGTCTCATTCATGAGCAGTATTAGTTTTCTTCTAACATCCAGAAGTCTGCACCATGTGTTTCATAGTTTGTAACAAACCTTTGACAGGTAAACATAAGCAAAAAAAAAAAAAAAAAAAAAAGAAAAAAAAGAGAGAGAGAGAAAAAAAAAAAAAATCACACAAATCATGTGTTAACCTCATTTATTTTTAGTTAAGTAAACTCTAAAAATTCTAACAGACAGCTGGTGCTTAGAATACAGTTGAATAACTATTAAAAAACAGATGATATAAGATTTCTGTGCAGGTTGCAGTCTGCATGATGAACATGCTGTTGCAAACTCTGCTCCTCTCGGTGGAAATGCGCCTTCTCTTTACTCTTTGTATAAAAACATTTTAAAAGTCAGTTTAATCTCAAAATTCACTGTTAAATCCAAAACACACCAGATAAAGAAAAGCGAATAGTTCAGTCTAACACAGTGAACCATTAAAGCTCTGTAAAACTATGCAGTTATGAAACGTAACTTTAACCTCAGCCAAACCGATTTGCACAGTTGTAAATAAAACAGCGAAGTAAACGTGACCCGACAGACAAAACCTGAGTGAATTAAGTCCAGCGTTTAACCACTGGGAGCTAAAACTCAGGTGCTCTCGGGAAAAATACTATATTTCCTTATCTTGTGCAGAAAAATGCGCTGACATTGCGTTATATTGTGCACCGGCTGCCCAGTTAAACTGTGACTATCACCAGGTAACGTAGGCGTGTTTCTTGAATTAGCAGCAGGTGTTAAACAGCTGACAGATGAGGAGGAGGATGCATGCAGGTAAACTGAGGGTCTGTTGAGCTGATCGCTGGTTTCGTGAGAAAAATGTCAGCTCGTTCTTTATGTTACAGAAGCACAGAGACACAAGACCAGGTGGAAAGAGACGATCGTTCGGTGAAAATGAGAATCTGCGAATGCAACATGTGAACACGGAGAGTGGAATATGTAAACAAACCGGTTAACGTGACCCCCTCGGTGCACTCTGCATGCTGACTGTTAGCAGAGCTAGTGAAATCTCTGAAAACATCTGAGCACTTTTGCAAACATGTTCTATGTTGACAACCTGACCAGACATGTGAAGATTACGGCGCGACATTCGCGGCTAAAACACTGTTAAAAGTGTAGTTGGTGACAGAAAAATGGGGTATTTTAAAACTACACCACCACCATTGCTGCCTGTGATTTGAAATGTATTCTGGGATACCTGGCTGCCCCAAGTCTACACAAGCAATCGATTATCTAGGATCGACCTGTTTTGACTTACTTTGCACGGCAACCGATCAAATGTTAGAGAAGCTGCATGGGCAGCGTTAACCCCGCCCCCTGAGTTTGATGGGTGAGGCTGACAGATAAAATTAATTCAAGATGAGAGCCAGGCGCCAGGACTGCCAAAATGAAATAAATAAATATATCATTAAATAATTAATTAAATGTGTCAGTAATTACTTAAAATGTGAAATACATAAATAATTAATTAAATGTGGCAATAATTAATTAATTACATGTGTCATACCTATTTATTTAATTAATTAATTCCCATTTTAATTAATTATTGCCACATTTAATTAATTATTTAATGGTGTATTTAATTAATTCATTATGGCAGTCCTGGCGTTCCATAGGTAACAGGACTTACATTAGAGAATTTACTGTCACTAGGTGGCTGCAAATAACTGCTTAGTGTTTAGAAGTTTTGACCATTATTACTTTTGGTTATAAAAATCCTGAGAATGTCAGAGATACTGAGAGATAATGCAAGCAGTCAGATGTTCAAACAGTTCAACCAGAGCTCAAAAAGGAATGTGTGTGTGTTTGAAATGTAACAAAGAATTATAATTAATAGCTATATTAATTAATTATAATCCTGTTATGAAAGGAAAGTTCAAAACAGGCCAAAAGCCACCAAGCTGCAAAGCATTCACTTTTTGAGGAAGCAGCCTTTGTAAGGACCACAAAAGCAATAATCATCTCTACTTCAACACAGATTTACGTGTGTTGAAGTAGAGATGATTATTGCATGAATTTTGTGGGTTTGTGCAGAGCTGCATTCTAATCTGAGAAGTGGTATACACACCCCAACATACTGAATGTCTAGGTCATGGTACTGCTTGGCACCAAGGATCCAGTTCACCACATATGTTGCAGTGACATCCGGGTAGTCATAGGGCCAGTTCTTGCCACGGCCCACCCAACCGGGAAACGCCCAGGGCAAACCTGTATGAAAACAAGCAGACACACAAGAAAAGACAATGATTCTTTTTGTGTTACATTTAATATAATTTCACTATCTGGTCACATTTCCAATCACCCCCACCATCTATCCAACAAACTGAGCAGACTTGTTAAAGTTTTCAATAATATCAATAATATTATTGTATTATTTACATTCCATATAAAATAACTGCATGCATTGAATTGTAATCTTTATATCAAAACTACTTCAGGCAGAAATTCCATGAGGTTTGCCAGTAGTACCAAATGTGTTCATGCCAAGAAAAGCAGGAGTGGTCATTTGTAACAACACATGTAGATTCTAAATCTCAGTTTCCTACTATGACATTTTCCCTCTGATGTCTACTGGTTTTGGTTTACTGCTGTCACGTTATCAGACAGAAAAGGAAACAATGTTCCTTCTTACCTATGAGTGTGATATGTGGGTTCCTCTTCTTGGCCTCTTTCATAAGCCACCACTCATAGCCTCTGTAGTAGTTCTCATCATTTTCATAGCGCATGTGAGACGGCTCTGTTCCATCTGATCAAGTCAGAGGTTCAATAATACCAAAAAAATGGAGAGAGTCAGTTTATTCTTGAAGTTATACTATGATCCAAAGTGTCTATCACGACCCCAGCACCAAAATATGTGGTGATTATAGCCAATATCCTATCCATACAAGACTTTAAGATCCATATGAAGCAGATGTCACGAGTGCTTCCTTGTTAAGAAGGAATTTATGTCATTCTGCTGGACTTTAGCTGTGGGTCATAATGCATTTCAGACCTGGCAGCAGAGAAATGGAAATGTAACAAGTAACAAATTAGAAACTGTCAGGAATGTAGTGTGACTAAATGTACTTTACCAGTAGTTTGCGCATCTCCTCCGATCTCCACCTTCAGAATGTGCAAAGAAGCTCCAAAGTTTGGCTGAAAATAGGAACACAGAGCAGTGAGTTCCCGTGCTTAAAACTGAACTGTGTGAACGAGTTGCTTCTGTCGTACCTTAAACAGGAAGTCTAGTATCTGGCTGCGGTACGGCTCCGCATAACTCACCAGTAACCGAGACGTCGCCTACATTAAGGCACACGTAGTAAAATGATAAGCTAATCAGAGAAACAGAAACATGCAGGCAGCTTGTTCCTGTGGACGCAGTGTCGTACAAGGAAGTACTCTAGTAAAATACACTAAACTCACCCCTCCGCCGCTTAAACCTCCAATTCCATCAAAAACCCTTCCCAGCCCCCCGTCATCGCTCAGGACATAATTCTGAGCAGAGCACAAATCCAAAGCCAGGAGGAGAACGGACACTAATAACGCCGACTCTCTGCAGTCCATCCTGAGCGCTAGCTGACAAGACGCTGTACGCGCGCGCACATTCTCTATCACATGACAGCGCAGCTGAGCGGCCACGTGACGTTGAAAACCGTCGCACCGGTACTTACTTTTAAACGTTTATTTCGTTCTACGAACGTCCGCAATTTAAAAAATTTAAAAAAAAAAATCTTCAAACAGTGTTCGCAATGATTTTTTTAAGGATACACACGACCCACCCTTAAAATCCGAGGAAAAACGGTGAGGCATTTGTGTGCTGCATTAGAAGAGGCTTTTTTTTTTTTTTTTTTTATTGATGCAAAAACAAGAATTAATATATAACAACATGGCTCCTGCAACATTCCTTTGGAGCAGGTGATTACAAGAAATTAGCTTTCAGTTTTAAAAAAAGGAAGACAAAATAAAGGGGTAAATTTGGGCTTACTAACTAAATCATATTCTTCAGTTGTGTTCAAAGGTTTCACTGCATCTTTTGTTTTAATAAAATTAGGGGCTTTAAAGTATGAAATAAAATTTTTACAAAAGCCACCTTTGTATGTTTAGATCTGTGTATTTAAAATGTACAAAGAGTGATTATAGCATTCACCAGAAAGTCATCTTTGCTATTGTGCATAATGAGTCCATAAACAATATCCCTTTTAGTAAAGTCTTCTAAATGAGAGAACTTTAAAGTAATGGGTTATTAAATATATTTATTGTGAAACAAATTAAAGCAAGTCTAATTGAAAAACAAGAGTGAAATGAGGAAAAACCATCAAATGACATATTCATTGTTAAAAAATAACAAGATTTGTGTCACGGACCCGGCTCTGGAGGACTCGGGGGTCCGTGAGCAGTGTTTATTATTATTATGATTATTATTATTACTACTATTTGGGGTCTGTGTCGTCTACTGTTCTGTCCACGTTTGTATGTAGAGTGTGTGTGCGTGTGTCTGCTTCTCTCTCTCTCCCCCCCCGGTCCTCGTGGGCTGTTTACGGAAGTGCGCGCCGTGGGAAAGGCGTGACCTGGCGACTGTCGTCATCGGGAGTCCCTCCTCGCTGTTGCCGGTGTTCTGACAAAACGTCCTACCCATCAAGCTGCCCTACTTGCTGTTACTGCGTATGCGCACAATTCAAAACGGCCATGTTTCCGAGTGCTACATAATTGTGACAGAATAGGGTTATGAGAGACACACTGGAATTTGGGAGGAAATCTAGGAATTCGCCATTAACCATATTCAAATCTGCCCTCATAATTACAGAAGCAGTTTGGTAGTAGCCTACGATTATCAATAGCAACAAAGATGTCAGAGAAAAACTGTCTATTTTGAGATGGGTTATTAAATTCATATACACTGATTAGGAAGTTATAACAATCTCAACTGTGTGATGTCTCTTTAAGACAACCCAAGTTAATGTTTAGTGATGTCACAAGTATGTGCTACTGCCCTCTGTAGAGTGTGGGAGAAACGTGCTTACACATGGACACATGGACTGAGATGGACCTCGTATTTTCAGCTCCCAAACTCAAAGTAATGTTACAGGTTGTATGACACTGCTTGCTTCATGTAAGACAGCAGCTGTTCAACCGGGCCTTTGTAAGGTTGGTGAAGAGTGTGTTTATTAAAAGACGAACACTGTGGAATTTCCAGTACCAGTGTGGTCATGAGTGTCCTGCTGAGTGTTTCTGCGGCCTCCTCTCAACCACTTAATACAACCCACGTTACAAATTAGTAATGTTTATCCTTGTTTATAACACAAATTACCCAGTGGTCACTGTTGTCATGTTTCGCTGTGTGGCAGGCAGGAGAAAGGACCCACGTACAGGACTCGAACATGGAAATGTAACTTAAAATGGTAGCTTTATTGCTGGGAAAAACACTCCATTAAATAAACACGTGAAAAGCAAACCAACACCCTGAACATGGAAACTAAGAATTAACACTGGAAAACTAGGAACTTGCTCAGGAAGTTACTGAAGCAAAAGTAGTTCGGCGAGGCCATGAAACTCAGGTCTGACTCAAAGCGATTCTAGCAAACCATCAGACAATTCAGAAGGGGAATATAGTGCATTATTTACACAGTGGGTAGTGGCAGTTGGGGTAATACTGATTATAACTGGGGATATAGACAGGCGGTGGAAGGAATACTTTGAGGACCTCCTTAATACCACTGACAAAGAAGAGTCTGGGGACAGCTCATTTTCTTTTCCTTTCAGGAATCAACTTAGCTGTGTGTAGCTTCTGGCTGAGCTTGCTGCTGTGTCCTGCTGATCTATGACAGGGCAGGACCAGCCCCACACAAGGAATACGTTATTCAAACTTGTCAGCTTCATTTTCTCATGCTGGGGATTTTTTCTTATTTGATCAATACTTGATTGTAATCTAAATCTAAGAAACACACTGAACTGAAAGAAATCCACTTGTGAATATCTTTACAGTTTAATATTGGAACAAGCTGTCATACAAGAACAGAAACATGCTTCATTAGAATTCTTTGAATCCGAACTGTTTCCAAAAGGGTTTGTATAAAATTACAAAAAGGTCTGAACACCCCCTCAGACCCTCTGCCAGGGTTATACTTATTGCTTTCCAATTAGCATAAGCATTATTTATTTTTAGGTTCAGAATTTCTAACAGTAGTTATTATGGTCCGTGAAAAATATGCTGTAAACATACACGGCAGACCCAGTGGCATTTTGATGCTTTTTATTAAAGCTTTGACGGTTGCTGTCCACAATACTCACAGAGCTGCAGCTCTCCCGCTGCCCGCTCAACACTATCACAACAACAACCCAACCACAGGACCCAGTACAATATTTAATTCGGCGGGGCGTGATTGCGGATGCCGTGCAGGTGCGTCTGCCTCCTCTGCACGGCACCGCAGGCCACGCCCCGCCACATATGTCTTTTCTTTTTAAACTAAGCCTCCTGATAATGATGCTAATTAAAGTACTAATGTAGTAGCAGCTGTCTGATTTTACAAAGAAAGATAAACCTATACTATGGGAAAAATATGAAGCGACTAAATGGGTTGCTTGATAGGACCAGATTTTACAATCCCTAAAATAATTAGCACAAGTCTTGAATGGGTTGGGGGGGGGGGGGGGGGGGGGGGGGGGGGGGGGTGAGGTAACATAACATAAGCAGCATGGAAAGTGATAGCAAAACAGCATCTGCAGACTGTTCAAGTTTCTTTTAAGTAGGGATGGGTATCGAAAACCGGTTCTTGTTGAGAACCGGTTCCCACTGTTTCAATTCCTTGGAATTGTTTGCCATTTTTGCAAACGATTCCCTTATCGATTCCAGTTGCCCCGAATGACATCACTACGTTGCGGAGCGTCATTTACCTGGCAGGAAACATGGCGGCTCAAACGCTAAAAAGTTTGGTCATACTTTACGAGAACAACAGGGCAACTTGCAATACTTGCAAAGTAGATATTTCATTTAAGGGAGGAAACACTACGAATATGCAAAAGCATTTGCTCACAAAACACGCGATGACCTTAAATGAATGTCGTGATTTTAATTCCGCTCCGGACTCGTGAATCTCAACCCAGCAGCAGCGGTAACGTTTGTACGTCCTCTCCCGTTAATGCAGCAGGTAAATAATCAACTAACAGTGCATATTATGTTAGCGCGATCTGCCTTATTACAAACCTGCCATTACTGTGCATTTAGGTGACCATGATGAGACAGACAGAGTCTGGCTGGTGCTTCCTGGCAGTTGTCGCTGCAGTCTACCGGTAGCGTCTCCTTTCAGGCCAGGATAGACGAATGTCACCGAGCAGTGACTAAGTTTGTGGTAAAAGGCTTGCACCCATTTGCCACAGCAGATGCCCTCAAATTTTCGGTAAGGGAATGTGTTTAATTGTAGGCAGGGACATTACTGGATATTCTTGTGTAATTGCTACAGAATAATTTATGTTATACTTTGTTATTGCTACAGAAGAATATTTATTTTATTATTTTACATTTACAATTTTTTTCCCCGGGGACCCTGTGACACCCCATTGAAGAGCCATAGGCTGGATCTCTTAAGGATCTCTTAATATCTCACTGTTGGGTTTGTAAGGCCATGCTACTCCTAAATTTCTATCTTGTTCAAAGAGAAGATATAAAACAAAGTTCTAAGCTAATCGACCTTAGTGTTCTCCTTTTTTTTAAAAGAATCGTTAAACAGAATCGAAAATGGAATCGGAATCGTGAAAATCTTATCAATACCCATCCCTACTTTTAAGTGTTCTTTATTTTCTAGCGTCGCCTTTCAACAAATGTTTCACAAAACATAAGAACCTGACAGTCAAAATCTCACCTGCTTTATACAGAATTCCATTCACATCTGAACCTCATTAACCTCTACCATCGAGAATATAGGGTAGGCTAAATAACACAGTCTAGACAAAGAAACAGGAATAAAATCATTTTTCCACTTAACAAACTCATTTACCCAACTAAACGGTGTGAAAAGTCAATCTCTTCACTTAATCTGACTCGTGAGGTTATTTTAAGTGAAATAAACAATTTTACACAAAAGAAACAGCCCTTCATTTGGTTACACCCAATTGATATGATCAGTGACATCATATCCTATAAAATCAGGAAGTACTGGGGCGGCCATTCCCATATACCTGTTTCACATATAGGACCTGCACCAAGGAACACACAATGGTAAGTATAACCAAACTACATAAACAAATGAAAGAGTCAAATCAACTAATGATGAAGTGACATTTCGCTTTAAGAACATTTGCAGAGATGTAATGAATAAATGGTAAATGGCCTGTATTTGTATAGCGCTTTATTTAGTCCCTAAGGACCCCAAAGCGCTTTACACTACATTCAGTCATTCACCCATTCACACACACATTCACACACTGGTGATGGCAGCTACATTGTAGCCACAGCTGCCCTGGGGCGCACTGACAGAGGCGAGGCTGCCGGACACTGGCGCCACTGGGCCCTCTGACCACCACCAGTAGGCAACAGGTGAAGTGTCTTGCCCAAGGACACAACGACCGAGACTGTCGGAGCCGGAGCTCGAACTGGCAACCTTCCGATTACAAGACGAACTGCCAACTCTTGAGCCACTATCGCCTCATTAAATAGACAATGCTACCACAAACAGACCCGGGATAGTATGTAGAGCCAAGGTTACATGTGCAGTGTCTACATTAAAGCTAGAGATGTGCGGATTGATACTGAAATATCGATTCCTCCGATACCAGTCATTTATGTTGTAGAATCGATTCTCACATTAAAATATTGATATTTTAGTAATTTAGGGTAAATTTGTAGTTTATCATTAACAGGACTTACTTACTTAGACTTAGATCCTCCCATGCCTTATGTGGCATATCGGGCGGCAAACGAACGCCACCAGGCTCGATCTTGTGCGCGGGCTTCAGCTTCTTCCAATGATATATTCGATGTCTTTAGGTCTTGATGGAATGACCTTCGCCAGGTGTTGCGGGGATGTCCTCGTGGTCTTTTAATGCCCAGGGGTTGCCAGTACATCGCTGTTTTTGGAATCCATGCATCATCCATGCGGAGGATATGGCCGGCCAGTCGGAGTCTTTGGCATGCAACGATGTTGTGAAGTTTGACTGTGCCACTCCTTCGCAGGACCTCCTCGTTGGTGATGTGATCGGTGTAGCGGATCTTCAGAATCCGGCGAAGACATCGCTGCTGGAAGACGTCGAGCTTGGTGTTGATGCAGGCCGATACCTTCCAAGTCTCGCTGGCATTTGGGATCACGATCGAATTAAGCACGCGGAGTTTGATCTTGAGGGAGATGGTTGGGGAGGACCAGATCTTATTCATCCTCCGAAATACCGCAGCTGCCTTTCCAGTGCGGCACTTGACATCCACCTCCGTGTCGCCGTCATGGGAAATCGCGCTACCGAGGTAGGTTCTCCACTTCTTCTAGCAGCTGTGTCCCGATGTAGATCCCCCGTCGTGGGTCCATGGAGCTGACGTGCATGATCTTCGACTTTTCAGAGCTGATCCTCAGGCCAGTTCCATTAACGGGAACACAATGGAAAGAAACTATATCATTCGGATTGTCTACATAGGAAGGAATTACTTCCTCTTCCGCCTTTCATAGTCATGTGCGAAATACGGCTGTATAAATGTGTTGCAGCCCCTTGGCATGCACACTCACAACAATGGCTGCGCGTACATGGAGTCATGTGCGGACGTATTTTACATCCACAAACAGCCGAGGCGTGGTTTGCGATACATGTGGCAAAAAAGTGAGGTGTTGTGGCAGCTCCACTAACCTTGTCAAACACCTCAGAGTAAATCATATCACAGAATATGATGAGCATATGTTGAGGCAAACTGAAGAGGAGGAGAGGAGAGGGACAGGTGCTGCTAGGGCAAGACAGACGTCTCTCACGGAGTCCTTTAGTGCCGCAGGCAGGCAACGTGTTCAATAAGCGCACAACTTCAGTTTTTTTATTTCTATATGATGAATTCTGCATTATTAAGTGATAAGAACAATTAATCGAATGTCCTGTAATCATTATGACTCTATAATTTGAGATACAATAAAAGATACAATAAATAAAATACGTTTTTGTACAAAGTATCAGTATCGGATCAGTATCGTCGATACCACCCTGAATTTTACTTGGTGTCGGATCGGAAAGGAAATCAGTGGTATCGCACATCACTAATTAAAGCATTATTATTGACTATAAGATAACAGAACACAAAATAACAATATATGCAAGTGACAAATGGCATTCAGTCCAGCCACTTTGTCACAGGGTGGGTGAAGCAAGTTTTTTTAACTGACCTTAGGTGTTTTCAGTAATGTAATTCTTCAGTTAGTTGAAGACTAATGTGAACCACCATTTGTCACGAATACGAAACATCATCAGTTGTGCACCCCCAACTCATTGGGTGTTTCAGCTGTTTATCACAATACACCCTCATTTACAGAGTATTTTCCAAAAGGTCTTTGGGATCATCAAGATGTTTTCTTCCAGGCACATTCTTTTGGTGGAGTCATGAACACTGACTTCAACTGAGGCAAATGTTCTGGGATCTTTTGTGACTTCTTGGATGAGTGATCACTGCACTCTTGGTCAGCTGGACATCCCTGGGAAGCTTCACCACGGTTCCATGTTTTCGCCATTTCTGGAAAGGGGAGCAATCACTTTTTACAC